>NW_026652288.1:25043561-25600854 GCF_009828535.3 Hylobates moloch | reverse complement strand
ACACACACACATATATATAGTATATATATCTATATATATACACATTAGGAAAATTTGAATACTGACTGGCTATTTGATGAGATTAAGGAATTATTGTTAGTTTTAATAGATATGTTAATGACATTGTGGTTATGTTGTAAGAGTTCTTATCTTTTGGAGATACATACTGAAATATTATTTCTGGGTAAAATGATGATTATCTGGAATTGGCTTCAATATCATGTGGAGGGGGCCAGGCGTGGTGGCTCACTCCTGTAATCCCAGCAGTTTGGGAGGCTAAGACAGGCAGATCACCAGAGGTCAGGAGTTTGAGACCAGCCTGGTCAACATGGTGAACCCCTGTCTCTACTAAAAATACAAAATTAGCTGGGTGTGTGCCTGTAATCCCAGCTACTTGAGAAGCTGAGGCAGAGAATTTATACTCTACCCTGAGCAACGGAGTGAGACTCCATCTAAAAAAAAAAAAAAAAAAAATATATATATATATATATATATACACACACACATACATACATATATATAATATAGAGGGGGCAGGAGAGGGCAGAGATAAAAATAAAATCAGGGTGGTCATGAATATATGAATACTTGTTGAAACTGGGTAATGCCCTCCAGGTGTGAAGTGACAGCCTTGTGTGTGATCTTTCTGCCTTCCCCAAGTTTGCATTTTTGACATTAAAGTTTACTTTTTAATTAAAAATAAAAAATAAAAAAAGAAACTGGGTAGTGATATATGGGAAGTCATTATACCATTTTTTTTTTTTTTGAGATGGAGTCTCGCTCTGTTGCCTAGGCTGGAGTGCGGTGGTGCAATCTCGGCTCACTGCAACTTCTGCCTCCCAGGTTCAAGCAATTCTCCTGCTTCAGTCTCCCTAGTAGCTGGGACTACAGGCGCGTGCCACCACACCTGGGTAATTTTTGTATTTTTAGTAGCGATGGGTTGGCCAGGCTGGTCTCGAACTCCTGACCTCAGGTGATCCACCTGCCTTGACCTCCCAAAGTGGTGGGATTACAGACGTGAGCCACTGTGCCCGGTCCATTATACTACTTTTTATACTTCTGAATATAGTTGGGATTTTTTTTTTTTTTTTTTGAGACGGAGTCTCACTCTGTTGTTCAGGCTGGAGTGCAGTGGTATGATCTTGGCCCACTGCAACCTCCGCCTCCCGGGTTCAGGCGATTCTCCTGCCTCAGCTTCCTGAGTAGCTGAGATTACAGGCGTGCACCACCATTCCTGGCTAATTTTTGTTATTTTTAGTAAAGATGGGATTTCATCATGTTGGTCAGGCTGGTCTCGAACAGCTGACCTCGTGATCCATCTGCCTTGACCTCCCAAAGTGCTGGGATTATAGGCGTGAGCCACCACGCTCAGCCTATATTTGGAATTTTTAACAAGAAAGGGTTGAGAGAGAAAGAGAAAGAGAAACACTGCTTAGAACAGTAGCTACCATTATAACAAGCATTCATTTTTTTTTTTTCTGGCTTTCTTTGATGTGTCATTAGATTTGATCATCACACCACTCACAGACACAAGCTGGAGGGAAAAGCTGAGTGAGCTACCTGATGCTTTTCCTGGGCTGAGCCCCGCTTCCTGGTGGGTACTGTGTTACCCACAGTTTGAAGCAAAGACACAAGAGTAGCCTTTCACTATGGATTTGCACGGGAGGGGCTCTTGGCCCCCAAAATGTGCACCAGTTTATCTCCCAGGAATCCTGAAGGCCAGCCTGAGAGATGAGATATACTTGATAAGGGCTGAGCTGTGGCTCCAACCCCTAGACTCACAGAGGGCATAAAATTCAGCCTCCTCAGGGTTGACCTTTCTCTGTCTTAGTCTGTTCCTGCTGTTATAATAAAATACCATCAACTGGGTAATTTACAAATAATAGAAATTACTATTTCTATTAATTTCAGGCAACATGGAAAAACCCTATCTCTACAAAAAAATGCAAAAGATTAGCTGGGCATGGTGCCGTGTGTGTCTGTAGTCCCAGGTACTCCAGAGGATGGCTTGAGCCCAGGAAGCGGAGGTTGCAGTAAGCCGAGATGACACCACTGCACTCCAGCCTGGGTAACAGAGACCCTGTCTCAAATAATGATGATGATGATGATAATAATAATAATAATAGAAATGTAGGCTGGGCACGGTGGCTCACGCCTGTAATCCCAGCACTTTGGGAGGCAGAGGCGGGCGGATCACCTGAGGTCAGGAGTTCGAGACCAGCCTGACCAACATGGAGAAACCCCATCTCTACTAAAAATACAGAATTAGCTGGGCGTGGTGACACATGCCTGTAATCCCAGCTACTTGGGAGGCTGAGGCAGGAGAATCGTTTGAACCCAGAGGCAGAGGTTGCAGTGAGCTGAGATCATGCCATTGCACTCCAGCCTGGGCAACAAGAGCGAAAGTCCATCTCAGAAAAAAAAAAAAAAGAAATGTATTGCTCACAGTTCTGGAGGCTGGGAAGTCTAAGATGAAGGCACCCGCTGGTTCAGTGTTTGGTGAGAGCCCAATCTCTGCCCCTAAGATGGCGCCTTGTTGCTTTCTCCTTGCATGATGAAATGCAGAAGTGCAAAGTTTCCTTAAACCTCAATGTGATAGTATTAAAAGGTGAGGCCTATAGGAAGTGATTAAGGTGGCCCCATTAGTACCCTTATGAAGGGGCTGACTACCTAGGCCCTTTTGCCTTTCCACCTTCTACTGTATGAGGATACAGCAACAAGGTGCCATATCGAAAGCAGAGAGAGAAGATTTCACCTGGCACTGAATCTGCCACACCTGCCACACCTTGACATTGGACTTCCCAGCCTCTGGAACTGCAAGAAATAAATTTCTGTTCTTTATAAAGTACCCAATCTAAAGTATTTTGTCTTAGCTGCACAAATGAACTAAGACAGAAATCAGTTCCAGAAGTGGGGCATTAGTATAACAAATACCTAAAAAAGTGGAGTAGCTTTGGAACTGGATAATGAGTACAGACTGGTTTAAGTTCCAATATATGAATTTTGTGTGTGTGTGTTGGGGGGAACAGAGTCTCACTCAGTTGCCCAGGTTAAAGTGCAGGGGCACAATCTCGACTCACTGAGACCTCCACTTCCCAGTTCAAGCGATTCTCCTGCCTCAGCCTCCTGAGTAGCTGGGACTACAGGCATGTGCCACCATGCTTGGCTAATTTTTGTATTTTTAGTAGAGACAGGGTTTCACCATGTTGGCCAGCCTGGTCTTAAACTCCTGACCTCAAGTGATATGCCCACCTGGGCCTCTCAAAGTGCTGGGATTGCAGGTGTAGGCCACCACACCTGGCCCAATAGATGAATGTTGAAGGGACACATATATCAAACCAAGGCATTCCTATACAAGGACTGAATTCAGGCAGGCCAGCAAGCAGCATCTCTAGGGGGTCTTCCAAACATAGGTATAGTTAGGACATAGGCCCTAAGTGAGAGAAGGATCCTCAGGGAAATTCTAGTGGAGCAGAGAGGAGTGGAAACTCCTTATTCCTGATTCTTAGGCCTAGGATGTACCATTTAGGCAAAACAAGAAAGGACTGTGGAAGGAGGTGAATATAGACCATAATCATTGCTTCTCTCCAAAAGAAGCCTCAATGGAAAACTGTAATATCTAAGCAAGGCTGAATGTTAGACAGTTCTATTAGATAGTTCTAATAGATTAGATAGCTCTTTAGAGAGAGAATAGATGATCCTCTCTTGGCTAATTTGAGGGGCCTCTAAATAGACCCTCTCTATCAAAATAGCTTCCTTTAACACCATAGAGACTGGAAATATCACCATTAGAGAGTATCTCTTTGGTGTTAAAAGTCACAAGAGGGGGCCGGGCACGGTGGCTCATGCCTGTAATCCCAGCACTTTGGGAGGCCAAGTCAGACGGATCACGAGGTCAAGAGATTGCGACCATCCTGGCCAATATGGTGAAACCCTGTCTCTACTAAAAATACAAAAATTAGCTGGGAGTGGCCGGGTATGGTGGCTCACACCTATAATCCCAGCACTTTGGGAGGCTGAGGCGGGCAGATCACGAGGTCAGGAGATCGAGACCATCCTGGCTAACATGGTGAAACCCCGTCTCTACTAAAAATACAAAAAATTAGCTGGGACTACAGGTGCCCACCACCACGCCCAGCTAATTTTTTGTATTTTTAGTAGAGATGGGGTTTCACCGTGTTAGCCAGGATGGTCTCGATCTCCTGACCTCGTGATCCGCCTGCTTCAGCCTCCCAAAGTGCTGGGATTATACAGGCTGAGCCACCGCGCCTGGCTCAGTTACCTTTTTTTTCCTTTGAGACAGAGTCTCACTCCGTCGCCCAGGCTGGAGTGCAGTGGTGCAATCTTGGCTCACTGCAAGCTCCGCCTCCCAGGTTCAGGTGATACTCCTGCTTCGCCCAGCTAATTTTTTTTTTTTTTTGAGACGGAGTCTTGCTCTGTCTCCCAGGCTGGAGTGCAGTGGCGCAATCTCGGCTCACTGCAAGCTCCGCCTCCCGGGTTCATGCCATTCTCCTGCCTCAGCCTTTCCAAGTAGCTGGGACTACAGGCGCCCGCCACCACGCCCGGCTAATTTTTTGTATTTTTAGTAGAGACGGGGTTTCACCGTGGTCTCGATCTCCTGACCTCGTGATCCACCCGCCTCGGCCTCCCAAAGTGCTGGGATTACAAGCGTGAGCCACCGCGCCCGGCCTTCGCCCAGCTAATTTTTGTATTTTTAGTAGAGATGGGGTTTCACCATGCTGGCCAGGCTGGTCTCAAACTCCTGACCTCCAGTGATCTGCCTGCTTCAGCCTCCCAAAGTGCTGGGATTACAGGTGTGAGCCACCACACCTGGCTGAGCTACTTGGGAGGTTGAGGTGTGAGGATCACTTAAGCCCAGGAGTTTGAGTCTAGCCTGAGCAACATAGTGAGACCCATCTCTTGAAAAAAAAAAAAAAGGATATATATCCTTTATATATATATATATATAAACATATAAATATAAATATATATAATAAATGTATGTATATGTATATATGTATATATAACATACATGTATTAAACAGTTTTAGATATTCAGAACAATTGTGCAGATAGTTCAGATAGTTCCCATATGCCATATTCAGTCCCCCTATATTAACATATTATATTAGTATGGTGTATCTGTCACAATGAATGAACCATATTGTGATTAACTAAAGGCCATACTTTATTCAAATTTCCTTAGATTTTACCTAATGTCGTTTTTGTGTTGCAGGATCCCATTCAGAATATTCCATTCCATATAGTTGGCACATCTCCTTGGGCTCTTTTTGACTATCACAGTTTCTCAGACTTTCTTTGTTTTTGATGACCTTCACAGTTTTGAGGGGTACTGGCCAGATATCTTTCTGGCCGGGTGTGGTGGCTCATGCCTACAATCCCAGCACTTTGGGAGGCTGAGGTGGGTGGATCATCTGAGGTTAGGAATTCAAGACCAGCCTGGCCAACATGGTGAAACCCCATCTCTACTAAAAATACAAAAAATTAGCCAGGTGTGGTGGCGTGCACCTGTAATCACAACTACTTGGGAGGATGAGGCAGGAGAATTGCTTGAACTTGGGAGGTGGAGGTTGCAGTGAGCTGAGACCTCACAACTGCCCTCTAGCCCGGGAGAGAGAGTGAGACTCCAGGAAAAAAAAAAAAAAAAAAAAAAAGAGTTCTTCCTATTGGGCTTTAGCTGATGTTTTTTTCATTATTACATTATAGGTTTTTGGGAAGAAGACCTCTGTGGTCTTCTTCCCCAAAGTGCCATTTTCATCACATCACATACATACTATCAACATGACTTATCACTGTTGATGTTGACCTTGGGCACCTGGCTGAGGTAGTGATTGTTAGGTTTCTCCACTGTAAAGTTATTTTTTTTTTTGAGACGGAATGTCGCTCTGTCGCCTAGGCTGGAGTGCAGTGCTGCAATCTCAGCTCACTGCAACCTCTGCTTCCCAGATTCAAGCAATTCTCCTGCCTCAGCCTTCCGAGTAGCTGGAATTACAGGCACCTGCCACCATGCCCGGCTAATTTTTAGTAGAAATGGGGTTTCACCATGTTGGTCAGGCTGGTCTCGAACTCCTGACCTCGTGATTCACCTGCCTCGGCCTCACAAAGTGCTTAGATTGTAGGCGTGAGCCACTATGCCTGGCCGAAAATTATTCTTTTTTACTTTCTTTACTGTGCTCTTTGGAAAGAAGCCACTATAAGGAGACCACACAAGCAGTGGGAGATATGCTCCACCTCCTTAAGAGTGAAGGATCATCTAATAAATTATCTAGAATTATTTTTCACAGGAAATTTGTCTCTTCTCCCATTTATTTATTATTCAGTCATTTATATCAGTATGGACTCGTGGATATTTATTTTATACTTTGAGTTATTTATTTTATTGTTCAAATTACTAGGAGCTATTTTTAATAATCTACATCACTAAAGAAATAGAACAGGATTTTTAAAAACTGTAAAAAATATATAGGCTGGGCACAGTGGTTCATGCCTGTAATCCCAGCACTTTGGGAAGCTGAGGCGGGCGGATAACCTGAGACCAGGAGTTCGAGACCAGCCTGGCCAACATGGCAAAACCCCATGTCTACTAAAAATACAAAAAATTAGCTGGGCGTGGTGGTGCACACCTGTAATCCCAGCTACTCAGGAGGCTGAGGCAGGAGAATTGCTTGAACCCAGGATACAGAGGTTGCAGTGAACTGATATTGTGCCACTGCACTCTACACTGGGGGACAGAGTGAGACACTGTCTCAAAAAATAAATAAATAAATAAGTTGGGGTATTTACTATATACCAACTCCTTTTAGTTATTGGTGGAAAGTTCCTTCTGAGTACATTAGCATCTTGGTGATTGCAGTCTGCCTCAAGTGTACCTATGGCTGGCTGGGCGCAGTGTCTCACGCCTGTAATCCCAACACTTTGGGAGGCCGAGGCAGGTGGATCACCTGAGGTTGGGAGTTAGAGACCAGCCTGACCAACATGGAGAAACCCCATCTCTACTAAAAATGCAAAATCAGCTGGCCATGGTGGCGCATGCCTGTAGTCCCAGCTACTCGGTAGACTGAGGCAGGAGAATCACAGGAGGCGGAGGTTGTGGTGAACCGAGATTGTGTCATTGCACTCCAGCCTGGGCAACAAGACTAAAACTCTGTCTCCAAAAAAAAAAAAAAAAAAATGTACCTATGGCCATAGAAAGCCACAGGCAAAGGATTACAGGTGCTGGCAGGAAAAAGGCATGAGAGTGAGGAGTCCTATGCCAAGGGAAGGTGTGCAGGGTACAATATACCTTGTTCCACTCTGATCTACTTGTATCCCACATTAAGTCCATTCTGTTACTGACTCTTCAAAGTGGTAGCCAGTGACAATATCTAAGCAAAATTAATAGAGGTGAGTTAATGGAAGTAGTCTCTGGGATGTTCTTGTGACTTGCTCTCACCAGTAAAAATGGCAGAAGTGATATCCTAACAGCTTCAGAGCCTGGGCCTTGAGATGCCTTGCAGCCTCTACATAAGGATAATGTGCAGATCTCCACATAAAGAAGCAGGACTAGCCTCATAAAGGATAAAAGGCAATGTGGTGGAATACCAAAGTGGGCCAGGTGTGGTGGCTCATGCCTGTAATCTCAGCACTTTGGGAGGCCAAGGAGGGAGGATCACTTGAGGCCAGGAGGCCAGGAGTTCGAGATCAGCCTGGCCAACATGGGAAAACCCCATCTGTCCTAAAAATACAAAAATTAGCTGGGCGTGATGGCATGTGTCTATAATCCCAGCTACTTGGGAGGCTGAGACAGGAGAATCATTTGAACCCTGGAGTTAGAGGTTGCTGTGAGCCGAGATTGTGCCACTGCACTCCAGCCTGGGCAACAGAGCGAGACTCTGTCTGAAAAAAAAAAAGAGTCCCAAGCCAACAGCCAGCATCAACTGCAAGACATGCGAGCAATACCAGCTTGGACCTCTCCGCATAGCCACTCTGCAGTTGAATGCAACAGCTCCGTCAGTGAGCCAAGACAAGACCAAAGGGGAACCACCCAGCCCACCCACAGAATCATGAGAAATAACAAATCGTTGGTGTCTTAAGCCACAGGATCTTGGAGTAGTTTGTTACCAGCAATAGGCAACTGAAATGCGTATATTAATAATATACACCAACTCCGGTCAATCATTGTTTGGCAGTCGCTCCTGGGGACGTGAACACCCTAGCTTTTCTGGTCTGCCCTGCTCAAGAGTCAAGCCTGCTCCAGTGATCGGGGAAAACTCCCAGGCAGAGAGTCCCAGACACTTGCAGGAAGAAGCTGTCAGCATATATAGAAACAGCGAGTGCTGGGTGGATACGACAGGGCACAGCAGCATTTGCTACAACGTCAGAACCTCTTTTTCTCCGATTTATAAATATTATGTGGGATGGAGGTGGGGGAGATGGAGAAGAGGTTTTTGCGAGGAAGCAAGAATTTTGGAGTGGATGGTGCCTCTGAGAGACAATACCACCTAGGGGAAGAGTTTGCAGAACACAGAGGTGGGGCTATCAGAGACTCTGAAATTGGGGGCCTACCTTTTTTTTGGGGGGACTGAGTCTCCCTTTGTCATTCAGGCTGGAGTGCAGTGGCACAATCTTGGCTCACTGCAACGTCTGCCTCCTGGGTTCAAGCAATTCTTGTGCCTGAGCCTCCTGAGTAACCAGGATTATCGGCGTGTGCCACCACGCGCAGCTAATTTTTATATTTTTAGTAGACACAGGGTTTCACCATGTTGGTCAGGCTGGTCTTGAACTCCTGGCCTCAGGTGATTTACCCGCCTCAGCCTCCCAAAGTGCTAGGAATTACAGGCGTGAGCCACCATGCCCAGTGGGGGCCTTCCTTATTCATTTCAACCTCTGGAACTGTCTAAGCGCTGCTGTCAGACTGTGTGCCTAGAATCCCACACATTGCTTGCTCTCAGGTTCCTTGCCATTACCTGTTGCCCTCTGGTTGACGTACCCACTTATCCCTTGCTGAACTCCTCACTAGCCTCCTGCCAACCAGTTGTCATTCTCACCTCTCAGCACCTAGCTGTCTCCCAGCCCCTCTTCCCCAGGTCCCCAGTGATAAAACATCCTATCCTTAAGCCTTTCTCTAGATCCTGTTCTGTTCAATTCTCATTCATTCTGCTTTTCTGCTCCATAAGAAGTGCTTTTCTGATATCACAGCTATTAAACCTTAAGGAGGTTCAAAAAGGGGTTTGTCTAAAAAGATCTCATTGGTGAGATGAAATTACAGGAAATCTCAGGTGTGATTTTTTTCCATTACTGCATTGTGAAGGAGATTATATTTAAAGTTGTAATAGATGTGATATCCTAGGCTGCAGAGTTGTTCCCAGGTACCAAATGTTGTGAATTAACATTTCAAAACATCTTAGAAATTTACCAGCAGACATCTTTATTTTGTCTGAGCACTGAAAAAGCTAAAGAGAAGCAAATTTTGTGTATATACTAAAATGAAACAAGTTCCTATATTTGGAATACAAGGAACTAGTTCTACAAAGGACTGATCAAAGAAATTCACTTCCAAGCTGGGTGCAGTGGCTCATGCCTGTAATCCCAGCACTTTGGGAGGCTGAGGTGGGAGGATCCCTTGAGCTCGGGAACTCGAGACCAGTCTGGGCAACAAAGTAATGCCTTGTCTCTACAAAAATTATAAAAAATTAAGGCCGGGCACGGTGGCTCACGCCTGTAATCCCACCATTTTGGGAGGCCGAGGCAGGTGGATCACAAGGTCAAGAGTTCAAGACCAGCCTGGCCAGTATGGTGAAACCCTGTCTCTACTAAAAATACAAAATTTAGCTGGGCATGGTGGTGGGCGCCAGTAGTCCCAGCTCCTCGGGATGCTGATGCAGGAGAATTGCTTAAACATGGGAGGCAGAAGTTGCAGTGAGCTGAGATCGTGCCACTGCACTCTAGCTTGGGAGACAAAGCGAGAGTCCGTCTCAAAAAAAGAAAAATTAGCAGGCATGGTGGTGCACGACTGTAGTCCCAACTACTCAGGAGGCTGAAGTGGGAGGATCTCTTGAGATTAGGACTTTGAGGTTGTCGTGAGTCAAGGTTACAACACTGCACTCCAGCCTGGGTGACATAGAGAGACCCTATTTCAAAAAAAAAAAAAAAAAAAAAAAAATCCAGAAGCAGGCAGGGTGAGGTGGCTCACTCCTGTAGTCCCAGCATTTTGGGAGGCCGAAGTGGGTGGATTGCTTGAGGCCAGGAGTTCAAGACCAGCCTGGCCAACATGACAAAAACCTGTCTCTACTAAAAATACAAAAATTAAGACCGGGCACAGTGGCTCATGCCTGTAATCCCAGCACTTTGGGAGGCCGAGGCGGGTGGATCACGAAGTCAGGAGTTTGAGACCAGCATGACCAATATGGCGAAACCCCGTCTCTACTAAAAATACAAAAATTAGCTGGGCATGGTGGCACGCGCCTGTAGTTCCAGCTACTCAGGAGGCTGAGGCAGGAGAATCGCTTGAACCCGGGTGGTGGAGGTTGCAGTGAGCCGAGATCACACCACTGCACTCCAGCCTGAGCGACAGAGCAAGACTCCATCTTCAGAAACAAACAACAACAAAAAAATTAGGCCGGGTGCGGTGGCTCATGCCTGCAATCCCAGCACTTTGGGAGGCCAAGGCGGGCAGATCACAAGGTCAGGAGTTTGAGACAAGCTTGGCTAACATGGTGAAACCCCGTCTCTACTAAAACTACAAAAATTACCTGGGCGTGGTGGTACATGCCTGTAATCCCAGCTAGTCTGAGGCTGAGGCAGAAAAATTGCTTGAACCCGGGAGGTTCAAGTGAGTGGAGGTTGCAGTGAGCTGAGATCGCGCCATTGCACTCCAGCGCTCCAGCCTGGGTGACAGAACAAGACTCTGTCTCAAAAATAAAAAAATAAAAAATAAAAATAAATAAGCTGGGTGTAGCAGTGTGTGCCTGTGGTCCCAACTACTTGGGAGGCTGAGGCATGAGAATTGCTTGAACCCAGGAGGCGGAGATTGCAGTAAGCTGAGATTGCATCACTGCACTCCAGCCTGGGTGACAGAGCAAGATTCTGTAAAAAAAAAAAAAAAATCAATAAAATAAAATAAAAATCCAGAAGCAAAAATCTTACTTTAGAAGAAAACGTTAGTCTTAAATCTAAGATCAGAACACAGAGCGTGTTATCTACCTTTCCCGAGTTGCAAATGGTAGCAAAAATAAATGGGTTGGTTTCCTGTCCTTCATTCTAATATTTTCTACATCTTATGATAGTTAACATTTTTGAGCATCAACTATGAATCCAAACCTCCCGTTCATTTTACCTAATCCTCAGAACATCTACTATGCCAATTAGTTCTAGTTTAAATTCAGGACCACACATCTCAAAAGGACTGTCAACGCTGCCAAGCAGTCCCTCTACACTTCCCCAATACATTCTTTCCTCCATTCTCCAAAGCAACTTTTTCACACATTCTCTCTCTCTGCAAATCTCCCACCTCCTCCTCCACTTCCTCAGTCCTGCCTACCTCTCCCACATCTTCCCAGATCCTTCTCCACTTCACTCCATTCTAGATCTTCATTAGGTTCTGTTGACATTCCAAACTCTCTCCTCTGCCTTATGGCTTTTGAAACTCCCCTTCCCTCTCATTGGAATGCTCCACACCCTGATCCTCACAGGGCTAGTTGCTTTTTGTCTTCTTTACTTCTGTCTCAGCTCAAATATCAAATTCTTGGAGAGGCTTTTCTTGTCATCTAACGATGCCTCCACCCAGTCATTGTCTTTCACATCAGCTTGTTTTACTGTCTTCCTAGCATTTATAAATATCCCATATTGTCTTGTCTATTTATTTCTCTCTCATCTCTACTTGAATAAAGCTCCATGACAGGCTGGGCACGGTGGCTCATGCCTATAATCCTAGCACTTTGGGAGGCCAAGGTGGGGAGGATCACTTGAGCCCAGGAGTTTGAGACCAGCCTGGGCAACAGGGCAATACCCTGTCCCCCCCCAAAAAAGAAAAAAAACCCAAAAAACAAGCTCCGTGACAGCAGGGCCTCCATTACCCGATTTAATGCTGTATTCTCAACACCCAAGTGTGAGTCTGTCACATAATAGGCATACAAGAATAAAGATTTATTGGCCAGGCATGGTGGCGCTTGCCTGTAATCCTAGCACTCTGGGAAGCTGAAGAAGGTGGATCACCTGAGTCAGGAGGTGGAAACCAGCCTGGCCAACATGGTGAAACCCCCATCTCTACTAAAAATACAAAAAGTAGCTAGGCATGGTGGCATGTGTTTGTAGTCCCAGCTACCCTGGAAGCTGAAGCACAAGAATTGCCTGACCCTGGGAGGCAGAGGTTGCAGAGGGCAACTCCATCTCAAAAAAAAAAAAAAAAAAAGATTTATTAAGTAAATTATCCCCAAACTGAAGATCAGAGAATCCAAATAAATTGCTTAAGTTCACTCAGCTAAACCTAACTCTATTTAGGTCCAGGCTATATCCCCATTTATATTAAAATGGATTTGGCCTCTGAGGAGTATTTGTGAATGTGAAGAGCATGTAAGACAACTTCAGGATGAATAGTCAAATTCCTCAGGCCAAAAACCAAGGAGATGCTGAGGACATCTGGCAGGACAAAGCCCGCGGTAACTAAGGAGCAGCACGGCCTGGCTGTTCCCAGCTTGCTCCTGGCTGGCCTCCAACTCCTCTGCCTTCCCTCCTGTTTCCTGTAGTCTCTGAAACTTTGGCCACCTGCACTACAGTACAGTTTCAGACAGCCTCTGATTTTCCCTTCATGCCCATGAGGCAGACTAGTTCGTGTCTGCCAATAGCATTCAATAAGAATGCAGGAGGCCAGGCGTGGTGGCTCACGCCTGTAATCCCTGAGCTTTGTTTGGGAGGCCGAGGCAGGCCAACTGCTTGAGCCCAGGAATTCGAGATTGGTCTGGGCAACATAAGGAGACAAGATTTTGGCCGGGCGCGGTGGCTCACGCTTGTAATCCCAGCACTTTGGGAGGCCGAGGCGGGCGGATCACGAGGTCAGGAGATCGAGACCACGGTGAAACCCCGTCTCTACCAAAAATACCAAAAAATTAGCCGGGCGTGGTGGCGGGCGCCTGTAGTCCCAGCTACTCGGAGAGGCTGAGGCAGGAGAATGGCGTGAACCCGGGAGGCGGAGCTTGCAGTGAGCCGAAATCGCGCCACTGCACTCCAGCCTGGGCGACAGAGCGAGACTCCGTCTCAAAAAAAAAAAAAAAAAGGAGACAAGATTTCTATAAAAAATACAATAATTAGCCCAGCATGGTGGTGCACACCTGTAGTCCCAAGCTACTTGGGAGGCTGAGGTGGAAGGGTTGCTTGAACCTGGGAGGTCAAGGCTGCAGTGAGCCAAGATTGCACTACAGCCTGGGCAACAGAGGGAGACCTTGTTTTTTTTTTTTGGAGATGGAGTCTCACTCTTGTCACCCAGGCTGGAGTACAGTGGTGTGATCTCAGCTCACTCAACCTCCAATTCCCTCATTCAAGCGATTCTCCAGCTTCAGCCACCCGAGTAGCTGGGATTACAGGTATGCGCCACCATGCTTGGATAATTTTTGTGTTTTTGGTAGAGAAGAGGTTTTGTCTGCTCTGTCGCCCAGGCTGGAGAGACTGATCTCAAAAAAAAAAAAAAGCAAGTATCACAAGATGCACTGCAAATATAATAATGAACATGGCAGACACTGTCCCTACACCTACTGCTTTGCAGTCTTTTTTTTTTTTTTTTTTTGAGATGGAGTCTCACTCTGTTGCCCAGACTGGAGTGCAGTGGCACAATCTTGGTTCACTGCAACCTGCACTTCCAGGGTTCAAGCCATTCTCCTGCCTCAGCCTCCTCAGTAGCTGGGATTATAGGCACGTGCCACCATGCCTGGCTAATTTTTGTATTTTTAGTAGAGACAGGGTTTCACCATGTTGGTCAGGCTGGTCTTGAACTCCTGACCTCATGATCCGTCTGCCTTGGCCTCCCAAAGTGCTGGGATTACAGGTGTGAGCCACCGCACCTGGCCAACGCTTTGCAGTCTTATACTCCTTTCTGGTCTTTGGTATTTGGCTCAAGGTTGAAAGATACTAAATTAATCTGTTTAATTGACTTGATTTGATTATTTCAAGGTCATCGTACTAGTTGGGAGAAATTGTCCCTAAAGGAAATGTTTCTTGAGAAGTTCCTCAATTTTCATGTCCTCATATAAATTGTCTGGTATATGACAGGCATTCAGTAGTTAATTGCTTTCTTCTCTTTTCCTCTAGGCTTCTGCTGGCCAGGTCACCAAGTAAGCTAAATCTTGTTGCATTTAGTACAAAAATGGCCAGGTTTGGTGGCACATGCCTGTAATCTCAGGTATTCAACAGACTGAAGCAGGAGCATGCTTGGGCCCAGGGGTTTCAGATCAGTCTGGGCAACACAGCAAGACTCCATCTCTAAAAAGAAAAAATTAATACAAAGTTAAAAAGTAGAGGAATGATAACAGTTTAGTAGAGAAATGGTGACAGCCAGGTATTCAAACATTCTGCAGGAGAGAAGAAGAGAAGGTCTACTTTTGCCTTCTTTTCTGTCCATGTATAATATATAAAATACAATAGCAGGCTGGATGCAGTAGCTCACGTCTGTAATCCCAGCACTTTGGAAGGCCGAGGCAGGCAGATCACCTGAGGTCAAGAGTTCGAGACCAGCCTGGTCATTATGGCAAAACTCCATCTCTACTAAAAATACAAAAATTAGCTGGGCCTGGTGGCACTTGCCTGTAATCCCAGCTACTCGGGAGGCTGAGGCACGAGAATTGCTTGAACTCAGGAGGCAGAGGTTGCAGTGAGCTGAGACTGTGCCACTGCACTCTAGCATGGGTGACAGAACAAGACTCTGTCTCAAAAAACAAACAACAACCACCACAACAAAAATACAATAGCAAACATTTATCAATGGCGTACAATATACCAGGCACTATTCCAGGCACTTTACATGTACTACCTCATCCAGACATCATAATAAACTTAGCAGAGGAAACTGAGATTTATTTATTTTTATTATTTTTTTGCTCAGGCTGGAGTGCAATGGCACAATCTCGGCTCACCGCAACCTCTGCCTCCCAGGTTCAAGTGATTCTCCTTCCTCAGCCTCCCTAGTAGCTGGGATTATAGGTATGTGCCACCATGCCCGGCTAATTTTGTAGTTTTAGTAGAGACAGGGTTTCTCCATGTTAGCCAGGCTGGTCTCGAACTCCTGACCTCAGGTGATCCGCCCGCCTCGGCCTCCCAAAGTGCTGGGATTACAAGCGTGAGCCACCACGCCCGGCCAGAAACTGAGATTTAAAGAAGTTAAATAAGGCCACGTGTGGTGGCTTATGCCTGTAACCTCAGTGCTTTGGGAGGCCAAAATGGGAGGATCACTTGAGCCCAGGAGTTTGAGACCACCCTGGACAACATGATGAGACCTTGTCTCTACAAAAAATTAAAAAATTAGCCAGGTGTGGTAGCATGCACCTGTGGTCATAGCTACTCTATGAAGTGGGAGAATTACTTGAGGCCAGGAGGTCGAGGCTGCAGTAAGCTGTGTTCACACCACAGCACTCCAGGCTGGGCAACAGAGTGAGACCCTGTATAAAACAAAATAAAAGAAAGGAAGAAAGAAGTGGCTTGCCCAAGTTTTTGTAGGTAGAATATACTCACGTGGAGGAATTCCAGCCCAGGAAGTTGGATTCTAGCACCTCTTACTCTGTGTGGTCACTGCTATTGACCCATAGGGGAACAGATACAAGGACTTTGAATGGGGCCCACCTACAGCCTGTCTCCTGGTCATGACATAACTTAAGGCGGGAGTGAGATGGTAAACTGGTCAAAGCTAAAGTCTGTGGCCAGGGCAGAGTTAATGAGGGCCTCAGCAGCCCTGTGCTCTGGCATATTCATACTATGCCACTTAATATTGCTTATTTATTTATTATTAAATAGGAGGCTAGTCTCGAACTCCTGAGCTCAAGCAATTCGTCTGCCTCACCCTCCCAAAGTGCTAAGATTACTGGTGTGAGCCATTGCACACATCCAATATTGCATTTTTGGTTTTTTTTTTTCAAGATGGAGTCTCCCTCTGTTGCCCAGGCTGGAGTGTAGTGGCGCGATCTCAGCTCACTGCAACCTCTGCCTCCCTGGTTCAAGCGATTCTCCTGCCTCAGCTTCCCGAGTAGCTGGGATTACAGGTGCCTGCCACCATGCCTGGCTAATTTTTATATTTTTAGTAGAGACAGGGTTTTACCATGCTGGCCAGGCTGGTCTCGAACTCCCGACATCAGGAGATCCGCCCGCCTCAGCCTCCCAAAGTGCTGAGATTACTGGCTTGAGCCACCATGCCTGTCCAATATCGCATTTTTGTCGTTTGTTTGTTTGTTTGTTTTTTCCTTTTTCTGGAGAATAGGGTCTCGCTATATTGCCCAGGGAGGTCTCAAACTCCTGGGCTCAAGCTATCCTCCCACCTCTTGCCTCCCTTAGAGCTGGGATTACAGGCGTGAGCCATTGCGCCCAGCCCAATATCACATTTTTAAAACAATCAGTGTCCCCCTGGAATTGATACTGGTTCTACTATCTGTGAGGGTACAGAATTTTCCTTAAAAAAGAAATTGTCTTTGCAATGCCATGAGACAGAATTGGAGAGAGACGGGGAGAAAAAACAACATATTGTCTTTTGGTCTGAGCTTATGTTCTTCTAACTTTTATTCTAGCTTGTTGCTGTTAAATGTCTTTCCTTTCCTAAAATTATGAAGATCATAGATAGGAGTCAATTTTTTAAAATGTGTTTACAGGCTAGGTGCTGTAGTTCACACCTATAATCCCAGTACTTTGGGAGGTTGAGGCAGGAGGATCACTTGAGGCCAGGATTTTGAGACCAGCCTGGGCAACACGGTGAGACCCCATCTCTACAAAAAAAATTAGAAAATTAGCTGGGTGTGGTGGCATGCACCTGTAGTCCCAGCTACTCGGGAGGCTGAAGTGTGAGAATGACTTTAGCCCAGAAGTTCGAGGCTTCAGGCAACCTCTGCCTCCTGGGCTCAAGCAATTATCTTGCCTCAGCCTCCCAACTAGCTGGTGCTCGCCACCACGCCCAGCTAATTTTTGTATTTTTAGTAGAGATGGGGTTTCACCAGGTTGGCCAGGCTGGTCTCGAACTCCTGACCTCAAGCAATCCACCCACCTCAGCCTCCCAAAGTGCTGGGATTACAGGTGTGAGCCACCATGCCTGGTCAACAATCCTTGTTAAAGCTATGGCTGATGTACCATTTACTAACAAAATTGGGTAAGATAGTACTAAGGGACAGCTAAGTGGATCCCTTCAGGGGATCCCTTCAGGACAGCCAACAGGGTCCTTTCAGCTTCCATTGTGTAACAGCATCTGAACTTCCTTGTTTGTTGTTTTTTTGTTTTGTTCTGTATTGAGACAGGGTCTTGCTCTGTTGCCCAGGTGGGAGGGCAGTAGCACAATCTCAGCTCACTGCAACCTCTGCCTCCTGTGCTGAAGTGATCCTCCCACCTCAGCCTCCTGACTAGCTAGGACTACAGGCATGTATCACCACGCTTGGCTAGTTTTTGTATTTTTGGTAGAGATGGAGTTTCACTATGTTGGCCATGAGGTATTGAACTCCTGACTTCAAGTGATCTGCCCACCTTGGCCTCCCAAAGTTCTGGGATTACATGGATGAGTCACCATGCATGGCCCCCACTTCCTCTTGATGATCAGGATCAATTACCCCGACAACGTGGTGACTTCTCTTTATGTTGTCTGGTCCTTTGACACAGGAGTCTGAAGTGCTCAGGCAGCAACCGTAAAGTTCAGTGGGACTCTTGCTGTGCCTCTTGGTGGAAACAGTCCCCTTGGAAATCAGAATTTCTAAACTCACAGAGCCCAGAGCTGAGGGGATGGGATGCATAAAGCTGAGCCATTTCTTTTTCCACCCCTTTGTTTCCAGACCCATGTATTCTACCTATTAGGGACAAAACACCATATGTTGGTCATTGATTTAGAGTGGCTAAATGTGTTTTTGAGGGTGGTGTCTATCCTCACAGGGTACATCTCTGCCCTGGTTTCTCAGTGTGCCATGAGTGGGCCATGGCACTGCTCAATCAGGCCAAAAGTTTCTGCGTAGTTAGGATGACAGTTGACTACTGTAAATTCAATTAGTATCTTCGATAGCTATATGACTTGAAGAATTATATACTTTTTGAAAAATAAAGCCCCTGGGACCAGAAGATCCCAAAGTCATGTGTCCACTGTCATATCTTCTTTGTTATAAAATGGGCTCTTTCCCGGCTGAAATGAGAATACCTGCTTCAGTTCAACGAACCCAGCCGCCGAGGGGTCATTGAAGATCCTGCCTTAATTCACTGGCCCTATCCAAGATCAGCAAATGTCTATCCTAATTACAGACCCACTCCTAAAAACTCACTCTTGGGAACTCTGTGTGGATTTAGGCCCCTCTTCTTCTGGTATTATGTTTTCAAAACTGACAGAGATAGGAAAGAAAAACTTATCTGGGAAGGAAAATTGGATGGAACATTTAACATTTAAGTCTGGCAATAATGACTATATGTATTCCTGCCTAAATAGTCTATTAATCATAAATAAATAAATAAATAAATAAATAAATAAATAAATAAATAAAATGGGCTCTTTATGGCCAGGAGCGGTGGCTCACACCTGTAATCCGAGCACTTTGGGAAGCCGATGCAGGCAGGTCACCTGAGGTCAGGAGTTTGAGACCAGCCTGGCCAACATAGTGAAACCCTGTCTCTACTAAAAATACAAAAGATTAGCTGGGCATGGTGGCATGCACCTGTAATCCCAGCTATTAGGGAGGCTAAGGCAGGAGAATCGCTTGAACATGGGAGGCGGAGGTTGCAGTGAGCCGAGATCGGGCCATTGCACCCCAGCCTGGGCAACAAAAGCAAAACTCTGTCTCAAAAAAAAAAAAAAAAAAAAGGGCTCTTTGTTTTGATGCACTGTTATATGAGATCCCATATCAATGGAGCAAATATTTTGTAAGCTCTTGAAAGTGGTGCTGGCGGCCGGGCGCGGTGGCTCACGCTTGTAATCCCAGCACTTTGGGAGGCCGAGGCGGGCGGATCACGAGGTCGGGAGATCGAGACCACGGTGAAACCCCGTCTCTACTAAAAATACAAAAAATTAGCCGGGCGTGGTGGCGGGCGCCTGTAGTCCCGTTATTGCCCACTGCACCACCTGGGAAGAGACCCGCCTAAAAAAAAAAAAAAAAAAAAAAAGACAAAATGACACACAAGGCAAACTCATACCTGAAATAGATGCATATTCCAGTTAAAATGAATTGCTGCCCCTTGTAAGGTGAAGGGGTCCACTGTAGGCAACTTACCTCCAAGTGGCTGATTGTTGTACTTGATGGATGGTGTCAAATCAGAGGGTTGGTTTTCATCTTTCTTGCTGGCGGACTGGACATTCAGTAGCAGTAGTAGGTAAAAGTTCAGTGGTGAGTGGGAACCCATGGTGTTGGGTCCATTCGTAGCCTCCATTCCTGCCACTGTGTCTACTATGTTCATAGATGAATTATGTACCAATGGAGTGGTCAATGACAGAGTCTGCCTGATGTCAAATGGCTGAGTCATTCTGCCTATTTGTTTGCTTAGTGTTTCGTGCTTCTTCTATGCTTTTTTCTTTTTTTGAGACAGCGTCTTGCTCTGTCAGCCAGGCTAGAATGCAGTAATGTGATCATGGCTCACTGCAGCCTCACCCTCCCAGGCTCAACTGATCCTCCTGCCTCAGTTTCCTGAGTAGTGGGGACCACAGGTGCATGCCACCATGCCCAGGTAATTTTTAAAACATTATTTTCAGCTGGTCATAGTAGCTCACACCTGTAATCCCAGCACTTTGGGAGGCTGAGGCGGGCGGATCATGAGGTCAAGAGTTTGAGACCAGCCTGACCAACACGGTGAAACCCCGTCTCTACTAAAAATACAAAAATTAGCTGGGCATGGTGGCATGCACCTATAATCCTAGCTACTCAGGAGGTTGAGGCAGGAGAATTGCTTGAACCCAGGAGGCAGAAGTTGCAGTGAGCCAAAATCACACCATTGCACTCCAGCTTGGGCGACAGAGCGAGACTCCGTCTTAAAAAAAAAAAAAAAAGCAAAAAAACACATTATTTTCTGTAGACACAGGTTCTTGCTGTGTTGCCCAGGCTGGTCTTAAACTACTGGCATCAAGTGGTCCTCCCACCTCAGCCTTTCAAAGTGCTGGTATTACAGGTGTGAGTCACCATACTCAGCCAATGTTCTTCTGTGCTTTCTGGTGAGTATTAATATGAGCATTAAACATGAGATCTTCATATTTTGTGTTCATAGGTTCATCCACATATCTCCATCCCAACCTCATTACCTCTGATCTTATAGTCTTTTTTGTTCCATGACCCTGACCACTTGGCTGAGCTATTCTCCACCTACCATGAATCTGTTTATATTCTGACCTTGGGCCATTTCTCTTTCCACACAAAGTAGATAATCCAGTACACTGTCTGAACATCTGCACATTGGAAGGCTGTCCCTTCACTCCTTTTGTTCAAAGCTATTATTGAATGGGACTGTAAGGCAGGTGAAGTCCATTTTCATCTTGCACCTTGTATTAATCTGTTCTCACAGTGCTATAAAGAAATTCCTGAAACTGGGTCATTTATAAAGAAAATTGGTTTAGGCCGGGCGCGGTGGCTCAAACCTGTAATCCCAGCACTTTGGGAGGCCGAGGCGGGCGGATCACGAGGTCAGGAGATCGAGACCATCCTGGCTAACACGGTGAAACCCCGTCTCTACTAAAAATACAAAAAAAAATTAGCCGGGCGTGTTGGCGGGCGCCTGTAGTCCCAGCTACTCGGAGAGGCTGAGGCAGGAGAATGGCGTGAACCCGGGAGGCGGAGCTTGCAGTGAGCCGAGGTTGCGCCACTGCACTCCAGCCTAGGGGACAGAGCAAGACTCCGTCTCAAAAAAAAAAAAAAAAAGAAAATTGGTTTAATTGTCTTGTAGCTCCACAGGCTGAACAGGAAGTATGGTTGGGGAGGCTTCAGGAAACTTACAATCAAGGTGGAAGGTGAAAGGGAAGCAGGCACCTCTTACATGGCTGCAGCAGGAGGAAAAGAGAGTGAAGGGGAAGGTGCTATACACTTTTTAAAAGAAATTTAATTCTTTTTATTACACTTTAAGTTCTGGGATACATGTGCAGAATGTGCAGGTTTGTTACATAGGTATACACATGCCATGGTGGCTTGCTGCACCCATCAACCTGTCATCTACATTAGGTATTTCTCTTAATGGTATCCCTCCCTTAGCCCCCCACCCCCCGGTGCTACACACTTTTTTTTTTCTTTAAGAGACAGAGTCTTGCTCTGTTGTCCAGGCTGGAGTGCAATGACGAGATCTCGGCTCATTGCACCTCCGCCTCCCAGGTTCAAGCAATTCTCCTGCCTCAGCCTCCCGAGTAGCTGGGATTACAGGCACCCGCCACCACGCCCTGCTAATTTTTGTATTTTTAGTAGAGACAGGATTTCACCATGTTGGCCAGGCTGGTCTCGAACTCCTGACCTCAAGTGATCCGCCTGCCTCGGCCACCCAAAGTGCTGGGATTACAGGCATGAGCCACTGTGCCTGGCCAACTACACACTTTTAAACAACCAGATCTCATGAGAACTCACTATCATGAGAACAGAAAGAGGTAAATCCACCTCCATGATCCAATCACCTCCCACAAGGTCCCTCCTCCAACAGTGGGAATTACAATTCAGCATGAGATTTGGGTGGGGACACAAATCCAAACCATATCACACCTACATACCAATATGACCTATCCATGAATCAAGCTTGGCTTTTCTTCTCCTCTTTAGTTGGTCATAGGAAAATCTCCCACACAGCCATAATGTGAGCTGAAGGAGAGGTGTTGAGGTGACAGTGGGGCATGAAATGGGAACTAGATCATCTGTTGATGCAGCTTTCTAGTGCTCTCCGGCCTGTTTGTGCACAGTTCCAGATGTACCACTTCCACCTTACAATGGGTTGCTAGTGAGCCCATCTGACCTTATGATTTGGTGGAGATGACTGACAGAAATAAGCTTATGATAGACAGTTTTCTAGTTGCATGGTCAAGTGCTCCATCTATGCTAGGGCTTAATATTATGCCAAGAGCTATTTTCTCCAGAAGTGTATTATTTTTCACCATATGTGGCAACTGAGATTACTAATGAATTCAATTCGAGGTAGTCTACTGTCATCTTTCAGCATCCACTGGGCTTTTGTAGGGGCAAGATGAATGAATTAAATGGAAACATGGTGAGGACTAGACCCCTGAATACTTTAGGTCTTTAGGGATGCCATTTTCCCTGAGTTGGGATATTGTTTTGATTTACTCTTTTGGCTGCTGCAGGAGAAATAGTTACTAGGTGGACCCAATTACGGACTTACTATGAGTCAGAGCTGGACCAGGACTCCATATGACCAACATATGCCCCCACTCTAATAAAAGCCATGATGACATACTGGGTTTTCAAAAAGCAGACTCTAAAATGAAGGTCAGTGTACAGGAAACTTACTGGAGAGTTCTCTCAGGAGCAACACTTGTGGGGGAAGGAAAGGAAGTAAATTTGGGCAGAAGGGGAATTTGAGGTCTGCTGCAGTATCAACAAAGGCCTCATTCTTCCCCACTGAGAGCTCTGAAACTGGGATGGCTCACTGTTACTGTCCTACAGTGGGGCAGAGGGACCAGGCCTTTATATTCTCCATATCCATCAGTCATTGGACACAGGCTGCCCCAGGAATGCAGCATGGCCTTGGATAACATAGTTTTCTTCAACAGTACCCCTAGAAGCTAGGGAAATAAGTCCTTCAGTCTTGAAAGGGCAGCTAGGTGGCACATCACAGCATCTACTACAGATACACATACACACACGTACACACACACATCCCACCCCCCATATATATTATTCCAGGTACTTAGTTGCTAAAGAAAAAAAGACAGAAAAAAGAAACCAATTCTGGCTAATTTAAACAGGCAAAAAAAAATTTTTTTTTAAATACTAGATGGCTTAGGCCGGGCACAGTGGCAGCTCACGCTTGTAATCCCAGCACTTTAGGAGGCCAAGGCAGGTGGATCACCTGAGGTCAGGAGTTCGGGAACTGCCTGGCCAACATGGTGAAACTCTTTATCTTTACTAAAAATACAAAACAACTAGCCAGGCATGGTGGTGGGTGCCTGTAATCCCAGCTACTCAGGAGGCTGAGGCAGGAGAATCACTTGGACCCGGGAGGCAGAGGTTGCAGTGAACTGAGATTGCACCACTGCACTCTAGTCTGGGCGACAAGAGTGAAACTCTACCTCAAAACAAACAAACAAGAAAAACTAGATGGCTTACAGAATCTGTAGGATATCTAGTGATCCTAGCCTGGAAATTACCACTAATGGTAATAGTGGCCAAAATACCACTGCAGAGTTGGCCTTTTGAAGACTCTGCAACTTGTATCACTGACATCACTGATCCTGAATATTACTAATCTCCGATTCAATGTCTAGGGCAGAAGTAAATGATTGGTGGAGCCTAGGGCACGTTCCTATGCCCTACCCAAAAGGGAGGGTAGGTATTTTCAATTTCTATAGTGGGTGGGAAATGTCCAAATATGGGAAGGGGGCTTGGATACTTGTAGCCAAAAAAAAAAAAGAAAGAAAAAAAAAAGTCTATCTTACTCCCCCATTTTTTTCATCAAAAGGAACGCTATTATACACGGGATTCTGTACCTTGCCTTTTTCACTTTAATTAATATTCCTTAGATCTCTTTCCACAACTGAGTAGCAATCCTTGTATACAAGGATTATTTATAATAGCACTGAAATGTTAACTATAGGAGGCTAGATAAAATTATTGTACATAATCCAAACAATCGAATGCTATGTAACTATTTAAAATTATGCTATATGTTAGAGTTTGAGGGTGTCAATTTGCCCAAGTTTCACAAAAAATGGAAAGATATCTAGAGGAGACAAGCAGATGGAGATAAAAATACCACATTCATAATAAAACTGTTGAAGATAAAACAGCTTCTGTGTGAGGGCCAAATGGGCTTGCTAGCGCTTCCTGTCCCAAACTTTGCCAAGTCTAGACCTGATGATATCTTATCTGAGTGAAAAGTTTGGTTCTACAGAGGAGACATACTTAACGAGGGGCCATTCATGCTCAACCAAGTTGTGAGGCTGAGGCAAGGTTTTCCTTAGCTTCTTCCCTTCTCTCTCTCTCTTTTTTTTTTTTTTTTTTTTTTGAGACAGGGTTTCACTCTATTGCCCAGGCTAGAGTGGGGTGGTGTGATCTCGGCTCACTGCAACCTCCACCTCCCAAGTTCCAGTGATTCTCCCACCTCAGCCTCCTAAGTATCTGGGACTACTGCCTTGAGCCACCACACCCGGCTAACTTTTGTATTTTTTGGTAGAGACCATGTTTCACCACGTTGGCCAGGCTGGTCTCCAACTCCTGACCTCAAGTGATCTGCCCACCTTGGCCTCCCAAAGTGCTGAGATTACAGGCATGAGACACTGCGCCTGTTCAGCTTCTTCCCTTCTCTATGATGCTTCCCTCACACCATTACAGGTTTCTTCTGAGAGCACTCCAATACATAACTTGCACAAGGAGTCAAGGCTCAGTCTCTGCTTCCACAGACAAAACGAATATCTGTCAAATTTTTACAATGAGCAGTTTGGTAAAGATGAAAAAAAGTTAATTTTATTGTGAAAATAAAAATCTCATGTGGATTCCAAGATAAAGCATTTGAAGGGGTTGGGGCTGAATATCTGTAGTCTAAAAATCCTTGATTTCATTTTCTGCAGTACACTAAGCTAAAGTTTGTCAAAGCAGGTCATTCACTTTACCACAAAAGAGTCAGACCTTGATTTGTAGATGTAAAGCATTGTTACACTTAGTAGGGCAGAGGAGTGGGTGGAAGTTGTGAAAGTGGAGATGGTGAGTGTAGGTCACACATTCAAGATATTTATGGGCAAGAAAGAGAGGAAAAATAATTTGGTATGGTAGGGTGGTAGGGTAAAGAGACTTCTTTAAGCTGGAAGTGTCTTGAATATGCTTGTAAAAGGAGGTGGAGGGGTATCAGAACTAGAAAATAATGAAAAAAATGGAATAACATTCCAAGGAAGATGAGAAGGGATAGTGTCCCGTATACGGTATATTAAAGGAGGGATTAGGCTATGGTAAGGAGGAGGAGGAGGTTAGAATGCGCGAACTTATGGGTAAATTTAGGGATTGAAGACAAGGTGAGACTGCAACTGGTGGCCAATAATTTTTTTTTTTTTTTGAGACGGAGTCTCGCTCTGTCACCCAGGCTGGAGTGCAGTGGCGTAATCTCGGCTCACTGCAAGCTCCGCCTCCCAGGTTCACACCATTCTCCTGCCTCAGCCTCTCTGAGTAGCTGGGACTACAGGCGCCCGCCACCACGCCCGGCTAATTTTTTTTTTGTATTTTTTAGTAGAGACGGGGTTTCACCCTGGTCTCGATCTCCTGACCTTGTGATCCGCCCGCCTCGGCCTCCCAAAGTGCTGGGATTACAAGCGTGAGCCACCGCGCCCGGCCCATGGCCAATAATTTTTACATGATATATGAAGCAATGTTATTAGTTAAATGAAGAGGCAAGAGTAGAGGTGGGGTCTTCAGGGGAGTGGCAAATGCTGATAGAAGTAACCAGAGATAAATCAAAGGATGACTAAGTTGATTATAGAAACTGTATCTGTAAAGCTAAGAAACTGTGACTCAATCAAGAGGATATCTTAGGGAGGATATCTTAGTAGGGTAGTGGGTGGAGTTTTAAGAAGATAGATTTGGCATTCCCTGTAGGATGGGCTTGAGTAGGGTGAGAATAGAAACAGACTATCTAAGGAAATCCAGAAGGAGGGTGGGGATAATGAGAGAGATGCAAATACACATAACAAATTCAATCAATAGACATGGGGACAAAATACTTTCTGGGGAATTATACTTTTATAATAATAATAAACTATCTGTATCTGTGGAAGATTAAGAAGTAGGAACCACAACATCACAATCCCCACCCTTGAAATTCAAACCTGGGGATAGAGCTCCGGAAATGCAAAGTAAGGACCCTAGCAGGGTCTGAAAACCAGCTGGGGCTCCAGGACCAAACAACAGGACTGGATAAGCTGTACTCAGCTCAACAGCCAGGGATGGAGAAGACCTTCTTTTCTCTTCTCTCTTTCTCTCTCTTTTTTGAGACAGAGTCTTGCTCTGTTGCCCAGGCTGGAGTGTAATGGCACGATCTCTGGGCTCACTGCAACCTCTGCCTCCCAGGTTCAAGCAATTTTCCTGCTTCAGCCTCCCAAGTAGATGGGATTACAGGCGCATGCCACCATGCCCAGCTAATTTTTGTATTTTTGGCCATAAGTGATCTGACCACCTCAGCCTCTCAAAATGCTGGGATTACAGGCGTGAGCCACCACACCCGGCGAGAAGGCCTTCTTAGACTACAGACATAAACTTTGGAGGGAGGTGGTACATACCTGTGTAATGCATAGGGCTATGAATTACCAAAGACATTTGGGAAAATATATCCATATCAATTGCTGAAATGGGCTGTTTGATCCATGACTGAACGGAAATATAAGGAAGTATCTAGATACTTCTAGATGGACTCTCAAACTCCCTTTAATATCTTTTTTTTTGGCACAACAGATCCTTTTTGAAAAATGGAGGAAAAGTTATGAATCCTCTTAAAAAATTCACATATAACACACAAAATATAGTTCATAATTTTAGGGAATCTATGAACTTCTGAAATGCATCCATAAACTTTAAGTATTGCTCTCACCTGTCTTTCTTCCCAAGAGGCAATCCAATCCTCAGTCCTATTTCACACTATAGTAAATTTACTAGATTGTTTGGAAGCAGCTTCTGGAAGCAGGTGGATTTGGGAGATCAGCAGGTGTTACTACATTCTTCTTACTTTGCAAGGTATCAAGGCGTAGATGATGTTAAGAGAAGATGCCACATTCTGGATCTTTCAGAAGGCTGTTACGGATACTACAAATCATGGTCTCTGACCACAGAAATAGGTGAATCATTCAGCAAATATTTACTGGACGCCTGATATGTACAGGCACTATGCTAGGGACTGAAGTCACCGAAATAAAGAAGACACCATTTCTGTCATTGTTGAGTAGCTTCACATGTAAAAGCGTGGATGCAGTTACTGGTGGCCTTAAAAACAAAGTCAGCTAAGTTTGAGGCATTCTGGGGAGATGGAAAGGGCTCTGAGCTGGCAATTTGATTTTTGGTTTCTCTACATCCCACACTTGTGAGCTGGGCAAGTTACTCAATCTCAGTTGCTTCGCCTATCGAATGGGGTTTATAGGCAGACGAGAATTGTTGCCTATCTTCAAAAAGATAACCTCTGTAAAAATGCAAATAAATCAGAAAACACAAACGCAGGGCTTATCTAAAGTGATAGTTGGCGGAGCTACCCACTGACGGAAGAGGTCAGCTCCCCAGGTCTACACAGCCCGTGCAGCGCCTCGCACGAGGCGGGATGCGCTCAGTAAGCTCTCCCGGATGGAACAGGTTCCGCTTCCGCAGGCAGATATTCGCTGTAGGTGTGAGCGCCGGGCGTCAGACTCCAGCTACTGCCGGGGCCTCCTTCGCGCGCATGCTCCTGCGGAGAGGCGGAGACCGGAAGGGTGGGGGCGTGGCGAGGTACCGCAAACCACCGGCTCGATAGCTCAGCGGCCGGGCTTGGGAGGCGGGGGCGCGCCCGCGCTCGTTCGCGCGGCCGGCTGCGTACAGTAGTGACGGCCGCGCGGGAGCGGTCACATGACCGTAGCGGCAGCCTGTACAGTAAGAACCCAATATGGCAGCGGCGGTAGCAGTGGCAACGGCAGCAGGAGGACCGGCCGCCCCATAGACCCCCCCGCGCACCACCCCCGCCGCTTCCTCTGCTTGGGTGCCCCCCCGGCCTGACTTCCCTTTTCTCCCACTTTCCCGGCACCGCGGGAAAAGCAGCGCAGGGCACAGCAGGCAGGGAGGGCGGCCGGAGCCCGGACACGGGAGCCTCCCAGTCAGTTCAAGACCCGACATGAGGGAAAAGGGACGTAGGAAGAAGGGCAGGACCTGGGCGGAGGCCGCCAAGACGGTAAGGGGGAGGGAGCGAAGGGGAAGGCCGGGAGGATTTTGTTCCCTTGTCGCCCGCCAGTCGCAGGGAAAGGGAGGTCGCTGGCCCAGCGACCCGGCTGAAGGGGCACAAAACCGCGCGGAGAGGGCGGCGGTTAGTGTCGGGGTTGCGATCCCTGTGGGAATGGAGGCGCCCGGCGGAACGTGATAGCCGCGGGGCCGTGGCGTCTCTCGGCGTCTGCGGCGAGTCCTCTCAGTGTTTTGAGGCTGTCTCTTGGGGTCGAGTCGATATCAACTCCGCTCTGTGGTAGCCCCCGCCCCGGCACGGGGAAGTCTGTGGTGCTTGCACGGTAACTGGTTCTTCTCCCTTGTGCGGCTGGAGAGCCCTCATTGGATGCAGATAGGAGAAAGCTTGTGCGTGCATCCAGCCCCGGAAAGGAGAGGGGAGCGCTGGAGCTGGATAGAATTTACCCGTTACAGCGGACGTGCCTATGACCCCGGGCCCCCTGCTTGTCTGGCTCCCGGAGCAGACGTGAGATCACGAGGCTTTTGTTTTTGTTTGGTGTTGGAGCCGAAAGTGCAGGAGGTGTTTAGAAACGAAGTAACAGGTGGGACTTGTAGAATTTTTTTTTCCTGTTTCCGTAGAGACCTACTCTGAACAAGGCAGCAATGCATGGTGGGACGTGTAGTTTACCCGGCCTTCACGTTACCCTAGCCAAAGTGATGGTGGCCTAATGAAGTTGTAATTAGTGGGTAAAACAATTTTTCCCCCTAATTCTGTTATGACGAAATTTAGAGGTAGATTTTAAGAAGTGGAATATTGAGGATTAGTGAAAACTTTTACCATATTTTAAGAAGAAAAAATTAAAAGCATGTTGTATGCAGAAATGAAATGGTAGGGGATAGTGAAGTTCATACCATCGTTGAGGGTGCAGCAGAAAAGTAATAGGGCATTAAACAGCAGCATTTTAATAGTGGAAAGTGAGAGGTGTTCACCCCTTTAATGGTGAGTAATGCCAGTAATACTTCGACAGTGTAGCCCTTCTTAGTGAACCCTTATTAGATGCCATATGGTTTATTTTTTAATGAGTTTTTTTAATATAAAAGTAACGTTCACTGTGGGGAAATTTGGAAAATTATAAAAAAGTATAAAGAAGAACATTAAAAAAAAAATCACATTTCTTTCACTCCTCGGCTGTATCTGCTAACATTTGGTATATTACCGTCTAGTCTCTTTATTTCCCCAAATCTAGGTCATACTGTTTATTCAGTCTTGTGCATCTGTTTTGTAAACTTTATGCATTAGGATGTTGATGAGTCTTCAATTTGTATTTCTCTTAGTTGGAAATGTAAAAAAGTTAAGAAATAATAGCACATTTTACTTACTGGGTGTTTTCACTTACAATATATCTTCGTATATCTTCCTGTACTAGTAGTTTCCCTCTAAAAGATAAGACTCCTATACTTTTTTTGAAGGTGTAGAGGTTGCTTCTCCACAGAGGGCTGTTTTACTCTCTACTTGGTGGATACCTCAAGACCTCTTTCTGTTAATAAAAGAAGCATGATGAATTTTAATTATAGGTAAGCAGACCTGGACCCTAATTTATGCTAATTAATTTTAAGTTCCTAAGGTCTTTAAAATTGTTTTTTTAATTAAAAATATTTTGTAGAGACAGGGTCTTGCTATGTTGCCCAGGCTAGGCTAGTCTTGCACTCCTGGGCTCAAGCAGTCCTCCTGCCCTTGGCCTCTCAAAGCACTAATTACACAAGTTTCTAGAATCTTAGGAGTGTTTTGTGAATTATGATCCCTTTGATAAAATAGTCATTGGGAGATTGTGACAAATAGGAAAAATTAGTCTGCATCTACTTAGCTTTTCCTATGTTAGTATATTAGCTCATTTCATGCCCTAGATAGCTATGTGAAAAATAATATTTAAAAGATGGAAAGACTACTTTGATCAGTAGAGTTCCTGAGGGGACCAGTATATTAGTAGCTTGGTATTTTTCTTTGATTCTGGCAAATACATAAAGCCCCAGTCTCAGTGAAAATGTGTTTTAGAAAGAGAATGATGACAGTAAAGTTTTTCTTTTTCTAGTAGCCAAAATCTAGAAAACACTCTTAATTTTGGGGGGTTATTTTATTACCTATAAGTGAGGGGAGGGATTAAACTAAATCTCGGTGTCCAAAATATTTTTGTTTTTAGGACAAATAGATGAAAATAAAAGAAGGACCGGGCAAAGGTACATTTGTAATATTTCAGACTGCAGAATAATGAAATCAGAAAATTAGTGAGTTGACAAATGAAAGTAACTTTGACCTAAATAAGAATGCTAGTATTTAGATCGAGAGGAATAGGAAAAGAGGTTTTAAGGCTTAAACTTATTTCTTAGGCATTAGGATATCAAGTGTTCGAGGAACAGTTTCATCAAGGAAGCAAGTGTCTGTTTCTTATTTCATATGTTTTTGTTACCTCCATTGTAGAGCTATCATGTTTTAGAGAGTACTATTAAAATAAGGTTGTTTTCCTGACCAATAATATACCAATAGATATATTCAACACATTTAATGTAGATATGTGATACTGGGATGATACGGGGTGTGTGTGTTTATGTGGGAGAGCTACATGGTTTGATATGAGGTTACTATCAGCAAAATAGTGAGGTTACTATAAGCAAAATAGATTCATAATTATTATCATTATTATTATAATTTTATTTATTTAGACTCGTTTTGCTATGCTGCCCAGGCTAGAGTGCAATGGCTTCACAGGTATGATCATGGTGCACCAAAGCCTTGAACTTCTGGGCTCAAGTGATCATCCTGCCCTAGCTTCCCAAGTAGCTGGGACTATAGGCATGTGCCACTGTGCTTGGCTTCATAATTATTATATAATAATAGATTATGCCAAAAGGCTGATAAAATGAACTTAAATGTATACACTGGCTCCAGTAACTAAGGACACCAGAGAAAGGTGATGGAGCTGTGATTCACCTGATCTTGAATGTGCATTCACTACACTGGACTGCCTCCCTGTTGATCTTAATTTTGTCTTATTTAAATATGCTAGTTATAAAAAGCATTCTAGTATTTAGTTAACAGTTTCACATGTTTTACTTTTTCTTTTTTTGAGACAGGATCTTGCTCTGTTGCCCAAGCTGGAGTGTACTGCCACGATGGCGGCTCATGGCAACCTCAGCCAACCCCTCAAGTGATCCTCCCGCCTCAGCCTCCTGAGCAGCTGGGACTGCAGGTGTGCGCCACCACTCCCAGCTAATTAAAACAATTTTTTTTTGTAGAGAGAGGGTCTCCCAATGTTGCTCAGGCTGGTCTCAAACTCCTGGGCTCAAGTGATCCTCCTGCCTCAGCCTGCCAAAGTGCTGATACTATAGGCGTGGTCCACCATACTCAGCTGCATGTTTTAAATTTTTTTTTTTTTTTTTTTTTTGAGACGGAGTCTCGCTCTGTCGCCCAGGCTGGAGTGCAGTGGCGCAGTCTCGGCTCACTGCAAGCTCCGCCTCCCGGGTTCACGCCATTCTCCTGCCTCAGCCTCTCCGAGTAGCTGGGACTACAGGCGCCCGCCACCACGCCCGGCTAATTTTTTTTTGTATTTTTAGTAGAGACGGGGTTTCACTGTGGTCTCGATCTCCTGACCTCGTGATCCCGCCCGCCTCAGCCTCCCAAAGTGCTGGGATTACAAGCGTGAGCCACCGCGCCCGGCCGCATGTTTTAAATTTTAAGGGCAGTAGTGATGGTGGTAATGAATGATTTGAGCAAGAGATAAGTAGTGTAGTGTTTAGTACAATTTAAATTTGAAAACTTGTAGCTAACCAGGGATATTGAGAACCTTTACATTGACTTTATTTTTTGAATCAGGGACTCACTTTGTCAGCAAGGATAAAGTGCAGTCTTGTGATCGTGGCTCACTACAACTTCCATCTCCTGGGCTCAAGGGCTCCTTCCTCCTTAGCCTATGGAGTAGCTAGTACCACACACATGTGCCACCATGCCCAGCTAATTTTTTGTGTGTGTGAGATGGGGTCTCACTTGGTTGCCCAGGCTGGAATGCAGTGGTGTGATCTTGGCTCACTGCAACTTCTGCCTGCCAGGCTCAAGCATCCTGGCTCAGCTTTCCAAGTAGCTGAGACTACAGGCATGTGCTGCCATACCTGGCTGATTTTTAAATTTTTTGTAGAGATGGGGTTTTGCCAGCCATGTTGCCCAGGCTGATCTCAAACACCTGGACTCAAGTGATCCGCCCACCTCTGCCTCCCAGCATGATGGGATTACCGGCGTGAGCCACTGCACCGGGCCCACAGCTAATTTTTAAACTTTTTTTGTAGAGACAGGGTCTCGCCAAGTTTCCCAGGCTGGTCTTGAACTCCTGGACTCAAGTAATCTGCCTGCCTCGGCCTCCCAAAGTATTAGGATTACAGATGTGGGCCACTGCACCCTGCCTGCATTGACTTTAGAACTATGTTCAGAATTAGGCTCATTAAAAAGATGAATCATCTAAATATTTGATGACATCCTGAGGATTTTGGCAGTTTTTGCAAAGCAGAACTTTGAAAATAGCAGTCTTATTGATCTTGTTTGCCTTTTGACTTTTCTCTCCTTACCCATGGCTAGAAAAGCATTAAAAGGCGAAAGAGTCCCGAAAGGACAAATGTGTGTGTGATTGTAGGTGGAAGGGATGGAGAGGCAGACTTTAGAGATTATACACTTAAGGGACATTGGGTGTTTTTTTGGGAGGAAAATGGTAAAAAAAAAAAAAAAAAAAAAAAATATAGGAGAAGCAAGGTGTGGGTGTTAGAGATGAGGAACATAACCTGTAGTGTAGATCTTTGGAATATAATTTGTAGACTGAAGAAGTTTTTTTTTTTTTTTTTTTTAATATATAGACTTCATTCATTGGTTAATTATTTTGAATGTACACAAGATTTTAGTTTTTGTCACTTAAAACTTTTGTCACTTTTGTCACTGCTAAAATCCTCAGGATGTCATCAAATATTAATTATCTTTATTTAACTTTAGAAAATAAGATGGAAGATAGAAAATTTCTATTAAAGAAAGGCTAATTACTTTGATATAGGAAGTGTAGAAAATGGAAATACTGTTATTTTTTGAGACAGAATCTCACTCTGTTGCCACTCTGGAGAGCAGTGGTGCAATGTCGGCTCACTGCAACCTCTGCCTCCTGGGTTCAGGTGATTCTCCCACCTCAGCCTTCCTAGTAGTTGAGATTACTGCACCCGGCCAATTTTTATAATACAAATTATAGAAAGTAAAACTGGGCAGATTCTTGGCTCATGGATTACATAAAAATTAGTGAGAAAGCACTGGCATGGGCTAAAAATTGAGAAACTGTGACAGCTAAGCTATGAGGATGCAAAGGAATAAGAATAATGGAATGGACTTTGGGGACTCTGGGTGGGGAAAGGGTGGGAGGGTGATGAGGGATAAAAGGCTACACATTGGGTACAGTGTACACCATTTGGGTGATGAGTGCACCAAAATCTCAGAAATTACCACTAAACTTACCCATGTATACCAAATACCACCTGTTCCCCAGAAACGGTTGGGGAAAAAAACAAAAAAAGAACTTACAACCCCCCAAGAGCCAATAAATAGAGACTTCTGGGAAAAAAAATTCTCCTGAGAAACCGTCTGGGCTCAGTGCTTTTTGGTGAGCTAATTCCTTGATAATTTTGCCTATTTATTCTGTGGAACTTAGTTTGCTTAAGCATCCTCTCTCTACTAGGGTCAATTTTAGTAAACTGTATTTTCATTAACAATTATCCATATAATAGAGATTCTCAAATTTATTTGCCTAAAGCTATGGAAAATAATCTCTTAGAATTTAAAATTTTTCCTCTCTATAGTTATTTCTTCCTTATTAATGCTTACTTTGTATATTTGTATTACTATCTTCTTTATTAATTTTGCTAGTGATTCATCTGTTTTGTTGGGTGCTTTTGTTTTCCCCCAAATAAACAGATTTTGTTTATGAATTGTTTTTCTGTTCTCTGACCTTATTAGTTTTCACTTATAACTTTACAATTTTACTCTTAGACTTTGTTTTGGTTTCCTTTGTTATCTTTCTAACTATTTGAGTTGCAAATTTATTTAAGTTTTAATTTTTTTTTTTTTTCCTTGAGACAGGGTCTTGCTCTGTTGCCCAGACTGGAGTGCGGTGGTGCGATCTCAGCTCACTGCAGCTTCCGCCTCCCAGGCTCAAGGGATCCTCTTGCCTCAGCCTCCCAAGTAGCTGGGACCACAAGCACGCACTACCATGCCTGGCTAATTTTTGTATTTTTTGTAGAGATGAGGTTTTGCCATGCTGCCCAGCCTGGTCTCAAATTCTTGGGCTCTCGCAGTGGACCCAAAGTGTTGGGATTACAGGCGTGAGCCACTGTGCCCTGCTAATTTTTAATTTATGTAGCTCTTTGGTCTTGTGAATTTTCCTCTGATCTCTGCTTTACATTTATCCCATAGATCTGTTATGCAAAATTTTCACTCATTGTTTTTCTGAAATTCTATAATTTATTTCTCCTTTCACCCAAGAGTTTAATAAAAAGTTCTTTAATTTAAAAAAAAATTGAGGAACTGCTCTGATGCATAATTTTCAAAACAGCTGTGTATTTACATTCATGAAGTTACTTTCTGCAAGTCTGTTAGTACAAGGTGACTTGATGTAACACTTTTTGCTTGACTGATCTTTCTTTCTTGCCATATTATTTAAAGTTCTCCTGCATAAATTTTGTGTTAATTTCAAATTAGCCAGGTGTGGGTGGCGCATGCCTGTAATCTCAGCTACTCAGGAGGCTGAGGCAGGAGAATCACTTGAACCCGGGAGGCGGAGGTTGCGGTGAGCCGAGATCATGCCATTGCACTCCAGCCTGGGCAACAAGAGTGAAACTCTGTCTCAAAAACCAAAATAAATAAAATTTTGTGTTAATTTCATAATTTTTTCTGACCTGTTTTTATGCCTCTATCCTGAAAGCCCACAAGCCTCCTAGTTTGTTGAAGGGGGGGAGAAAAGCAGAATCTTTTTTGAACACTTAAATTAAAAATTTCTATGAAAGGTGGTGCTGCTGATGCTGCTACTCCTGCATCTCTTGCAGAATTCTGAAAGGCGTTGAGAAAATAACCTCAGGTTTGCAAAAGTCCTTTCTGCTTCCCCATCCACAGATTCTATCTACTCTTGAGAGGCTGGACAATTTTGCTGTGGGACATTTTTTTTCCCCCCTCTACAAAAGCTGTCTGCAAGGAGGCCAGTGTGTGGAAGATATAACTAAACTTGCTATCTTTGTCCTGTTTACAAAAGAACTCTGAATACCCCTCTACTTCTTTATTCTTTCTTTTTACATCTCATAGAGGCCATCCTCATAGTTTTTGATATTTTTTAATTTAGTATTTTTAGTACAGTGTGATTTATTATGTTTTTACTATTAAAAGGTTATTGAATGAGCTAAATTTTAGAACTCTAAATATGATTTAGAAACAGTGTTATTTGCTTTAAATTTATTTCCTATTCAAGTTATATAGGCTCATTATTTTTTGCAAAAACAGCAAACAAGTAGAAATGTAAAGAGTTAATCCTAGATGAGTCAGTATACTGAAAATGGGAATTAAGTGAAAGTCTGCATACTGAAATATTGAAAATATTTACTTACCATACCGAAATTAACTCTGGTTGATAGTTACATATGGCTTTCTGGATTTTTTTACCTCGTATATACAAACAGGTATACCTTTATTTTACATGAAATTCTGTATTTTATGAATATCATGGATATCTTTTCATGTCATTACTTGTATATTTAATATCTGCCTTATTCTTTTTTTTCTTTTTTGAGGTGGGGTCTTGCTCTGTCACTCAGGCTGGAGTGCAGTGGCATTCAATCACGGCTTACTGAAGCCTTGACCTCCTGGGCTCAAACAACCCTCCTGCCTCAGCTTCCTTAGTAGCCAGGACGACAGGGATGTGCCACCAGGCCAGGTTAATTTTTTTTTTTTTTAAATGGAGCCTGGCGGCAGAGCGAGACTGCACTGGCGCAATGTTGGCTCACTGCAACCTCCGCCTCCTGGGTTCAAGTGATTCTCCTGCCTCAGTCCTCCCGAGTAGCTGGGACTATAGGCATGTGCCACCATGCCCAGCTAATTTTTGTATTTTTAGTAGAGATGGGGTTTCACCATGTTGGCCAGGATGGTCTCAATCTCTTGACTTCTTGATCCGCCCACCTTGGCCTCCCGAAGTGCTGGGATTACAGGTGTGAGCCACTGCGTCGGCCGCCAGGTTATTAATAAAAATTTTTATTTTTTGAACAGATGGGGTCTCACTATGTTCCCCACCCAGGCTGTATTACATCTTCTGAAGATGCATCTGAGTTTTTAGCTTTCATGGTGAACTGTGGCTTGAGTGGAGATTCTGTAATAAAGACCTTCTATGAGTTAACGAATGCTTCTTTCATCTTAAAGACTATATAGTGCACTACAGCATCAAACTCCTGGGCTTAAGCTGTCGTCCACCTCAGCCTCCCAAGTGGCTGGGACCACAGACATGCATCACCACGCCAGGCTAATGCCTTATTCTTGTCAATGTTTTTTTTTAGTATTTTATTGTTGTTGGATATACCATCATTAAAAAAAATTGGTCCCTGATTATTTAACATACAGGTCATTTACAATTTTTTTCACTTTTTTTTTTGAAACAGGGTCTTGCTCTGTCGCCCAGGCTGGAGTGCAGTGGCGTAATCTTGGCTCACTGCAGCCTCCACCTCCCAGGTTCAAGCAGTTCTCCCGCCTCAGCCTCCCGAGTAGCTGGGACTACAGGCACACGCCACCATGCCCTGCTAATTTTTGTAATTTTAGTAGAGACGGGTAAATATTGGTCAGGCTGGTCTCGAACTCCTGACCTGAGGTGATCCACCCACCTCGGCCTCCCAAAGTTCTGGGATTACAGGCATGAGCCACTGCACCCGGCTGTGAAATACTTTTTTTGTTGTGGACAAGAAGGAGGAAATTCTGTCTATGCCAGTAAGACTTTGTGCTCCTTTAAGACAGACTTTCTTTTAAAGTGTTTTTACTTGCAGACCTTAACTGAGTTTCTTACATAGGAATGCTAAATCTTTTTTTTTTTGGTACCTTTTTAAAATTGGCGATTAAAGAGAACATTATTTTTCTTTCTTTTTTTTTTTGGAGACAGCGTTTTACTCTGTTGCCCAGGCTGGAGTACAGTGGTGGATCTCAGCTCACTGCAGCCTTGACCTCCCAGGCTCAGGTGATCCTTCCACCCCAGCTTCTCAAGAAGCTGGGACTACAGGCATGTGCCACCATGCCTGGCTAATTTTTTTTTTTTTTTGAGACGAGGTCTTGTTCCTGTCCCCCAGGCTGGAGTGCAGTGGTGCAATCCGGCTCACTGCATCCTCCACCTCCCAGGTTCAAGCAATTCTCCTGCCTCAGCCTCCCAAGTAGCTGGGATTACAGGTGTCTGCCACCATGCCTGGCTAATTTTTGTATTTTTAGTAGAGGTGGGGTTTCACCATGTTGGCCAGGCTGGTCTCGAACTCCTGACCTGAGGTGATCCACCCACCTCGGCTTCCCAAAGTGTTGGGATTACAGGCATGAGCCAGTGCACCTGGCCAATTTTTGTATTTTTTGTAGAGATAAGGTTTCAGCATGTTGCTCATGCTGGTCTTGAATTCCTGGGCTCAAGCAGTCCTCTCGTCTTGGCCTCCTAAAATGCCGGGATTACAGGTGTGAGCCATTGCTGCCAGCCTGTTCTTACTTTTAAGAGAGGATAATTTGAATAAAGCTAGTCAAATATATTATGCCATGAAAACTGGTTGAGTATCTCTTTCTTTGTGAAAGAAAATTATGCTAAGACACACCAAGATATTTGCCTCCAGAGATTCTTTTGAGTTACATTTGGACCTTGGGAAATATCTGTGATAATTCTTAAGTCTGACCTTGCTTGACAGAACTAAAATTGGTTAACGGTAAATGCGAATGTAGTTAGTTTGTCTTGGGCATCAGAGGGCATTGTAAAACTTGCTAATTATAGTATCCTCTGAGTAAGTTGATCCATCTTTTGGCAAAAATTATGTTGTGAGAGACTTTTCATTTGAAAATTTCTTGGCTACTGACTTTAATTAGTAGTTGATACTAGAATGGACTTTCATGGCGTTCACAGCCTGGGATGGCCCACGTCGTCTTTAATCTTTAACTCACTGATGTTTGAATTATTCAGTAGCTGGCTTAGCCATATTGAATTTCAAATAAGTGTTCAATGGTGTTAGTTACTTATTTCTAAATGATACACAACATTTTAAATGTTTTGCTATTGATTTATAGTGACAGTTTCCTGTCTGATTTGAGAGGTTCTGACAAATTTTGTAAGAAACGGATGTAACCATGATATCCTAAGTAGAGGACCCAGCTAACCTGTACCCACAATCCTGATACACTTGAGAGTGTGAGATAAATTTGTGTTGTTTTATTCTGTATGATAATAAAACATAAATAAAATTGAATCTGTGTTGTTGAAGCTGCATAATAGCAATCTAATAGTAATACTAAAATTTGGGAGTATGGTGGAGCACGGTTGTCTCAAAGAAGGTTTGACTTGGGTACTCTAGGATGATGGATAAAGTATTTACAAGTGAATGATAGGCAAGGGCATTCCAGGCAGAGGGAAGAGCTGAAAAGAGGAAAGACTGAAAAATGCAGGTTATGTTTGATGCATGGCTAATTAACCTGTGAGTGTTGTGTAGCATAATGGAAGACAAAACCAGAAAAGGTCGGTTGGGGCAAAATGTGGAGGGTTATAGAAGTTGGGCTGACAAGTATTTTCTAGGAGTAATAGAGAATTTTTAGGCAGGAGATAATAATGTATCTGTTTTAAGCAGATTGAGGCATTTGTGGGATTTATTATAGAGGGCAGGAAAGACTGATGGGAGGAGATATAACTTTCTTTTGTCATCTTTCACATTTCACATTCTCATTTCATACCTTTTTTTACCTATACTTACCCCACTTGCAGCTTTTCAACACCTTTACTTAAGATTTTTTTGGGCCGGGCGCGGTGGCTCACGCTTGTAATCCCAGCACTTTGGGAGGCCGAGGCGGGCGGATCACGAGGTCAGGAGATCGAGACCACGGTGAAACCCCGTCTCTACCAAAAATACAAAAAATTAGCCGGGCGTGGTGGCGGGCGCCTGTAGTCCCAGCTACTCGGAGAGGCTGAGGCAGGAGAATGGCGTGAGCCCGGGAGGCGGAGGTTGCAGTGAGCCGAGATCGCGCCACTGCACTCCAGCCTGGGCGACAGAGCAAGACTCCGTCTCAAAAAAAAAAAAAAGATTTTTTTGTTTTGTTTTTTGTAGAGGCAGGGTCTCACTATGTTGCCTAGGCTGGTCTCAAACTCCAGGCCTCAATCTATTCTTGTTCTTTGGCCTCCCAAAACACTGGGATTACAAGTGTGAGCCACTGCACCTGGCCTTCTATTTTTCTGCCAGCCTCCTGAAGTTTCCACACATAAAAGAGGTCTTGGAATACTCTACAGCACAATACAATTCTCATTCTTTTTTTTGGATAGAACCTGTCTCTACTAAAAATACGAAAATTAGGGCCAGGCATGGTGGATCACGCCTGTAATCCCAGCTCTTTGGGAGGCCAAGGCGGGCAGATCACCTGAGGTTGGTAGTTCGAGACCAGCCTGACCAACATGGAGAAACCCCGTCTCTACTAAAAATACAAAATTAGTCGGGCATGGTGGCGCATGCCTGTAATCCCAGCTACTTGGGAGGCTGAGGCAGGAGAATCGCTTGAACCTGGGAGGCGGAGGTTGCGGTGAGCTGAAATTGCGCCATGGCACTCCAGCCTGGGCAACAAGAGCGAAACTCTGTCTCAAAAAAAAAAAAAAAAAAAAAATAGCTGGACGTGGTGGTGCGTGCCTATAATCCCAGCTACTCAAGAGGTTGAGGCAGGAGAATCACTTGAACCTGGGTGGTGGAGGTTGCAGTGAGCCGAGATCACGCCTGTGCACTCCAGCCTGGGCAACAGAGCAAGACTCTGTCTCAAATTCTTTTAAAAAAGTAAATATTCATATATTTATTTCTGACAAAAATTAGGGATACTTTGCTAGGTGAAAAGCTGTCTGTTACTGGTTTGGAATATGAAAGTCATACCTTGAGACCAGATGTGGGGGACAAGAGGGGCAACCATTTCCTAGTCTTAGTATTGTATTGCTTCATATGTATTTCTCAGCTCTGTTTTCTAGCAGATAAAAGGTAGTAAATGACAAAGTTTTAATGAAAATGATTTTTCAAACTAGATTTTTTATAAACCTCCCATAGGGAATTTGCTGATTCTGAAAATTGTCTATGAAAACTGAAGTTTTGTCAGGCGCAGTGGCTCATGCCTGTAATCCCAGCAGTTTGCGAGGCCAAGGCAGGTGACTCACGAGGTCAAGAGATGGAGACCATCCTGGCCAACATGGTGAAACCTCATCTCTACTAAAAATACAAAACTAAGCTGGGCGTGGTGGCATGCATCTGTAATCCCAGCTACTTGGGAGGCTAAGGCAGGAGAATCGCTTGAACCCGGGGGGTGGAGGTTGCAGTGAGTCAAGATGGCGCCACTGGCCGGGCGCGGTGGCTCACGCTTGTAATCCCAGCACTTTGGGAGGCCGAGGCGGGCGAATCACGAGGTCAGGAGATCAAGACCACGGTGAAACCTCGTCTCTACTAAAAATATAAAAAATTAGCCGGACGTGGTGGTGGGCGCCTGTAGTCCCAGCTACTCGGAGAGGCTGAGGCAGGAGAATGGCGTGAATCCGGGAGGCGGAGCTTGCAGTGAGCCGGGATTGCGCCACTGAACTCCAGCCTGGGCGACAGAGCGAGACTCTTGTCTCAAAAAAAAAAAAAAGATGGTGCCACTGCACTCCAGCCTTGCGACAGAGCGAGACTCCACCTCAAAAAAAGAAAAGAAAAAGAAAATTGAAGTCTTAAGCTTTAATGACAATCTTAAAAATTGTATATTTTTAACTTGCTGTATGATTTTGGTATCCATATTTAATGGAGTAGGCAGACAATAGGGAAATGATGCGTTTGTACCAAGTAAAGGTCACAGCTGTCATCATGGTGCATTAATGGAATGAAGGTTTCACCATAGTTTGAATAAGAAAATGTGGTTACATGTGTCCACAGAGCACATCTCAGGTCTCATGTAGTTGGAGTTAAGACCATTGTGATGTAGTTAACAGTCCAACGTTAGTTTAATTTTTAGTTAAAATGGAAGCTCATTGTTTTGTATTTGGATTTTTTTTTTTTTCTGAGACGGAGTCTCACTCTGTCACCTAGGCTGGAGTCCAGTGGTGCGATCTCGGCTCACTGCAAGCTCTGCATCCATCCTGGGTTCACACCATTCTCCTGCCTCAGCCTCCCAAGTAGCTGGGACTACAGGCACCCGCCACCACACCTGGCTAATTTTTTTTGTATTTTTAATAGAGACGGGGTCTCACCGTGTTAGCCAGGATGGTCTCAATCTCCTGACCTCGTGATCCGCCTGCCTTGACCTCCCAAAGTGCTGGGATTACAGGCGTGAGCCACTGCGCCCAGCCTATGTTTGGATTAAAAAAAATTTTTTATATCATTTTTATTTTGTTTTTGAGACAGAGTCTTGCTCTGTCATCCAGGCTGGAGTGCGGTGGCATGATCTCAGCTCACTGCAATCTCTGCCTCCTGGGTTCAAGCAATTTTTGTGCTTCTACCTCCCAAGTAGCTGGGACTTACAGGTGCGTGCCACCACACCAGGACAATTTTTTGTATTTTAGTGGAGACGGGGTTTTGCCATGTTGGCTAGGCTGGTCTTGAACTCCTGGCCTCAAGTGAGCCACCCACTTCAGCCTCCCAAAGTGCTGACATTACAAGCATGAGCCACCATGCCTGGCCTAAATTGGATTTAAATTGTAAATTTTAGCCCAGTGCGGTGGCTCACACCTGTAATCTCAGCACTTTTGTAGGCTGAGGTGAGTGGATCACCTGAGGTCAGGAGTTCGAGACCAACCTGGCCAACATGGCAAAACCGCTTCTCTAATCAAAATACAAAAAATTAGCTAGGTGCGGTGGCAGGCGCCTGTACTCGGGAGGCTGAGGCAGGAGAATTGCTCGAATCCAGGAGGTGGAGGTTGCAGTGAGCTGAGATCGCGCTATTGTACTCCAGCTTGGGCAACGAGAGCAAAACTCCGTCTCAAAAAAAAAAAAAAAATTGTAAATTGTAAATGTTTTATTTTTGTAGTTGTGTAAGAGCAATAAGCCTAAGAGATTTATACCTAGTATAATTTAGTATCATTTGTGTGTATGTTCATATAAAATGTAAAATGTTGTAACTTAACCTGGTACAGTAAGAGCCCTGAGATTTTTTTTTCTTTTAAATAGTACTAAAGTTTGAGATATACTACTTTAACTTGTTTTCTGTGATTAAGTAAAAGATTACCCTGTGCCCAAAACTAAATCTAACTTTTGAAAACATGTGCTTCCTTTTATCTTTCATTTTCCTTTCTTTTATCAAAATTTAAAAACCTAGAGTCATCATCTGTGTTTTTAAGGTCACCTGCCACTAAAAGTCTTTTTTTTTTTTTTTTTTTTTCTTGAGACGGAGTCTCACTCTGTTGCCCAGGCTGGAGTGCAGTGGCCCAATCTCAGCTCACTGCAAGCTCCGCCTCCCGGGTTCACGCCATTCTCCTGCCTCAGCCTCTCCGAGTAGCTGGGACTACAGGCGCCCGCCACCACGCCCAGCTAATTTTTTATATTTTTAGTAGAGACGGGGTTTCACCGTGGTCTCGATCTCCTGACCTTGTGATCCGCCCGCCTCGGCCTCCCAAAGTGCTGGGATTACAAGCGTGAGCCACCGCGCTCGGCCTAAAAGTCTTAATGGATTTTTGAAATCTCTTTTCTCATTTCCGTTTCAAATTCTTGTGCCTTAGTAGCTGTAGTTTGCAAAACTGGATTTCATTACCTGTCTATTAAAGCTCTCTCCAATCCATCCGACCACCCTGTTTTTGTTAGAATAATCTTAAAATGTGAGTCTCGTTGTAATGTTTCTTTTTTAGTTTTTTGCTAACTCCTCACCTGCCAGTAAGGTAAATTGAAGGCGTATCGCCTGGCAGTAGGAGTGTTTTATTATGATCTTGCCCTTGCCTCTGTTCAGTTCTTTTTTACTGTTGCTGCTTTTGTGCCCAGTGCTCCACCGTTAACGAGTGGTTCATGAAACATGCCATTTCTTCTGGACATACCTGTTTTGTTGCTTACTTTTTCTGAAATTCCCACACCTTTCTTCACTTAATTGAGTTCACTTCTATTTTTATTTTATTGTATTTTTTTTTTTTTTTTTTTTTGAGATGGAGTCTCGCTCTGTCACCCAGGCTGGCGTGCAGTGGTGTGATCTCAGCTCACTGCAACCCCCACCTCCCGGGTTCAAGCAGTTGTCCTGCCTCAGCCTTCCGAGTAGCTGGGATTACAGTCCCCTGCCACCATACCCAGCTAATTTTTATACTTTTATTAGAGATGGAGTTTCACCATGTTGGCCAGGCTGGTCTCGAACTCCTGACCTGAAGTGATCTGCTTGCTTCGGCCTCCCAAAGTGTTGAGATTACAGGTGTGAGCCACTGCACCCGACCTGTTTTTTTGTTTTGTTTTGTTTTTGTTTTTGAGACAGAGTCTCACTCTGTCCCCAAGGCTGGAGTACAGTGGCCCGATCTCGGCTCTCTGCAAGCTCCGCCTTCTGGATTCAGGCCATTCTCTTCCCTCAGCCTCCCAAGTAGCTGGGACTACAGGTGCCTGCCACCACGCCCGGCTAATTTTTTGTATATTTTAGTAGAGACAGGGTTTCGCCGTGTTAGCCAGGACGGTCTTGATCTCCTGACCTCGTGATCCACCTGCCTCGGCCTCCCAAAGTGTTGGGATTACAGGCGTGAGCCACTGCACCTGGCCCCTATTTTTATTTTAAGTTCCAGAGAACTCATGTCCGGATAAGTTAATTACTTCCTGCTCTGAAATTTTTTTTTTTTTTTTTTTTGGAGATGGAGTCTCGCTCTGTTGCCAGGCTGGAGTGCAGTGGCGTGATCTTGGCTCACTACAACCTCTGCCTCCTGGGTTCAAGCGATTCTCCTGCCTTAGCCTCCTGAGTAGATGAGACTACAGGGGCGTACCACCACGTCTGGCTAATTTTTTGTATTTTTTAGTAGAGATGGGGTTTCACCGTGTTAGCCAGGATGGTCTCGATCTCTTGACCTTGTGATCCGCGTGCTTCGGCCTTGCTAAGTGCTGGGATTAAAGCCGTGAGCCACTGTGCCCGTCTGTGAGCTGCTTTAGTTTGCATTTTAAAATTTGGTTGTATTTAAAAATATTGTATTGTAATGAATTTGTCTATTTGTCTTTCCTACCAAAATAAGAGCTTTTTTGAGGGCAAGAATTAATGTCTTCTAAACATCCTATGTTTTGGCTGGGCGTGATGGCTCACACCTGTAATCCTAGCACTTTGGGAGGCTGAGGCAGGCGGATCACCTGAGGTCAGGAGTTCGAGACCAGCCTGGCCAACATGGTGAAACCCTATCTCTACTGAAAGTAAAAAAAAAAATTAGCAGGGCATGGTGGTTTGTATCTGTAATCCCAGCTACTTGGGAGGCTGAGGCAGGAGAATCACTTGAACCTGAGAGGCAGAGGTTGCAGTGAGCTGAGATCATGCCACTGCACTCCAGCCTGGCCGACAGAGTGGGATTCTGTCTCAAAAAACAAACAAACAAACAAAACCACAAATTATTCTTTATCCTTAATACCTGTTGTGTAATATGCACATAATAGGCATTTAATAAATACTTGTCAAATTAATTTGAAATGTATTTTTTGACTAATTTTTCCCCTTGTGGAACTGGATATTTAGATCTTGGCAGTCTAATGTATTAAAGATGGATTAAGTGGTTGGAGAATGGAATCAGGAATCATATGTACCATCATACTTTTGTAATTGTTTATATCCTGATACATGCCATTGTAATGTAAGTGAAGCTCCTTGGTTTTTTGGTGCCTTAAAACACTGTAATTTCTAAATTTCTTTGTTTGGCTTTGTATCAGTTTTAGGTATTTTCTTAATTATATTCAATCAAACATTTTGTTAGCTCTCCTTATTGATGTCTTAGACATACATAGATTTACTTCACTTTAGTGTTTGTGAAACTTGGTTCTAAGTTAGGATTAATGCATTTTTTCACTCTATTAATACTGATATTTAAAATTTGGTTAGGAGAATGTGTAACATAAGTTTCCTCTGTTTCACAAAAGTTAAATGAATTTTTTAAATATGGGAATAATATGACATTAAATTAGCTGGAAAATGGAAAAAAATCCCTCATCATTCTGCCATCTGATACAGTACAGTACTTTGGAATCTGATCTTCCCCAGTCTGCCTGCTATCATTTACTTTGTTCAGTTTGATTTGTTGGGTTTTGTTGAGGATTTTTGCATCTATGTTCATGAGAGATATGGGTCTGTAGTTTGCATTCTTTTAATACTGGCGTGATAGAATGAGTTAGTGAGTACAGATGCTTCTTGATTTATAATAGGGTTATGTCCCAAGAGGCCTATTGTAAATTGAAGATCTCCTAAGTTGAAAATACGTGGCTGACTAGTAGCTTGGTTTTGCTGCTGCTGCCCAGCATCACAAGTATGGTTTCTACTGAATGTGGATGGCTTTTGCAGCAACATAAACTTGAAAAATCACTGTAATTGGTTACTTTTTGTCTTCCTTCTGTTTCTGTTTTCTGGAAGATATTATAGAGAATTGGTATAGTTCTTTAAGTGTTTTGTAGAGTTCACTAGTAAACCCATCTGGGCCTGAGGCTTTCTGTTTTGAAAGTTTGTTAATGATTAATTCAGTTTCTTTAATAGATGATAGGCCTATTCAGATTATGTTTTTTCTTGTGTGAGTTTTGTCAGATCGTGTCTTTCAAGGAATTGGCCTTTTCTTCTATGTTATTAAGTATGTGGGCATAGAATTGTTCAGAATTTCTTTATTTTTTTAATGTTCATGGGAACTGTAGTGATATGTCTTCTTTCATTTGTGGTACTACTAATTTGTGTCTTCTCTCTTTTTTACTTAGCCTGGCTAGAGGCTTACTGATTTTATTGGTCTTTCCAGGAAGCAGCATTTGGTTTTGTTAGTTTTTTGTATTGATTTCTTATTTTCAATTTCATTATTTTCTGTTATAATTTTTATTCTCTTGTTACTTTGGATTTAATTTGCTTTTCTAGTTTTTAAAAATGGAAGCTTAAGTTTTGATTTTAGTTCTTTTTGTGTTTTGTTTTTTTGGAGGCAGGGTCTAGCTCTCTGTCGCCCAGGCTGGAGTGCAGTGTTATGATCTCAGCTCACTGCAACCTCTGCCTCCTGGGCTCAAGCAATCCTCCCACCTCAGCCTCCCAAGTAGCTGGGACTACAGGCATGCACCACCATGCCCGACTAATTTTTGTATTTTTTTTGTAGGGATGGGATTTCACCACGTTGCCCAGGCTGGTCTCGAACTCCTGAGCTCAAGTGATCACCAGCCTCTGCCTCCCAAAGTGCTGGGATTACAGGCATAAGCCACCACACCCAGCATAGATCTTTTTTCTTTTCCTCTGAGATGGAGTCTCTCTCTGTCACCCAGGCTGGAGTGCAGTGGCATGATCTCGGCTCACTGCAACCTCTGCCACCCAGGTTCAAGCAATTCTCTTGCCTCAGCCTCCTGAGTAGCTACCATTACAGGCGTGTGCCACCACGCCTGGCATTTTTGTATTTTTAGTAGGAACAGGGTTTCACCGTGTTGGCCAGGCTGGTCCGGAACTCCTGACCTCATGATCCGCCCACCTTGGCTTCCCAAAGTGCTGGGATTACAGGCGTGAGCCACCGCACCCAGCCAGATCTCTTTTTCTAATACATGGATTCAGTCTTTAAATTTCCCTCTAAGCACTGCTTTTGCTATATCCCACAAGCTTTGATGTTACATATATATTTTTATTTATTTCAATTTTTTTTTTTTTTTTTTATTTTTGAGGCAGAGTTTCGCTCTTGTTGCCCAGGCTGGAGTGCAATGGCGCGACCTTGGCCCACTGCAACCTCTGCCTCCCGGGTTCAAGTGATTCTTCTGCCTCAGCCTCTGGAGTAGCTGGGATTACAGGCATGCGCCACAACCCCCGGCTAATTTTGTATTTTTAGTAGAGATGGGGTTTCTCCATGTTGGTCAGTACTCCCGACCTCAGGTGATCTGGCCGCCTCGGCCTCCCAAAGTGCTGGGATTACAGGTATGAGCCACCATGCCTGAGCATTTTTTATTTTTATTTTTAAGAGACAATGTTTTGCTATGTTGCCCAGGCTGGTCTCAAACTCTTGAGCTCAAGCAATCTGCACACTTTGGTCTTCCATAGTACTGGGATTAGAGGTGAGCCACCGTGCCCGGCAAAATATTTGAAACTTATTTTGAGATTTCTTATTTGACCCATGTGTTATTTAGAAATGTACTGTTTAGTTTCCAAATATTTAGGGATTTTCCAACTATCTTAATGATTTCTGGTTAAATTCCACTGTAGTCTGAGAACAGACATTAAATGATTTGTTTTTTTAAATTTGTTAAGGTGTGTTTTATGGCTCAGAATGTAGTCCATCTTGGTGAATATTCCATGTGAGCTTAAGAAAAGTCTGTTTACTTTGCAGAGTCTTCAGCTCCTCTCTGCGTTTTGTCCAGGTTGTATAGCTACATTCAGTGGGAATGACAGGGTGGAATATGCTTAGTCCATTTTAAGAATTGGAACTCATCCCTATATTTTGTGGTATTTCTTTTGGAGAGATTAGAAATATGGTTACTTGTAATTCGCTTCTTTGATACGTTGCTTTCTTTAAGGTATATACCTATTTGTAATGCCACCAGCAATGTATGAAATCACCAGTTTTGCCACATAAGGGATATATTTTAAGGTTAACACTTTTTGCTTAAAAGTTATAAGACAGCTGGGAAGTTCAGCTATAATTAAATAATATTGCCTTAAATGGTTAGAAAAGTATAAAATATAAGTAATTAAATATATATTTCAGTCTGACGTTTTTCATGTAAAATTCAGGTTTTTTAGCTGAGTGTGGTGGTGTGTGCCTGCAGTCCCAGCTACTTGGGAGGCTAGGGTGGGAGAATCACTTGAGCCTAGCAATTCAAGACCAGTCTGGGCAACATAGCAAAACCCTATCTCAAAAAGAAAAGGCCAGGCACGGTGGCTCACGCCTGTAATCCCAGCACTACAGGAGGCCGAGGCAGGCAGATCACCTGAGGTCAGGAGTTCGAGACCAGCCTGGCCAACATGGTGAAACCCCATCTCTACTAAAAATACAAAAATTAGGTGGGTGTGGTGGCAGGTGCCTGTAATCCCAGTTACTCGGGAGGCTGAGACAGGAGAATCGCTTGAATCCAGGACACGGAGGTTCCAGTGAGCTGCGATCACACCACTGCACTCTCGCCTGGGTAACAAAGAGCAAAACTCCATCTCAAAAAAAAAAAAAAAAAAAAAAAAAATTAGATTTCTACTTATGTTCACTTTGTCACCATTTCTTCCCTTTATCAATTTCCCTCTTTATATTAGGCTTTAAAATTTTTTTTTTTTTTTGAGGTGGGGTCTCGCTCTGTCGCCAGGCTGGAGTGCAGTGGCGTGATCTTGGCTCACTGCAGCCTCCACCTCCTGGGTTCAAGCAATTCTCCTGCCTCAGCCTCCTGAGTAGCTGGGAGTACAGGCATGTACTACCACGCCCGGCTAATTTTTATATTTTTAGTAGAGATGGGGTTTCACCATGTTGGCCAGAATGGTCTCCATCTCTTGACCTCATGATCCGCCCACCTCAGCCTTCCAAAGTGCTGGAGTGCTGGGATTACAGGCGTGAGCCATTGTGCCTGTCCAAAAAAAAATTTTTTTTTTTTTGGAATGTAGACACAATAGAGATGAGGAGGACATGGCCGCTATGGAGTAAAGGAAGGCACCAAACTAATATACCCTGGTTTGTGATGGAGAGGCCATTTTGTCATTTTGTTCTGAAACCTTTTCTGGCTTTCGCTATATAGGATAAGAGATTTAGGCCGAGACCAAGGGAAATATTATAAATATTATCAATTTAAAAGAATCAGTTGTTTGTATCTGTAAGCAAATGGAGGGAGCAGTTCTTTGGTAATTGTCTTAGGTTGGCTTAGGGTAGGATCAATTTGCAAACACTAAATCTCAGTGTCATATATGTGGAGATTCATTGTATTCAGCATTGAATGTAGTTAAATATTTATTGAGCACTTACTATATGCCAGGCACTGCTCTAGGATCTGTAGATGTAGCAGTGAACAAATGAGGAAAAGTAAAATCCTTGCCTACAGAACTGCTTGAACCCAGGAGGTAGAGATTGCAGTAAGCTGAGACCGCGCCACTGCACTTCAGCCTGGGTGACAGAGAGAGACTCTGTCTCAAAAAAAAATAAAATTAAATAAAGTAAAATAAAAATCCCTGCCTGCATGGAATTTAACAGATTCGTAGGTAGGGGTGAAAGATGGACAACATGGTAAATAAGTAAATTACAGTATATAGTATGTTAGTGGTAAGTCCTGTGGGGAAAAGGAAAGCTGGATGACTGGGGAATGCTGGGCTGGTTTTGAAGTAGTTCATAATTTAAATAGAACAGTCTGGGAATGCTTCACTGAGAAGCTGACATTTGACCAAACATATGAAGGCAGTGAAGCTTTGCATACATCCAGGAAAAGAGCATTCTACATGGATGGAGTAGATAGTGCAAAGATTCTGAAGCAGGAGAGTGCCTGCCTTAGTCTAGGAATGATGAGGTAGCCAGTGTAGCTCCATGATTAATTGGAAGTTTATTCCATGAATGCAAAGCTACTTTGTTATTAGAAAATTATTGATTCATTAAATTACTAGGTCAGTGATGAAAACTGTATGTAAAGATGGGTACGTATAGGTACAATCCTTGTCCCAGCTACCCAGACAAAGATTTTATTTCCTAGACTCTCTTGTGTCTAGATAGTGCCAAGTGACTATTTTTGTAGTAGAATGTGAGCAGAAGTAATACGTGTCACTTCCTAGCCAAGGTACTCAAGAATAGGGTGTGCTTTTTCTATGTGTTCTCTTTTCGGGTTAGATACAGAAGAACTCCATGGCTCACCACATGGCTCACCACATGGCTTACCACATATTGGAAAGAGCCTTGTTTTTTGAATTGCTTTATTGAGAAAAGCTGCCCATCTCCCCCCCCCCCCAAAAAAAAATCAAACTAACAGCCAATAACACAATGATGGTAAATTGCTAGAGACAAGTATATGAAAAAATTAGACATGTGATGAAGAAACTTGCTATTATTACTGTTATTTGGCATTATTCTAGAACTTGTAGCCTATGTAGTATTAAAAATGAGGTATAGGACACTGTCCCAGCTGCCACCTAGACTCGTCTCCATCGAGGACCCCTTTGACCAGAATGACTGGGCCACTTGGACCTCGTTCCTCTCAGGGGTGGACATCCAGATAGTGGGGGATGACCTGACAGTCACCAACCCCAAGAGGATTGCCCAGTCCTTTGAGAAGAAGGCCTGCAGCTGTCTGCTGCTGAAGGTCAACCAGATCGGCTCGGTGACCGAATTGATCCAGGTATGCAAACTGGCTCACTCTAACGGCTGAGGGGTGATGGTGAGCCACCACTCTGGGGAGACTGAGGACATTTTCATTGCTGACCTTGTGGTGGGGCTCTGCACAGGACAGATCAAGACTGGTGCCCCCTACCCCTTGGAGCGTCTGGCCAAATACAGCCAACTCATTTGAGGATCGAGGAGGCTCTTGGGGACAAGGCTGTCTTTGCTGGATACAAGTTCTGTAACCCGAAGGCCAGGTGAGAAGCTGGAGGCTCCAGGACTCCACTGGACAGACCCAGGTCTTCCAGACCTGCTTCCTGAAATAAACACTGGTGTCAAAAAAAAAAAGTATAGGCCAGGTGTGCAGTGGCTCACACCTGTAATCCCAGCACTTTGGGAGGCTGAGGTGGGCGGATCACCTGAGGTTAGGAGTTTGAGACCAGTCTGGCCAACATGGTGAAACCCTGTCTCTAATAAAAATACAAAAATTAGCTGGGCATGGTGGCACGCACCTGTAGTCCCAGCTACTTGGGAGGCTGAGGCAGGAGAATCGCTTGAACCCAGGAGGCGGGGGTTGCAGTGAGCCGAGATTGCACCACTGCACTCCAGCCTGGCGACAAAGTGGGACTCTGTCTCAAAAAACAAAAATTAGGTATGGTGGCGCATGCCTGTAATCCCAGCTACTCGAGTGGGAGGCTGAGGTCGGAGAATTGCTTGAACCTGGGAGACAGAGGCTGCAGTGAGCTGAGATCACGCCACTGCACTGCAGCCTGGCCGACAGAGCGAGACTCTGTCTCTAAATAAATAAATAAATAAATAAGTAAATAAATAAATAAATAAATAAATAAATAAATAAATAAATAAATAAATATTGTGTTTGTCTCTCTCTCTTTTTTTTTTTTTTTTTGAGACAGAGTCTTGCCCCATCACCAGGCTGGAGTGCAGTGGCACGATCTTGGCTCACTGCAACCTCTTCCTCCCAGGTTCATGCTGTTCCCTGCCTCAGCCTCTTGAGTAGCTGCGACTATAGGCGCCCACCACCACGCCCAGCTAATTTTTTGTATTTTTAGTAGAGACGGGGTCTCACCGTGTTAGCCAGAATGGTCTCGATCTGACCTCGCGATCTGCCTGCCTTGGCCTCCCAAAGTGCTGGGATTACAGGTGTGAGCCACCGCGCCCGGCCTTGTTTCTGTCTCTTTTTGTTTGGGGTGTTAATTTGATCCTCAAACTCTGTGTGGAGCAAGAAAGCTGTTAGCTAAATAGCCTCACGTCATGGAGATTTAACTCCAGTGGTTGCTGGAGTGAACAAAGTTTTAATTTTTCTCTTATTCTGCCCTTTACCCTTGACTTAAGACTTCTTCCCATTAGTAAATTATTTACTGTGGTCAAGAGGATGGGAAGTGCTAATTGGGTTTCATGTGTTACTGCTAGTGTTGCTTTCCACTGTATGGATTGAGAATGGAGTAGGGGATGGATCTCCAAAAGGAAATCAGGGCCTTTTTAGCAGAAGAATGTTGAATGGTAGGTAAACTCCTAAAAACAAATTTACCTTAGGCGTTATGGAGTCCATGGACCCCCAACAACTAACAGTAAAAATTATGCCTTTCTCTTAGAACAGTCATTCTGGACATAGCTGTCATTCTGGACCCTTAAAAAAGATTATACATTAATAATGGGTTTGGGGAGAAAACGGCATTTTATTTTTTAAATTTTTATTATTTTTAAAAAATACAAAATGCTTCATGAATTTGCATGTCATCCTTGTGCAGGGGCCTGCTGATCTTCTCTGCATGTTCTTAGTATGTGTGCTGCAGAAGGGAGCACAAAAATGGCATTTTAACAGGATAGCTTCATTACCAAAGGCATATGTGAGAAGTATTTTTGAGGGACCTTGGAATTGGACTAACTTAATCTTGTGGAGCTAATATATTGAGGATAGTAGAGTATAAGTTTGGGTAGTCATAGTACAGCCGTATTTTGGATGACTTATTAGGAAATGCAGCTGTAGTAGGTGCTTAGATATTTGTTCAAATCAACTATAGTAAAAAGATCAATTATTTTAAGAGTGTCAGACATCTACAAATAATAAATTGTTTCCTTTTCCATAATTATACCTTTCTTTTACTTCTCTTAGGTAGATATCATAATTGTGATTTCCTTCTTGATCCAAGACTTTTTAGAGTTAGAGATAAAAAATGATTATAAGGGATTTTTTTTATGGTTTTCTTGCCCTTTTTTTTTTTTTTGAGACAGAGTCTCGCACTGTCGCCTAGGCTGGAGTTCAGTGGCGCAATTTCAGCTCACTGCAACCTCCTCCTCCTAGGTTCAAGCGATTCTCATGCCTCAGCCTCCCGAGTAGCTGGGACTACAAGCATGTGCCACCACGCCTGGGTAATTTTTGTACTTTTAGTAGACACTAGGTTTCACCATGTTGGCCAGGCTGGTCTCTAACTCCTGACCTCAGGTGATCCGCCCACTGCTCTCTCCCAAAGTGCTGGGATTACAGGAGTGAGCCACCGCACCCCACCGCTCTTCTTGCATTTTAATCAGAAAGTAAGTTGGGACACTTTGTGGTTTTTGAGGTTTTCTTTTTTCTTTGTTTTTTTTTTTTTTTTTTTTTTGAGATGAAGTTTCATTCTTGTTGCCCAGGCTGGAGTGCAATGGTGGGATCTCAGCCCACTGCAACCTCTGCCTCCCGGGTTCAAGCGATTCTCCTGCCTCAGCCTCCCAAGTAGTTGGGACTACAGGCGCCCACCGTCCCTTTAGAACTTGATGAAAACTGTGGATCTTCTCCCCAGAAAAAGATATAAACACTAAATACTATATCTGATTCCAAAGGGGTTCATGGAATCCTGAATCCTGTTTATACTGTGGGCCTGAATTATAAATTAACACTCCGATCTAATGTCATGTTATTAATATTTGTATATTTATTTCTAATCTTGTCTGTTTTTAAAATTTAATCAAAATCTTATTGTGTATTCAATTTTGCATTCATAAGCATTTCCTTATCTTTGGAAACGCTACTTAAAAGCATTTTTAATAACAATATATTTTCAATTTAGGAATAATTTACTGGGTTTCTCTTACGTTTTGGGTATTGTCCAATTTGAGGAGCCCAAAGATAAAGAGGGCTGTGCTCTCTTTTTGCTCATGTACTAAGGATCTCTTTGGAAGGGGAGTTAAATTACTTGATTATCTTAGTATTCGGTATTATTTAGATTTTTTTTTAACTTAATTCGGTATTATTTAGATTATTTTTTTAACTTCGTTACAAATAATACTGCAGTAACATTTTTGTGCCTAGGCCTCATGTATTTCTATTACTTTGCTTTGATAGAAGAAGGGTTACTGGGGAAGAGGGTGTCACTCTTTGAAAGGCTCTTGAAATTAATACCAATTTTTTTTTTTCTTTTTTTGAGACAGGGTCTCACTGTGTCACCCAGGCTAGAGTGTAGTGGCACGATCTTGGCTCACTGCAACCTCTGCCTCCCGGGATCAAGCAATCCTCCCACTCAGCCTATTGAGTAGCTGGGACCACAGGTGTGTGCCAGCATGCCCGGCTAATTTTTATATTTTTATTTATTTATTTGAGACAGAGTCTCACTCTGTCGCCCAGCCTGGAGTGCAGTGGCATTATCTCAGCTCATTGCAACCTCCACCTCCTGGGTTCAAGCGATTCTCCTGCCTCAGCTTCCCAAGTTGAGATTACAGGCATGCACCACCACGCCCAGCTCATTTTTGTGTTTTTAGTAGAGACGGGGTTTGTCATGTTGGCCAGGCTGGTCTCGAACTCTTGACCTCAGGGAATCTGCCCGCCTTGGCCTTCCAAAGTGCTGAGATTACAGGCGTGAGCTTAATTTTTATATTTTTAGTAGGGATAGGGTTTCACCATGTTTCCCAGGCTGGTCTCTAACTCCTGGGCTCAAACCAATCCACCCATCTCGGCCTTGCAAGAAGTGCTGGGATTACAGATGTGAGCCACTGCGCCTGGCGTGTTACCAAATTACTACCTATAAAGGTGTATCATTTTACCCTCTCCACTGTTTAGTGTGTATGTGCCTGTCTTACTCAACTCTTGAAGAATTTAATATTACCAGTTTAAAAGTCTTTGTTATTTTGTTAAGTGATAGATAAACTTTGAGGTAGCTGTCAAAAGGAGTAGGGAAGGTATGTCAGATACAGAGCAGCATGAGCGAAGGTGGCATGCTGGCAGTGTGTGAGAAACACTGCCAGAGCTGAGGAGGTTCTTGAGGGATATGCATGTTGCAGGACACTGGAAGTTTCTATTTGGGTGTGTTTCTTAATGTCTTGTGCTCCACAGTAAGCCTGTTCTTGACATCAATTCCTCAAGACAGATGCTGGCAGCTGTCTCTTAAAATGGCTTACTATAGAGGATTAGTGGAATAGGTCATAGTCTCTGCTACAGTAGCTGGTTCCAAGGCCATATTGATTTTCATCATCTCTCTCTGCCACTGCCTAGTCTAGATTTACATCACTCATGGCCAGACTGCAGCTGATCAAGGTTGCTTGCCTGAAGCCATCATTCCTGAGGAATCGAAGCCCCTATTTCTCTTTTCCATATCGTGCCTTTGCCATATGCCGTACTTGCCTTTTATCGTTAGATGTGGAAGCACCGAGGAGCACCTGCTAGGTTAAGCTACAAATTGCTGTCACCTTCAGAGCCACTGAAATGATTGGCTCTTCTTTTTGAGGAATTATAACAGGGTTCTGAGAGTTGGATTCTGCTGATGACAAGTTGGAAAACTCAGCAGCAGCAGTGGCTCTTTTCATTAATTAGCTGACAAAACCTTAGGCAAGTTATTTAATTTCTCTGCACCTCAGTTTTCACATCTGAAAAAAAATGGGCTAATAGTATCTACCTCATAGGTTTATTGTAAAGGTTAAATAAGCTAATATATCTAAATCACTTAGAATAGTGCTTGGCAGTTAAATGCTAGATAAGTATTAACTGTTAGTGTTATTAACCCTTCAGAGTTTGAAGGGAGTTTGGTTGAGAGCTTTTTTTCTTGAACTAGGGAGTGTGTATAACCTCCAGACTTTTTGGATAATTAAAAGAGTCCAAGCTAGGAAAGACTAAACCCAAGTGACTTGATAGAGCTGTTCAGAATTGAGGGACCCCTAGGTAAACTATGCCCATGAGCTTACAAAGTCAGCTTCTGTAATCTCTGTATATCTGTAGGTGCCTCTCTGTATAGATTTGGTATTTAAGTATTCTCAGCTACTTTTACGCTCAAGTTTCTGCGCCCAAATCTGTAAATTTATTTGCATTTTCCCTCACCCTTTAAAAGAGGCATTTTTACTAGTGTCTGAAGCTAATCTTGCCACATATGTTCCTAATTCCATCAGCCAACCATTAAGTGTCTTAGATGTGTCATATAATAGGCACTAGTAATACTAGATGAATAAGGCTGGGCATGGTGGCTCACACTTGTAGTCCTAGCTACTTGGGAGGCTGAGGCAGGAGGATTGCTTGAGCCCAGGAGTTCGAGGCTGCAGTGAGCTATGATCATGTACTCCAGCTATGAAACTGCACGCCACCTTGGGCGACAGAGTGAGTCCCTGTCTCAAAAACAAAAAACCAGTGCACTGTGATAAGCAGTACTGGGGATGTATAGGGTGCTGCTATAGGAGCATAGCTATTTTTGAAGGCATGGGAGGATGAAAATGTCCAAGGAGAGTAGACATTGAGGAGAAAAGAATTCTGAAGAAGACCAACATTAAAAGACTGTGGAGAATGAGGAAGTTGCTAGTAGAGAGGTAGAGTAGAGTGAACCACGAGAGTCTAGCATGACAGAAGCTGAACAGAAAAGTGCATCTCAGGACACAGGTAGTGATCAATAGATAACTGCTAAACAGCCAGGTAAGGACTTTTTCCCTCTTTCCTCCAAAGGCTCTGTTAGATAACATTTCTGTCTAAATACCATGTGTTCCTTGTTACTCTCATGTGTTGAGCTCCTGAACTCAGGTTAGTGTTTGTATAGTGAGTTTGGTAGCTGAGGGAAACCACATCCTCTGAATTCATTTTGTTCTTGACTGTCAAATCGGAACTAGTACCTCAGGCTCAGATAATGAGGGATTTGTCAAAAACTGTATCTGAAATTACTTGCCTCTCATGGTGGAAAGGGGGAAGATGGAATATGCAGGGATATTTGGGTCTCCCTTATCCTGGTTCAGTGAAACTTCATTTGACAGAACAATTATTCCTCAATTCCACATTTTCTGTTTCCTTTATTGTCCTAGAAAGTGTTGTTTTAATCCCCTATTACTACCTTTAGACTCCCAGTCAGTGCTAAATCCCCTCACGTCTGATTTCTTCCCTCTGCGTTAAGTGGAATCGGAATTTACAGAGCTAATTAAACATCCCTTTGTTGACAAATACAGGGGTTACATTTGTGTTAGCTTCTAGGCAGCATTTGACATTGTTGACCACCTAAACCTTAGAATACTTTTGTCTTTTCTGAAACACCAGTGTTTTCTGGTTTTCTTCTTATCTCTCTGGTCACTTAGTTTATTTCCTAGTTTTTTTCCTCTGGCTCTTAAACGTTGATATATTGTTCTATAGCAGAAGCCCTCATCTCTTCTCACTCTATATTGGCTGATCTGATTTACTGGTATGGCACAAGTTACCCTAATTAAAGCTTTTGGGCAGTAAATGAGCCTTATAACGCTGATAGAACTCTATATAAAGATCACTATGTTACTTATTTGGACATTTAAAATGTAGCAGTCATATACATTATACGAAATTCAGACTCTGCACATCTGTATATCTGGAATGAACTCATAATGTAACAATAATTGAAATATTCCCCTTATTTAGTCTAGAATCAAACTTGAATCTTAGAGGCAACTCAGTTATTCTTGAGTGTTCAGAAAATATAATTTTTAAATCCTTTTTATTAACTGAATTGGGAATCTACAAGCTAAGAAGTAAATATATTAAGCACCCTTTAAAAATCTAGCTTTAAATCTATGTAGTGTTGATTTTAGTTATTCTGAGTGGTTATTCATATTGTCATAGTTTCTAAAAATTGTCCTTTAAAGTTCCATGAGCAGTTCAGTGGAATGAGGTTTTGTTTGGTAAACACTGCCCTCCTGTGGTTAACGTAAGCTAACAGTTTTGCAAAACTACTGTAGTCTTTTCCACTTGTGGTAAGATAATGTAATGGTTCATACAGCATGTTTGCTCAGTAATATATGTGGCCAAGAAAGGGTTTTTTTTCCCTCATTCTCTCCCTCTTGGTTTTTTCCTAGTGTGTCTGCACATTTTTCTCATTTCTATCCGTGCACATTTTCTTTCTTTTTTTTGGTGGGGGAGACAGAGTCTCACTCTGTCACCGTGGCTGGAGTCCAGTGGCACGATCTTGGCTCATGGCAACCCCCACCTCCTAGGCTCAAGCGATTCTCGTGCCTCAGCCTCCCAAGTAGCTGGGATAACAGGCATGTGCCACCACACCCAGCTAATTTTTGTATTTGTAGTAGAACCAGGGTTTGGTCATGTTGGCCAGGCTGGTCATGACTGAGCCCAGCCCATGCACTTTTTCTTATGTGAATTTATAAGAGTTAAATGTAAATGAATACAGAAAAAGTATTAAGCTATCAAAGGGAGGGAAGCTACATGTAAGTGTAAACATACTTAAAGAAATAGAAAGAAAAGACCAGTCAGTTACAATACATAAAATTAATAAAAACTTTCATGGAAAATCAATAGTGATAAAAAGATGAAGAATAAACTGGAAGAAAGGGTTTATAGTAAATGTGACAGTAAATGTTTCAATATATTTAATGTAAATTAGAGAGCTCTCACAAATGGTATATAAGTGGACAATAGCCAATGAATAGCCAATTCACAAGTGAGGAAATACAGTAATTAAAGCACAAAAATATATTTAAATCCATAATGCTACTTTGTAAAATGATACTCATAATATTAATAGTGGTATTTGAAACAGAAACCAAATCACCTTTGGAGCATGCCAGAAAACCAGCTAATTATTCTGAAAGCAGTAAATACAAAAATAAGTTGCTTATCCTGCCCTTTTCTTTTTTTTTTTTTTGGAGGAGTTTTGCTCTTGTTGCCCAGGCTGGAGTGCAGTGGCGCAATCTTGTCTCACTACAACTTTCGCCTCCCGGGTTCAAGCAATTCTCCTGCCTTAGCCTTCCGAGTAGCTGGGATTACAGATTTGTGCCCCCACACCCGGCTAATTTTTGTATTTTTAGTAGAGATGAGGTTTCGCCATGTTGGCCAGGCTGGTCTCGAACTCCTGACCTTAGGTGATCCACCCGCCTTGGCCTGCTGGGATTACAGGCGTGAGCCACCGCATGCAGCCTTATCCTGCTTTTTAAATATGAATTGTACCTCGGGTAACCAAATAGATAGTGGAAAGCATTTATTTTTAAAAGGACTCTGGCTTATAAATGAAAAAGGAACAATGGACTATCAGCACTTCCCAGCCTGTAAATAAAATGATGGAGATAGTGATCATCGGTGGCTGCTAAAACAATTAGATTGAAATGCTGATGGGAAACTTTATAATAAGTGGATCAGATAGACCACATCTATCCCACTGATATATCTTAGCATCTCAAAAAAGAGATCATAGATATTTTGTGTGTTCTGATGTGGTGTGGTAGGAAGTATACCATAAGCCTATGAAGTTTTCTTGCTAAAATAAAATCTGAATCTGAGCAAGCCTCTAGGTTTCGATTCTAATTTTCAGGAAATGCAAGGGACAGAGGACCATACGATTAGCAAAATACAGAATGTGTGTAACTACAATACAGTTTACTAGTTTTTTTTTTTTTTTTTTTTTGAGACGGAGTCTCGCTCTGTCGCCCAGGCTGGAGTGCAGTGGCGCAATCTCGGCTCACTGCAAGCTCCGCCTCCCGGGTTCACGCCATTCTCCTGCCTCAGCCTCTCCGAGTAGCTGGGACTACAGGCGCCCGCCACCACGCCCGGCTAAATTTTTTGTATTTTTTAGTAGAGATGGGGTTTCACCGTGGTCTCAATCTCCTGACCTCGTGATCCGCCCGCCTCGGCCTCCCAAAGTGCTGGGATTACAAGCGTGAGCCACCGCGCCCGGCCACTAGTTTTTTTCTGTAAGTAAATTGGGAGAAAAAGTGAGAGAAACCCATAGATTAAAAGATACTTTAAGACATGTGTTAGCCAAATGCAGTATATGTGGGTCTATTGATTTGAACAAACTGTTTAAAAAAAGTGGTTTTTCGCTGTAAATTTGGGACATTGACTAAATAATTTGATATTAAGGAATTATAGTCATTTTCTGAGGTGTAAAAAAAATTTTTAAGTCCTTGTTGTCAGGGATATATACTACCATAATAATGAATGAAATGTCTGAGGCTTGCTTCAGAATAACCCAGTTTGTGGACGGAGGGTGGCTGAAGGTACAGAGGAAACAAGATAGGCCATGTGTTGATAATTGCTGAAAACGGGTGATGGGTATGTGGTGGTTCATTGTAATGTTCTCTCTCATTTGGTGAATGTTTTTAGATTTCCATAATAAAAAGTTTTAAAAGTGTAATATTTAAGTCTTTAATTGAAAAACATTTTTTTCTGCCCCAAACTATAGCTTTAAGTAGTCTGAAAAAATTTAGTGTAATACTTTTCCAAATTAAAACTAATTCTAAGCCAGGCATGGTAGCTCACACCTGTAATCCTGGCACTTTGGGAGGCTGAGGTGGGTGGAATGTTGAGCCCAGGAATTTGAGACCAGCCTGGACAACATGGCAAAACCCCATCTCTACAAAAAGTACAAAAACCCGGGAGTTCGAGACCGGCCTGGGCAACATGGCTAAACCCTGTCTCTACAAAAAAATACAAAAATTAGCCAGGTGTGGTGGCACATGCCTATAGTCCTAGCTACTCAGGAGACTGAGGTGGGAGGATACCTTGAGCCTGGGAGGTGGAGGTTGCAGTGAGCTGTGATTGCACCACTGCACTCCAGCCTGGGCAATACAGTGAGATCCTGTCTCAAAAAAAAAAAAAACCAAAAAAACACTTTTTTTTTCTGCCTCCTGGGTTCAAGCGATTCTTGAATTCTTGAACCAGCCTCCTGAGTAACTGGGATTACAGGCGCCCACCCACCACCACACCCAGCTAGCTTTTTGTGTGTGTTTTTAGCAGGGGCAGGGTTTCTCCATGTTGGCCAGGCTGGTCTTGAACTTCTGGCCTCAAGTGATCTGCCCCCCTTGGCCTCCCAAAGTGCTGGGATTACAGGTGTGAACCACTGTACCTGGCCTAAAAAAAAACTAATTCTAAATGCCTAGCATTTAAAGGAACCTGTGATAAACATTTTTTAAAAGAAAATACATATTCCATATATATATATATATATATAATTTTTTTTTTTTTTTTTGAGACGGAGTTTCGCTCTTGTCATCCAGGTTGGAGCGCAGTGGCACGATCTCATCTCACTGTAACCTCTGCCTCCTGGTCCTAGCAGTTTTCCTGCCTCAGCCTCCGTAGTAGCCGGGACTACAGGCACCTGCCACCATGCTCAGTTAATTTTTGTATTTTTAGTAGAGACGGTGTTTCACCACGTTGGCCAGGCTGGTCTAGAACTCTTGGCTTCAGGTGATCTGCCTGCCTTGGCCTCCGAAAGTACTGGGATTACAGGCCTGAGTCACCGTGCCTGGCCTCCTTAAGTAGTTTTAACCAACTGGTTTACTGTGTTTGATTAAAGTACGGAACATCTTGGAAATCAGTGAAATCCTTATTAAAATGACATAATTTTTGGTCTCCACTTTATTTATTTATTTATTTATTTGTTTATTTTTGAGATGGAGTCTTGCTCTTGTCGCCCAGGCTGGAGTGCTGTGGCCCAATCTCGGCTCACTGCAAGCTCCTCCTCCAGGGTTCACGCCATTTCCCTGCCTCAGCCTCTCGAGTAGCTGGGACTACAGGCGCCTGCCACCATGCCCGGCTAATTTTTTTGTATTTTTAGTAGAGACGGGGTTTTACCATGTTAGCCAGGATGGTCTCCATCTCCTGACCTTGTGATCCACCCATCTCGGCCTCCCAAAGTGCTGGGATTACAGGTGTGAGCCACTGCACCCAGCCAGTCTCCACTTCTAATAGCTTAACATCTTATAATGTTTAAAACACATTAAAATATTAAAATAATTCCTTGTTTTGCAGAATATATTAGAAAGTATTAATTTTTACCATTACCATGGATAATATAAATATTTTCAGTTGAGTGTGGCTCATTCCGACATTGATTTAATAGTCACCTTTCAGTTAAGATTTGATATGCCAGAGAAATGACACTCTAGAAATATTTATTAATTTCAGTTTTCTAGCTCCTTGGACAGATGTATGTGTGCATACATAGCCATTTCATGGTGTTTATTATTACCATGTTTTTGCCATTTAAATTGGCAGGAAAAAACCCACATTAAAATGTATTATATTTGATTGCTAGTAAAGTCAAATATTGTATTTCATTTGCTTCATAAATGTTCATAGGATATTGAATATGTACACAAAAGTGGACAATAATATAGTGAATATCTTTGTGTTTATCATTTACCTTCTATAATTATCAGTTTATGGTCAATCTTGCTATATTTAAACCCGCAACTTCTTGTATATTTTTTGAAGTCCGAGACATCATGTGATTTCATCTGTAAGTACTTCAGTGTGCAAATGCTTTTTCATATGGTTATTATCCATTTATATTAACCCTTTTGTGAACTATTTGTCCAGGTCCATGGTGTATTTTTATTTTCAGTACTTTAATACAGTTTTAGTATATAGACAATAAATAAATAAAAGTTTTCTGTATGGGCCTTGGATGAAGGCAGTAAGTTTAACTTTGGACATCTGAAGTTTGAAATGCATATGGGATATCCAAGTTTTACAGGGTTTTAGTAGTTTTTTAACAGACTGCCGCTTCATTCATCAAAATGTGAGTGATTGGTGAAAGCTTGGTGCAGTTAATGTTATTCAGGGAAATTTTGGTGGAGTGAAAAGTAAAAGGGGTAAATGGATGTTTATAAAATATTTGAGGGATGGGCATAGAAAAAGACATCTACAAAGAAAACTGAGAAAAATATTTTGGGGAAAAAGAAAAGTCTAGGAGGTGATGTCTGCGAAGGGAACAGTTTAATAATGTCAGATGTAGCAGAGAGATCAAGGAAGATGATACACAGAAATATGTGTTGGATTTTATGACTGACCAAATGAGAAAATAGTTACAAACACAGGACACAGTGTGCTATAGTGGTGCAAGACTTGGATTTGAATTTTGGCTGCCACTTATCTTGCTGTATTATGTTTGGAAATATTACTGGTTATTGTATTTTTGTTTCATATATAAATGTAAGTGTAAACTACAAAATAAAACATATATGAAATATACATATGTATCTGTTGAGACTCTTAGCTATTTGTTTCAAGAATATTCACCAGACATCTTGAAGCATAGTTATAATAGCTACTTTTGCCTGATAATTCCAACATCTGTGTCACATTGGGTTTATTGTTGTATATAGCTTGTTTTTTCTCTTGTGAGTTGCTGATTTCCTTACTCTAACTGTGTTGAGTAAGTTAGAATTGTATATTAGACATTATTTCTATTTTTGAGACAGGCTCTGTTGCCCAGGCCGTAGTGCAGGGGCACAATCTCGGCTTACTGCAACCTCTGCCTCCCAGGTTCAAGCTATTCTCACATCTCAGCCTCCCGAGTAGCTAAAATTACAGGCCTGCACCACCATGCCCTGCTAATTTTTTTTTTTCTTTTTTTGAGATGGAGTCTCGCTCTGTTGCCCAGGATGGAGTGCAGTGGCATGATCTCAGCTCACTGCAACCTCTGTCTCCCAGGTTCAGGTGATTCTCCTGCCTCAGCCTCCTGAGTAGCTGGGATTATAGGTACTCACCACCACGCCTGACTAATTTTTATATTTTTAGTAGAGATGGGGTTTCACCATATTGGCTAGGCTGGTCTTGAACTTCTGACCTCAAGTCATCTGTCCACCTCGGCCTCCCAAAGTGCCGAGATTACAGGCGTGAACCACTGTGCCTGGCCGAGAGGTATTATGGGAATTCCTCCCCTGCTTGTAGGACCCCTTGCAAGGTTAGCCACTGCTGGTATTACCACAGCTGCTCCCAGGGATTGCCTGGGGCAAGGGCAGAGAAAAAGAAAAGGGGGGAAAAACCCAGATAATTTTCTCTCCCTCTATCCAACCTTTAGAAATGCCCTCTTTACTATGCCTCAGACCAAAAAATATTTTTCTCTTGGAGCACTTTCTGCCTGCACTTAGTCTGCAGTTCCGGGTTTTGGGCTGCCTTTAAGTCCAGGCTCAGAGGAGCTACCAGAGGGAAACAAAATCAGGAAACTCACTGCTGGACTAGTGTGGTACTCCTAGTTATGCTTTCCTCCCCAGGCCACCTGCTACCATTTTCGGAGTCCTCAAATAGCTGCTTCATGCATTCTGTCCAGGTTTTTAGTTGCATTCAGTGGGAGAGACAGAATGGACTTTGCCTACTCTGTCTTTACCAGAACCAGAACACATATATTACTTTAATTTTATTATAATCATATTGTTTACTTGTTTTGGTTAAGAATTTATTGTGCACCTGTGATTTACTAGGCTTTGCTATACATTTACCAGGAAATGGATAATCTTAATGTGCTTGCAATAGATCACAGATAGTGAAGGGATGTGGGGATGGAGGTAGAAAGTAAACAATTGCATATGTATTAATAGTGAATAATTGGGTTATTAATTTTAGCTTTTAAGACATAATTATAAGAAATATATATATAGAATTATAATAACTTGAAATAAGAAATTATTATTATATACTTGTTTTTCAGGTCTTAGAAAAATACCCCAATACACCCATGAGTCATAAAGAAATTCTTCAAGTTATCCAGAGAGAAGGACTAAAAGAAATCAGGTGAGTTATTTAAATATTATTAGTAATAATTATAATACTTGATCAGAGTATTTGGTAGTATATAATAGTATACTTTAGTCCTGAAGATTAATTACTTAATAATAAATGCTTTGTTCTGATCAGCTGTCAGATCTTTGGCATTTTTTAAGTCATTACATAGTTTTAAAACCAGAAGTAAGTTCAATTCTTAGAGGGTAGCTATCTTTAAGCCCATGCACTTCAATTTTTAGGAAGACCTGGAGCCATCTTCAAGCTTTCATCTATCACTTCAGGCTTTTTGATTTAATAAACTTGGTCATTAGTGATAAAAATTACTCTCATACCGGGAGAGTCCTAGAGGTGGACAGATAGTCCCAGAAGAAATAATGCTGGCTAAAAAGGATAAAATGAAAAAGAACTGTAAAGCAGTATATATGTCAAATAATAGTCTTAACAGGTTCAAATATGATAGACTTGGGCCATTAATACAGGATCAAAGATAACACAGACTTTAATTTCCAAGAACCTTATTATATTACAATAGCAGGCCAGGCATGGTGGCTCATGCTTGTGATCGCAGCTCTTTGGGAGGCTGAGGTGGGAGGATCGCTTGAGTCCAGGAGTTCGAGGCTGCAGAGTGCTAAGAAGGTGCTATGGTACCCCAGCCTTGGTGACAGAGCAAGATGCTGTCTTAAAAAAAAAAAAATTTTGCAGTAATACTTAATGTGTGTGTGTGTGGTTTTTTTTTTTTTTTTTTCTGAGATGGAGTCTGACTCTGTTGCCCAGGCTGGAGTGTAGTGGCACGATCTTGGCTCACTGCAACTCTGCCTCCCAGGTTCAAGCAATTCTGCTGCCTCAGCCTCCTGAGTAGCTGGGATTACAGGCACACACCACCATGCCTAATTTTTGTACTTTTAGTAGAGACAGGGTTTCACCATTTTGCCCAGGCTGTTCTCGGACCCCTGAGCTCAGGCAGTCCGCCTGCTTTGTCCTCCTAAAGTGCTCGAATTGCAGGCGTGAGCCACCATGCCTGGCCAATCGTAAATGTTCTTAATCAAGACTCTCTATCATCAAGAAATGTTAAAATTATATTAAGTATGCTCTGTATATTAAGACAGAAATTTGGGAGTCTATGTTAGATGTTCATTAAGATAGGAAAAGTTTGCAGTGCTTTCAAACTACTGCTGGTTTTCAACTATAGGTGGCATTGCGTAACACTCTTGGAGAAAGAGTTAAAATTTTGGGGGGCTATTTTTGATTATCACAGTGATTGGGGTAGGGGAACACAATGGCATTTAGTGGGCAGGTAACAGGAATGCTAAATGTCTTGCATTGTGCTGGATGTTGCTTCACATTGAATAGTTTTTCATCTCAGGTGCCAATAGTGTTCCCATTGAGAAACAGTAAGCTATGCCCAAATATTTGTAAACGGACAGTGTATTTCTTGATGAATAGCCATCGCATGTTCTAGATTTTATTTCTCATTTTTTCTTTCTTTTTTTTTTTTTTTTTAAAGAGATGGAGTCTCATTGTGTTGCCCAGCCTCGAGTGCAGTAGCTGTTCACAGCCATGATCATGGTGTACTGCAGCCTTCAACTCCTGGCCTTAAGTGATTCTCCCATCTCTGCCTCCTGAAGCTGGGACTATGGGCACTCGTTTTCTTTTCTTTGACGTGAAATTCTAGTTGAGTTTTTTTATTGGCTCTCCCTTTCTAAAGCAGTTTAAATTCTTTGTTGATTTATAGTCAAACTTCAGTAGGTTGAAATAAATTAGGTTTGCTTCATTGATATGAAAAAGTAAAATTTGTTAGTTTACCTTACTTTATATAACACATCCCTGAAAAATTGAGTGTAAACATTTTAAAATTAAAACACTAAAATGCATTTGAAGGCCAGGTGCAGTGGCTCACGCCTGTAATCCCAGCACTTTGGGAGGCCGAGGCAGGCGGATCATCTGAGGTCGGGAGTTTGAGACCAGCCTGGGCAACATGGTTAAAACCCGTCTCTATTTTTTTTTTTTTTTTTTTTTTTGAGACGGAGTCTCACTGTGTCACCCAGGCTAGAGTGCAGTGGTGCCATCTTGGCTCACTGCAATCTCCGCTTCCCAGGTTCACGCCATTCTCCTGCCTTAGCCTCCCGAGTAGCTGGGACTACAGGCACCTGCCACCACGCCTGGCTAATGTTTTTTGTATTTTTATTAGAGACGTGGTTTCACCGTGTTAGCCAAGATGGTCTTGATCTCCTGACCTTGTGATCCGCCCGCCTTGGCCTCCCAAAGTGCTGGGATTACAGGTGTGAGCCACTGTGCCCAGCCAAAACCCCGTCTCTATTAAAAAAAAAAAAAAAAAATTAGCCAGGCGTGGTGACGTGTGCGTGTAATCCCAGCTACTTGGATGGCTGATGCAGGAGAATAGCTGGAACCCAGGAGGTGGAGGTTGCAGTGAGCTGAGATTGCACCAGCGCATTCCAGCCTGGGCAACAGAGCGAGACTTCGTCTCAAAAAAAAAAAAACAAAAAACATATATACACACACACACACACATATATATAGATATATACATCTATCTGTCTATCTATCTAGCTACACACATTTGAAGAATTAGCTTTTAAAAGTACCTTTTGTGGGCTAGGCACAGTGGCCTACACCTGTAATCCCAGCATTTTAGGAGGCCGAGGCAGGCAGATCACTTTGAGGCCAGGAGGTCTTAATGTCAGTATCATCCAGCTGTAACATAGTAAGGCTCTGGGACTTTAAACTTACCATGATCATTTCCAGGGAGCAAGCAGGAATAGTAAATAAATAAAGATTATTAAAAACAAACAAAAACAGCAGGAAAAAACGGGAGAGTTTTTTTTCAAAAGGTAGTAAAGTATGTGAATCATCAGATAGCTTCTGGTTTACATAGTGACAATTGAAAGTAGCTTTTCCTGGTTAAACTATGTTGTGGTAATGCAGTTACAGCACAACAAAGCAGTACATGCTGACCACCCTTAGCAGGGAATGTGCTTTCGCTCAGCTATTGGACAGTTAAGTCTTTTAGGTCTCCATTTGGGTACCTCTTTTTCAGAGACAATTTTGATTGGCTTACTGGTCTTGATCATATCTTCCTATTTTAGTTTGTTGCAGTGTTCTTTGTTCTTTTCTTTTCTTTTTTTTTTTTTTTTTGAGACAGAGTTTCGCTCTTGTCGCCCAGGCTGGAGGGCAGTGGCGCGATTTCGGATCATTGCAACCTCTTTCTCCCGGGTTCAAGTGATTCTTCTGCCTCAGCCTCCGGAGTAGCTGGGACTACAGGCACGTGCCACAATGCCTGGCTAATTTTTTTTTTTTTTTTTTTGAGACAGTCTTGCTCTGTCCTCCAGGCTGGAGTGCAGTGACGCTATCTCGGCTCACTGCAAGCTCTGCCTCCTGGGTTCACACCATTCTCCTGCCTCAGCCTCCCAAGTAGCTGGGACTACAGGCGCCTGCCACCACACCCGGCTAATTTTTTGTATTTTTAGTAGAGATGGGGTTTCACTGTGTTAGCCAAGATGGTCTCGATCTCCTGACCTCGTGATCCACCCGCCTTGGCCTCCCAAAGCTAATTTTTGTATTTTTAGTAGAGACAGGGTTTCACCAAGTTGGCCAGGCTGGTCTCGAACTCCTGACCTCAAATGATCTTCCCTCCTCGGCCTCCCAAAGTGCAGGGATTACAGGCATGAGCCACCATGCCTGGCATGTTCTGTGTTCTTCATAGCACCAAGGTTTGAAATTATATATGTTTGTGGTTATAAAAAAATCATACAATTTCTCTATACGTTATGTTAAGGTAGCTCCAGAGGCAGTGACATTATCTTTCCCCACTCCTCAGCATATGATGCATAACAAGTATTTAAAACCTACTTGTTAATGAGTATATGAGGTATTATTGGTTGCAAGATCATATTCATATATAATTATAGATTATTCTCTTGCTGCCGTGATGTAGCAAATGGTAGTCTTTTTTTTCTGAGACAGGGTCTCACTCTGTCACCTAGGCTGGAGTGCAGTGGTGCAATCTCACCTTACTGCAGCCTTGTCCTTTTGGGATCAAGCAGTCCCATGACCTCAGCCTCCTGAGTAGCTGGGATGAGAGGTGCATGTGCCACTATGCCCAGCTAATTTTTGTATTTTTTTTGTGGAGGCAAGGGTTTCGCCATGTTGCCCAGGCCGGTCTCGAACTCTTGGACTCAGGTGATCCTCCTGCCTTGGGCTCCCAAAGTGCTGGGATTACGGGCGTGAGCCACCATGTCCGGCTGGTAGTCTTATACTCTTAAAAGTTTTTAGAAAGATTACAGAATGAAACACATACTAAGCTTCTCAAAGGTGTGTGACTACTTACTGTTTTATTTTCATTCCTCGGACCTCAATACATGACTTTGAGCTCTTCTCCCTTTATATTTTTCCGTTGGCTCCTACATTTTGAAGAATTTTGCCTAGATTATTCAATACCATTTTTGTTTGATTTTAAAATTTATTAAAGTGGTAACAACTGAAATATTTATGAACAGATTAATGAATAAACAAAATAAGATATATGCATACAGTAGAATATTATTCAGTCTTAAGAAGGTATAAAATTCTGATACATGCTACAGTATGGATGAACCTTGAAAACATTATGCTAAGTGAAGTAAGCCAGACCCAAAAAGACAAATATATGACTCCAGTTCCATGAGATACCTAAAATAGGTAAGTTCATAGAGAGAAAGTAGAATAGAGATTACCACAGACTGGAGTAGTGGGGAATAGTGAGTTTCTATTAAATGAGTACAGAATTTCTGTTAGAGACGTTGAAAACGTTCTGAAGATGGATGATGGTGACAGTTGCACAGCATTGTGAATGTACTTAATGCCACTGATTAAAAACGGTTAAAATGGTAACTTTTATGTTACATGGGTTTTACCTCAACCAACCAATAAAATACTTAAAAAGAAGTGGTTGGCTCCCAGCTGTGAAAGATTCAGGTACTAGCCCCTTTAAGAAGTTAGGTGGTAAGTAAGATTGGAAATCATCTACCCGAAGTATGGAACTCTGAGAATTAATTAGAAACATGAATTCCTTTTTTATTTTTTTATAAAAGCATTATAATATTTAAATTAAATGCCTGTTTATAACTATAAAGCATAGCAGCATTTTAGAAAATATAGGAAGAAAAAGGTCCTTAAATTTTTCCCCCACCAGTATCTGTGACTTTTTGTATTCCATTATGTTGTTTTTATGCATTAATGCACTAATTTTAAAGATAGTTTAAGCTGGGCATGGTGGCTCATGCCTGTAACTGCAACACTTTGGGAAGCTGAGACGAGAGGATCACTTGAGGGACTTGGGGCCTGGGGTTTGAGACCAGCCTGAACAGGATAGCGAGAACATGGTAGTGCAGGCCTACAGTCCCATGAATAGATGTCCTATGAATACATGAGGTATTATTAGTACCTCGTATATTAATAATAATCACCTCAGGAAGTGTCAGAGGTGATTCAAACTCCAGCCTCCCAAATATGCTGGGAGGCTGAGGCAGGAGGATCACTTGAGCCCAGGAGGTCAAGGCTGCAGTGAGCCGTGATCGTGCCACTGCACTCCAGCCATGGGCAACAAAGCAAGACCCTGCCTCTTAAAAAAAAAAAAAAAAAAAAAGATAGAATTTCCCATAGGAGTAATAGGGAGGAAAAAAGACAGAAGTTTTGATGTTTCAGGTGAAATGGGAGGACATGACTTAGGCCAGGAGAGGTTAAGAACTGTTTCTGTTATACTTAGTAGTCAGAGTCGATAGCAAAGGCATTGTGGAGTTCTTTAAATTAGCTTAGTTTTTTTGTAACAGTTAAAACAAGAAGACATGAAAAGTTATTGATACTATAGATAAATGCTGTAGCTGTGATATCTGGTCATTTGTAAGTAGAGAAGAGTTAATTCCCATACTGTTTACCAATAAACAGTTATTTCATAAAATAAAAAATAGTAAAAAGAATTTTGTTGAGAGACGTCTCACCTCCTTGTTCAATTTTCTGTGGCTAAAATATAACCTAATTTCTGTTTGTTACATAAATACCAATGATAATGTGGCAGTGGTTTCCTAGGGTTGAGCTCTTCAACACAGAATTGCTTGTTCCAAATTTGAAGTACTGTTAGAACCTTTAAAACAATTTTGTAAGCTTTTACTCATTTGTTTTTCTGTAGACAGTTTGCTTTTTAAAAATCTATATTATTCATTGGGTAGAGATTTTGTTTATTGGGTTTGTTTAAAGAACCCCTATTCTCATTATTACAGCTCATGTGTTGATTCTGGATTATACTGTGCATTTGTATGAATCTAAATATTGAAGGAATGGTTAGGTATTTTGTTTCCCTCCTGAGACGCTAGAAATAAAACCAAAGATTCAGAGAGATGTGTCCATTTTTGTGTACATTTTGACGGTATACTTCAGTTACTAAGGGAAACGATTCAGAATTTTATTTTACCTTGAATCAAAGTAACAGTTATGGCAAAATGGTTGTCATTAGCCATCAGTATGTAAAATAGCCTTTTTAAAAAAGCGCTTTCCTTTTTGTCTGATGATGCCGATTTTACAATTTGCAGAGAAACAAAGAGCACCTAGTGCCCCAGTTTGTTTTTAAGTTTCTCCTGACTTGAGCCCATATTTCTTCTTTTTTTTTTTTTGAGACGGAGTCTTTCTCTGTCCCCCAGGTTGGAGTGCAGTGGCGCGATCTCGGCTCACCGCAACCTCCACCTCCTGGGTTCATGCCATTCTCCTGCCTCAGCCTCCCGAGTAGCTGGGAATACAGGCGCCCGCCAACACGCCCGGCTAATTTTTTGTGTGTTTTTAGTAGAGACGGGGTTTCACCGTGTTAGCCAGGATGGTCTCGATCTCCTGACCTCGTGATCTGCCCGCCTCAGCCTCCCAAAGTGCTGGGATTACAGGCTTGAGCCACCGCGCCCGGCTCCCATATTTCTTCTTGTCATTACAAACTATGCCATTTGTCAGGAGTGTCAGAGGTGATTCAAACTCCAGCCTCCCAAATATGCTCACATGGCTACTCACACACAGCTTAATGGAACCGTTTCTGGGATTTTGGGCATTGATAAGTTAAGAGTTCTGTGTAAGTCTCTGAGTTATACACTTCTATAGTTCTTAGGGTCTGATCAGAAGACCAGAAAGTACACAGTAATTTGAACAGGAAAGTTATTAACCGGAAGTTATTAACAGATTAACCAGGGATTAACTATTCAAAGGTAAAAAGAAAGCAGGGGTCTAGTTCAGTGGATGACAAAGTTCATTGGTGCCGCAGCCTGAGGTGGCCGCAGGAAACTGCCTACTAGGTACTAGAAGAGCTTTGCTGAGAAGCCCTCTGCTGGGGAATCTGTCCCACCTTTTGGGGAATAAATATTAGCTATTACATATTTATGTAATACATACAAATATACAGGTACAGCTAAACACATGAGTGAATGTAACTTCTTTCTTTTTCTTTCTTTCTTTTTGAGATAGTCTCACTGTCACCCAGACTGGAGTGCAGTGGCACGATCATGGCTCACCTCAGCCTTGACTTCCTAAGTAGCTGGGAGCACAGGCATGCGCCACTGTGCTTGGCTAATTTTTTTTTTTTTGTAGAGACAGGGTTTTGCCATGTTGCCCAGGCTGGTCTTGAACTCCTGGACTCAAGTGGTCCTCCTGCTTCGGCCTCCCAAAGTGCTGAGTTTACAGGCATGAGCCACTGCACCTGGCCGCCTGTTGGTTTTGTTTTGTTTTGTTTTTTAATCACGGCTCACTGCAGCCTCAACCTCCCAGCCTCAAGTGATTCTCCCACCTCAGCCTCCTGAGTAGCTGGAACCACAGGCACACACCACCATGCCTGGCTAATTTTTAAATTTTTTGTAGAGACAGGGTCTCTATGTTGCCCAGGCTGGTCTCAAACTCCTGGGCTTAATGGATCCTCCCACCTTGGCCTCCCAAACTGCTGGGATTACAGATGTGAGCCATAGTACCTGGCCTGAAGATGCTTTTTTAAAATATAAATTTTTACTTTTCGAAAATTCTAAAAACAAAAGTATACATCCTCCATCATAAACTATAAAAAGTATTTACACCCTGGGCTGTTCTGAAATAAATTGCAGTCATTTTATTGCATGAATATGTCACTTTATATCTAACAGATAAGAACTTGAGACTAGTTGTGTGCAATTTGGATATTCTGGCTTACAAAAAATAGAACAATTAAATCTACACATTAAGCCTACACACTGTTGACAGAGTACACACCCTGAATATTCTTTGAAACCATGCCTATTAATTCTTTACTGTTACTACTCATTACTACTACTACGCTTAGGCTAGGTATGCAATAGGTTTTTCCCTTCCATCAGCTGTGGCTGCCATTAGTGTTTACAGATGTGCTTTTATAGCGTTAAGTGTCGGGCTTAGTACCTTCCTTCTGAAGTAGCTATTGCCTTTAGTGCTTCCCACGCCCCCCCCCCCCCCCACCCCGCTTTGGAGTTTTTTCCTTAACCTGCTTTGCTCATCTTATTAACTGTATTATCTTGACTCTTCTATCAGCTAATAGAGAAATAGAGTTTTTAGGAAAGAAGAGAAAAATAGTACAATATTCAGTTCTTGAGACCCTATTCTCTGACTAGTTTTTCTTGTCTTTCCATTCGTGAATAGAAGAGGGGAAATAAATTAGGAAGATTATTTGTTCATGAATTTATTATCCACAAATTGGGCATTTTATGAATTAGACCATTCGTGAGTGATCCCAAGGGTTCATGATATATAATTAGTAATTTTGGTGAGTTTGAATCTTTCACACTATAAGATTAATATAGGTAAGTAAGTTATATAGCTAATGAATGAGTGTGGCCAACTGCCTAGATTGTAAAGAACTCTGGGAACCACCCAGCAAAGATTATGCTCAATAAACATTTTAGAGACTGAGATTTTACCTCTTTGTCTGGGGGAGTCCAAATGACATCTGATTAGTACTAATTTGTTTATGAAGAAGATAATCTCTTTCATACAGTATTTAAGGTTATATGTCTTAGCTTACTTTATACTAAAAACCAATTAGAGCACCTATTTTTTTTCCCATATCTCTCCACATGCAAAATTGTATAGCAAGGGAAATAAAGTCAATATTCTCTACTACTTTTCAGCAGAAATCCTTATCCCTGCAGAGTAGATCATTTGATTATTTACTAAGCTGAATTGCCTTGAAGTGATTTCATTAGAAAGAGCTTAGTTTTAGAATGAAGAACATTATTTGTATTGATGCAATATCTAAGGTTGGAGGATACCTTTGTGGTTAAGCTTTCATCTTCCTCCTCTTCTTTTTAAACATTTTAAAAATATTTTTTGTAGAAATGAGGTCTCACTTTGTTGCTCAGGCTCATCTTGAACTCTTGGGCTCAAGCAGCCCTCCTGCTTTGGCCTCGGCATGAGCCACTGTGCCCAGCCATCTTCCCTATCTGTTAGTTGCAATCTGCTTTCAAGCCCACAAACCTGGTAGGGATGTCAAGAAGGATTAGTAATGAAAAAAATGACAACAAAATGCTTGGATATTGCCAGAAAAGAGTATTCTTATCCATTGTAATTCAGATCCATAAGAGCTCCATTATGGATCACAGGGAAGCTAATAAACCTTAAGTCCATAGCTGATGGCATTATGATGGCTCCTTGAAATTGAAATGCATGGGAAGAATATTAAAGAATGGCAAGTTAATTGTATCGACATTTAACTGCCCTAACAGTTTTACTCTGTTACATAATCAAATTACTGCAACTGTTTTCTGAAGTAGTTTAGACTGTTTAGCTAAATTTATGTATCTTTAGACATATTTTGATATGATATTTTTGGCTAATTTGTAAATTTTAATGAAGAAATTAATGAGGGGGTTGCTAATTTGGGGAATTGTGGATATTGCTGGGATGGGAAGGGACAGTTTAATTTTTGGTTGTATTGTTGCTTTGTAAGAAAAATTAAAAGCTTTTTTTTCCTTCTTTCATTTTCCTGAACTGCATTCTGACTCCAGAAGGTAAGAAGTATTACTTTATTCTAAAGAAGTATTATGCAATTATAAAGCACACTTTTATAAATTTAATTGAACTTACCTTTGGGAGCATGAGTTTTACTTTATAAAACTAAATAATTAGTCCAGAAATTAAGTAATATCGATATTACTATGTTAATGTTTATTCATTAAGTGTTGCTTTTTTTGGTTCTTGCAGTTTGTAATTATTGTTTAATCATAAGTTTAGAAATCCAGTCTACGTTAAGGTTTATTAAAATCAGCATTTGACTTATAAAAGCATTGGGATGCCAAGTATTCTGTAGAGTAATAATGAAAATATTTAGTAGACTGGAAACATGTATATTAACATTTGCTTTATGGCTATAAGATTGGAAATGTATGTTTATGCTCTTTTTTTTTTTTTTTTTTTGAGACGGAGTCTTGCTCTGTTGCCCAGGCTGGAGTGCAGTGGCACGATCTCGGCTCACTGCAACCTCCGCGTCCCAGGTTCATGCCTTTCTCCTCCCTCAGCCTCCCGAGTAGCTGGGACTACAGGCGCCCGCCACCACGCCCAGCTAATTTTTTGTATTTTTAGTAGAGATAGGGTTTCACAGTGTTAGCTAGAATGGTCTCGATCTCCTGACCTCATGATCCACCCGCCTCGGCCTCCCAAAGTGCTGGGATTACAGGCGTGAGCCACCGCTCCCGGCTATGCTCTTAATTTAGATAAAATATTGGTAAATTGGCTGGGCATGGTGGCTCATGCCTGTACTCCCAGCACTTTGGGAGGCCGAGGTGGGTGGATCACTTGAAGTCAGGAGTTCGAGACTAGCCTGACCAATATGGTGAAACCGCATCTCTACTAAAAAAATACAAAAATTAGCTGGGTGTGGTGGCTGGCGCCTGTAATCCCAGCTACTCGGGAGGCTGAGACAGGAGAATTGCTTGAACCCGCGAGGCGGAGGTTGCAGTGAGCCAAGATCATGCCCCTGCACTCTAGCCTGGGCAACACAGCGAGACTCTGTCTTAAAAAAAAAAAAAAATTGGTAAATCCTTTAGGGGCATGATACTTAAAACCAGGGCAGAATGGGTTAAAAATCTTAGTCTGGATCCTTTACTGAATTGGCTTTTTGTGTGTGGGCATGGCCTTTTAGATTCACCTGCACTATAGCAGTTCCCATGTTACATGCCTGTGAGACCTGAGGGCAACAGTGGTATTGCCCGTGAGACTTGAGGGCAACAGTCATGTCCATGTATTTTCGTGTTACTTGGACATGGCATGCTTGGGTTATAATTAGAGCTTAATTAATTAGTCTTTTTAACTCTAGTTATATTTGTAGTCCATTAAGTTCATTTGTAAGAACCTATTTATTGTAAGCAAGAGTTTGTGGATGAAAGCTTAATTAAGGTCTTACAAAGTAAAAATTATAATTAAAAAATAAAAAAACTAGGTAAATTTTGTTTTGTGTTAGGTTTGTTTGAAGGGAGCATATATTTGATTTGTTCTTATTTATTTATTTATTTATTTATTTTTTGGAGGCAGAGTCTCACTCTGTCACCCAAGCTGGAGTGGAGTGGCATGGTCTCGGCTCACTGCAACCTCCGCCTCCCAGGTTCAAGTGATTCTTCTGCCTCAGCCTCCCTTGTAACTGGGATTACAGTCGCCTGCCACCACCCCCGGCTAATTTTTGTATTTTTAGTAGAGACGGGGTTTCACCATGTTGGCCAGGCTGGTCTTGACCTCCTGACCTCAAGTGATCTGCCTGCCTTGGCCTCCCAAAGTGCTGGGATTACAAGCGTGAGCCACCGCGCCTGATCATTGATTGGGTTCTTTAAGTGCAAATGATAGGAACCAAACGTGAATAACTTAAGCAAAATGAGATTTATTTAAAGAATATGGGGGCAGAGGCAAGACTCAGACTCCAAGGCAAGAAACAGGCTCTGAAATTAGAAGGAAGGCAGCTTCAGAGATCAGGTAGATAGAACTAATGCATAGTCTCATCAAGACACTGCAGCTGGGCTAAATTAGTCATTGTCTACTCTGCTCAAGGTTAAACTTTAAGGGAAGAGTGAACTTGGTTGGCCCAGTGCCCAGGAATGGTGAGATATCTTGATGGACAGTCTTACCAAGACTATTTCCAGTAGGGTGGGGCGTAGTTCCCCAAAGCAAAATTAAGCATTTTTTTTTTTTTTTTTGAGACAGAATCTGTTGCTCTGTTGCCCAGGCTGGAGTGCAGTGGTGCAATCTCGGCTCACTGCAACCTCTGCCTCCTGAGTTCAAACAATTTTCTGCCTCAGCCACCTGAGTAACTGAGATTACAGGCGCACGCTACCACACCCAGCTAATTTTTTGTATTTTTAGTAGAGATGGGGTTTCTCTGTGTTGGTCAGGCCGATCTCAAACTCCTGGCCTCAAGTGATCCGCCCACCTCAGCCTTCCAAAGTGCAGGGATTACAGGCGTGAGCCACCATGCCCAGCCAAAATTGAGCATTCTTTACAGAAGAAGAGGGAATGGATATTGGCCAGGAATAAATAACAGCTGTCCATTGCTCACTATAGAAAATTAAAGTACAACAGAAAAATGTAAGCCATAAGCAGTTGTAGGAAGTAACCTTTTATGCAGATTCTCCTAATGGTAACATTGTACAAAACCATAGTATAGTGTCACAGCCAGAATATTGTTTCTGATATAATCCACCTGGTTTTACTGGTACCCGGGTGTGTGTATGTGTATGGGGTGCTATGTGGTTTTATCACGTGTATAGATTCATGTACCTACCACCACAATCAAGATACAGAATACTTTCAACGAATATCCCTTGTGTTCCCCTTTTAAAATCACATGTACTTCCCTAGTACCTCTTGCCCCCATTCCTTATACTAGTCTGTCCTACATTTCTATAATTTTGTCATTTCAAGTGTTTAATGGAATCATAGAGTATGTAACCAACTGGGATTGGCTCCCCCACAACCCGCATTCATTGTATGTCTCTGGAGAGTCCTCCAAGTTACTGTGTTCATAGTTCATTCTTTTTTATTGCCGAGTAGTAGTCTTTGACATGGACGTATGACCGTTTCTAACTATCCATTGCATGATATCTGAATTGTTTCCAGGCTTTGGCTATTAAAAATAAAACTTCTATGAACATCTGTGTAAATATTTTTGTATGGGCATACATTTTCCATTCTCTGGGATAAATGTACAGAAAGTGCTGTTGCTGGGTTGTGTGGTAAGTGCATGTTTAATTTTAAAGACACCTTGAAACTGTAAATGAATTTCTTGTAAACTGCATATAGTTTAGAATTTTTTTTTTGGCCCATGCTGCCAATCCTTGCCTTTTAATTTGTGTGTTTACACCATTTATGTTTAATTATTGATAGGTGAGTTTGCCTTTTTTTGTTGTTTTTTGTTTCCTGTTTGTTTCCTCTATTTCTCATTCCTCTGTTTCGCTTTTCTTCCTCATGGATCGTATTTTAGGATTCTGTCTTGATTTATTTATAGTATTGTATTTCTTTGTATGTCTTTACATACCTTTCTTAACTGTTTCAACTAGGTATTACAATATATACATGTGATTTATCACAGTCTGCTGATATAATTTTACCACTCTAAGTGAAGTGTGGAAACTGTACTTCCATTTAGATTCTTGAGTATGAGATGGTATTAACATTTGTGTTCCAGTCATCAAATGTGATTTATAAAATTTATGAAAAGCATAGTCTGTGGTATATACCTATTCCTGTTCTTTCTGTTTTTTCTTCCTGGTGCTACAGGATTGCTTCTTTTATCATTTCCATTCTATTGAATGACTTCCTTTAGTCATTCTTTAAGAATAGTTCTACTTCTCTTAGTAAACTACTTTTAGTTTTACTTAGTCTGAAGCTAGTTCATCAGATACAGAATTCACAGTTGACAGTTCTTTTCATTCAGCACTAGTGAAATGTCATGCCACTTCCTTCTGGCCTATGTGGTTTTAGGTGAGAAATCTATTGTCATTTGAATTGATGTTTCCCTATAGTAATGTGTTGTTTCTCTCTGACTGCTTTCAGGACTTTTTCTTTGGATTTAGTTTTCAGAAGTTTAATTATGATGTATCTTGGTGGGCTTATTTAGATTTATCCTATTTAGATTCACTGAGTTTTCTTGAATCTGTAGGTTTATTTCTACATTTTTCTTTATTACTTTTTCTTTTTCTTTTTAAATCCTGTTACATCTTCAGGTTTTTTGTTTTTTGAGACAGGGTCTCACTTTGTTGCCCAGGCTGGAGTGCAGTGGTGTGATCTCAGCTCACTGTAGCCTCAGCCTCCTGGGCTCAAGCAGTCCTCCCACCTTAGCCTCCTGAGTAGCTGGGACCACAGGTGTGCACCACCATGCCTATCTAATTTTTGCATTTTTTGTAGAGGCAGGGTTTCACCATGTTGCCCAGCACAATGCCTGAGCTCAAGCAGTTTGCCTGCCTTGCCCTCCCAAAGTGCTGGGATTACAGGCCTGTGCCATTGTGCCCGGCCTGTGTTTATTTCTTTAACCAAATAAGAGAAGTTTTCGGCTGTTAATTCTTTGAATACTCTTTTTTTTTTTTTTTTTTTTTTTTGGGACGGAGTCTCTGTCACCCAGGCTGGAGTGCAGTGATGTGATCTCTACTCACTGCAACCTCTGCCTCCCAGGATCCAGCAATTCTCCTGCCTCAGCCTCCCGAGTAGCTGGGATTACAGGTGTGCGCCACCAAGCCAGCTAATTTAGTAGAGACAGGGTTTCACTGCATTGGCCAGGCTGGTCTCGAACTCCTGACCTCAAGCAATTCAACCACCTTGGCCTTCCATAGTGCTGGGATTACAAATGTGAGCTACCGTGCCTGGCCAATTCTTTGAATACTCTTTCTACCCTATTCTCTTTCTCTTTTCTTTCTGGAATGCTGATGATATGAACGTTGAATCTTCTGTTATTATCCCACAATGCCTTGAGATTCTGTTAATTTTTTTTGGTGTTATTTTTTCCATCTCTTCACATTGAGTAAATTGTATTGACCTGTTCTTAAGCTCACTGATTCTGTCCTCTGTTGTCTCCACTCTCTTACTGATTTCATCTGGTGAGTTTTTAAATTTCTTTTTTTTTTTTTTTTTTTTTTGAGACAGAGTCTCGCTGTCGCCCAGGCTGGAGTGCAATGGCGCGATCTCGGCTCACTGCAGGCTCCGCCCCCCCGGGGTTCACGCCATTCTCCTGCCTCAGCCTCTCGAGTAGCTGGGACTACAGGCGCCCGCCACCTCGCCTGGCTAATTTTTTGTATTTTTAGTAGAGACGGGGTTTCACTGTGTTAGCCAGGATGGTCTCGATCTCCTGACCTCGTGATCCGCCCGCCTCGGCCTCCCAAAGTGCTGGGATTACAGGCTTGAGCCACCGCGCCCGGCCGAGTTTTTAAATTTCTTAACGTATTTTTTGTTTTTATAATTTCTATTTGATTTCTTTTTATAAGTTCTGTCTTTGCTGATATTTTCTATATGTTTGTTTCAAGAGAATTTTAAGTCGTTCTTGAAGCATTTTTATGAGAGCTATTCCAATTTTTTTTTTTTTTTTTCCGAGACGGAGTCTCGCTCTGTCGCCCAGGCTGGAGTGCAGTGGCGCAATCTCGGCTCACTGCAAGCTCCGCCTCCCGGGTTCACGCCATTCTCCTGCCTCAGCCTCTCCGAGTAGCCGGGACTACAGGCGCCCACCACCACGCCCGGCTAATTTTTTGTATTTTTAGTAGAGACGGGGTTTCACCGTGGTCTCGATCTCCTGAGAGCTATTCCAATTTTTATTTGTTACTTTTTTTTTTTTGAGGCAGAGTCTTGCTCCGTCGCCCAGGCTGGAGAGCAATGATGCGATCTCGGCTCACTGCATCCTCTGCTTCCCGAGTTCAAGCAATTATCCTGCCTCAGCCTCCCAAGTAGCTGGGACTACAGGCATGCGCCACCATGCCCAGCTAATTTTTGTACTTTTAGTAGAGACGGGGTTTCACCATACTGGTCAGACTGGCCTCAAACTCCTGACCTCAGGTGATACACCCGCCTCGGCCTCCCAAAGTGCTGGGATTATAGGCGTGAGCCGCCACATTCGGCCTACTCTGAAATTTTTCTTAGAATTTTAACATCTGTCTCAGTGTTGGCGTCCTTTAATTGTCTTCTTTGATTCAGATAGCGATTTTCCATTGAACCCTGGATATTTTGGCTATCATGTTAGGAGATGTCCAGTCTTATTTAAGCTGGCATTCTCTGTGCTTACATAGGTTTACCATGCAGGTCCTGGACTGTTTTAGTGGATTGTGGTTCAAATAACAGTTTAATTTTCAGATCCTTTGCAGTGCTATTTGGGTCTGCTTGTTTTATCTGGTGCCACAGAGGCTCCCATTGACCTCTGCTGCTTCTTATTGATCTCTGTTGCTTCTGTCTGAGGGGGTGGGAATTTTCACAGGCTAGGTTGCCTGTTGCCTGTAGATGTGGACAAAAGGGAGTCTTCAGCCTGTGGGGACAGACAGGCTTCCTGGCAGGATCCCCTTTGCTTGAGCTACTTGGCTGCTCAGCATCTTGTGAGAGGGGGAGGTGTTGTAGTCTCAGGCCCACAAGGACAAAGAGGCTTCCTGGGCTGGGCTGTTTTTGTGATCTTCTCCCACTTGCTGGTGCCATTTGGCCTCCCCTATTCTAGTCTTTATTTTTGAGACTTGAGGGAACATAAACTTGCCACAAAAGTCATTTAATAATCTCCTAAGATCTATAACTAAGTTACTTCTCTTAGTTGGGAAATGCCAGGAATTGGTAAAATTAATGGGTCAACCAACTACTTCAAAACTCTGTATCTCAATATAAATGGCTACATCAGGACTGGTAACTCTGGTTCAAAGTAGAAAATAACTGTAATAAGTAGTGTTAACTGTTTAGATATCCAAGCTCTGTTTGCCAAATCAACAAGAATACCAAGTAGGACAAAAGTATAAAATTGCAAAATTTCTGTCTTTTGGTTTACTTAATTGAATCTGTTGATTTTTATTCTCTCTCTCCAGCTGAGTTCTTTTAGAACCATGCCCATAGTTTATATTCATTCATAAGTATTTTATTTTCCTCACTAATACTCCTTTTACCTCAGATAATAAACCCTCCTCTGTGTGTGTGTGTGTGTGTGTGTGTGTGTGTGTGTGTGTGTGTCCCTTTCTGTGTCTCTGTCCCTGTCTCTCTGTTTGTCTCAGGCAGGAGTGCAGTGGTGTGATCATAGCTCACTGGAGCCTCGACCTTCTGGGCTCAGGTGATTCTCCCACCATAGCTTCTGTAGTAGGTGGTACTACAGGTGTACACTGCCACATCTGGCCTACTTTTTATTACCTATTCCTCTTAAGATTGAAAAGCCTGATGCTGTAATAAACCAGTAGTGAAATGGCCTTGACTAAGATGGTCTATTTCACATGGTCTATTTAATCTTTAATAAGCCTTGTGAAATCATTATCTCATAGATAAACACATAAAATCAGTGAGAAATTACATATCTAATTAGTGATAGAACTTGAACCCACATCTGTGAGTCTAAAATATAAGTGCTGTTTCTGCTGCACTCAGGAGATTGGACAAGGATTTTTTTTTTTTTTTTTTTTTTTTTTGGAGATGGAGTTTTGCTCTTTGTTGCCCAGGGAGTGCAATGGTGCGATCTTGGCTCACTGCAACCTCCACCTCCTGGGTTCAAGTGATTCTCTTGCCTCAGCCTCCCGAGCAACTGGGATTACAGGCATGCGCCACCATGCCTGGCTAATTTTTTGTATTTTTAGTGGAAACGGGGGTCTCTCCATGTTGGTCAGGCTGGTCTCGAACTCCTGACTCAGGTGATCCGCCCGCCTCGGCCTCCCAAAGTGCTGAGATTTCAGGCATGAGCCACCGCACCCAGCTGGCCTGGACAAGGATCTTAATGAACGGTTTTTTATTTCTCTTTAGGTAAAAAGTTGGATTGTTCTCTAAGGCCCTTCTATACCAGGAGTTTGTAATTATCTAATCTAAATAATATTGATAATATTGAACCTTGTTATTTCATTTGTTTACTAAAAATAGAACATAGAATTACTGGACTCCTTCTTTTTTTTTTTTTTCATTTGAAACTGTTTTGCCCACTTGTTACTGCTAGTGGACAAAGCCATGCATTTTAGAAGATGTTAGTGGAAGACAATAATGGGATGATAGAGTGAAGGTTTATAGTTAGGTGTTAAGGGTAAGATAAAGCAAACAACAACAAAAAATTTCCGAGGAATCTTTTATTGCTATGACCTCCCTCTCTAGGCGATTCCTAGATCACTCTCATTTGTTCTATGCCCATCTGCTGCTCTGTTGACCTAGAACCTCTCATTTTGGGGCCCCAACTAGATCTACTTACCCCAAGATGCTTGTTTAAAAGTTTTCCTACACACCCTTTCCGTTATGTCTTTAGTGCTTTTATTCCCATTTGTTTGATGGTGTGTTTTGGGGAGGAAAACAGTATGAAGAAACAAATTCATTGAAGTGTGGATGAATCAAATGTTTACTTTTTAAATCAAAGTTAAAAGCTACATTTATATTATTTCTTTTTAAAAAGCAGATTAGTTGTTAATCTGAATGAATCAATCATTGGTGGAATTGCAGGTAATATGATCAAGGGAAGGGAAAATGTTTTACTGAAGGTGTATAGGAATACAAAAATTTAAATTTAAATCTAAAATCTACCAAGACTATTTATTAATTCGGTAATTTCTAAATTACCAAATGTAATTTAGAAATTTCCAATGTAAGTGTGCCATTGAGGTCAGTTTTGTTCTGTGTGTTCTGTTTGTAAAGGCATGTAAGTATGCCATAAAAATCTATTTTTGGTCTTAAAGTTATGTAGTATTAAATTTTGAGAGTTCATATGTGAATAATGATTGTGGGTGTGTGTTTACAGATATATGTCTATGTGGATATCATGTGAATGAAAGATTGTAGATACATTGACTATAAATTTATTATATCTTTACATTTAAAATTGACTTTAGGCCAGGTGTGGTGGCTTATGCCTGTAATCACTTTGGGTGGTGAAGCGGGATGATCGCTTGAGCCCAGGAGTTTGAGACTAGCTTGGGCAGCCTAGGGAGACCCCATCTCTACCAAAAAAAAAATTATTAGCTGTTCGTGGTGGTGCAGATGTGGTTCAGCCACTCAAGAGGCTGAGGTGGAAGGAGCATTTGAGCTTAGGAATTCAAGGCTGCAGTATGATTGAGCCAGCCTGTGTTACAGAGTGAGACCCTGTCTCTAAATAAATGAACAAATAAATAAAATCGACTTGAAGTGAGGGCATTTAAGCATCTGGTCTAGATGACTTTTTTTTTTTTTTAACCTTGAAAGTCTATTATTTAATCTTATTGAAGTTCAAGGGATTGAGCTTTGAAGGATAAATATAGATTGTGTATAGTTCAGCCAGGAATAGGGAAGATGATTAATCATTGTGGCCTTAAGGCCAAGTTTTGACAACTGTTATTTTATAGGAAGGAGTATGGGAAAAATGGACAAGAGATTGGGGATTAAAGTAGGAATTAGGCAATAACTTGTTATTGCAAGGGAGAATATCTCTAGGATCAAATAAGTTGAATTAATGATGTCCCTTAAACCTGTTTATCAAAGGTTTGAAATGGGGATAACAAATATTGGCAGATACTGATGAATTTTGAGGATGGATGATATAAGCTTATTGTATTAAAGATTCTTTGGATTGGGTGCAGCACGGAATGCCAGTGAGGACACCAAAAATAATCTGGAAAGGAGTAGACTTCAGGATTTCATGAAGTCTTAAAATACTCGAACAACTGTCATTGGAATGATAAAAAAATAATGTCAAACTTTTCCCCTCCACTTTCAAAGATAATTTGTTGCAAAATCAGTTTCAAAATTCAAACATTGCAGAGGAAAACAAAGAGCCCCCCAGATTTTCCCAGCATTATACTACTGATTTCCATCATAAAGGTAGACTTATAAATAGACATATAGGAAGAGTATTTAGCTTAGCTTAAGAAGGAATTTGTGAAGAATTGGAAATGCTTGAGGACATAGTGCCCGCCCACCACATTGTATGCTTGTATAAGACATTGGAGGATTATCTGTTTAGATACTTTAGAGGGGGTACAAGTACCTGTAGGTAAATGGACTAGGTCACCTATGGAGCTCCCTTGTCAACCTATATCTTATCTGATTCTTGTTAGTAGGTGTTGAAAACAGAGAGAGAGTTGTGTAAACTGAGAATTAAGTAAAGAATGATCAAAAGTTGTAGGATTTTATTTTACCCAGCAATTCCTCTTCTGCCTATATGCACGAAAGAATTGAAAGCAGAGACTTAACAGATAGTTTTAACACTAGTGTTCATAGCAGCATGATTCACAGTAGCCAAAGGGGAGAAACAACCCAAATATCCATTGATGGGTGGATGAACAAAATGTAGCATATATATTCAATGGAATATTCAACTTTAAAAAGAAAGGAAAATGACACCTGCTGCAGCATGGATGAATCTTGAAGACATTGTACTAAGTGAAATAAGCCAGACGAAAAATAAAAAATACTGTATGATTCCACTTATATAAGATACCTAGAGTAGTCAAATTCATAGAGACAAAGAGAATGGTGGTTGCCAGGAGCTGGTGGGCAGGGGAAGATGGTTGTTGTTTAGTGGGTGTAGAGTTTCCGTTTTGTAAGATGAAAAGGTTGCTCAAAAGGGTGACTGTACTTAACACTACTGAACCTGTACACTTAGAAAGGTAAGATGGTAAATTTTATGTATATTTTACCACAATAAAAAAGTTGTAGGATTTTGCATTTATTTGAATGGGGCACAATTTAATGTAGGAGAAACAGCCATCATGTTATATTAGTAGAACAAATAGAGAACATTTGCCTAAGATAAAGAGAATGAGCAGAGGTATGCCTTTAACTTTTTCAGGAAGGTTAATGTTCATTTTACCTTGTTAAATTTAAAAATCTGGACAGTGATGGGTGGTTAAGAAAGTGAAGGATAAGAATGATTTTTATTAACTTCTGCTCACAATGCGATGATTCAGAATGGTAAAACTTACTTGTTTTAGAGTTTTGGCAAGAGCTTTTAGAATGAGGAGGGTTATAGACAAGACGAAGCAAGCTAAAGCTGAGACTTTTAACCTTGAAAGTTGATGGGCCATGTATACTTAATGAACTTTATTCTGGACTTCATTTACATGTGTCTTCGAGCCCCAGAAAGAAACTAAGAATGAAAGAAAGAATAGTGAAAATGTCATGATGTTCAGTGGGGAAATTAGACATCATTAGTTACGGGAAAAGTTACCAGTTAATTTTGGGAAGAGATCTCTTTTTAAAAAAATACATAATTAGGAAACATTAAGAGTCATAATTTTGCTGCAAGTGCTACTGCATTTACAGTTGAATATACTGTTATTTGTAAACCATAGGGTTGGAGACTGACAAATTAGAAAACATAAGCTGTAAACCTGAGTTTCTGATTTTGTTCGATTCTTTTATTGATAGCAAAATTGCAAATATGGCTAACAGTTTTTAGATAGTGTACATTTTAAACTTCTACCTATTTGCTGTATTTTTCTGGAGGCAAGTGTGTGTGTGTGTGTGTGTGTGTGTGTGTGTGTGTACGTGCACACTAGTAAAGAGACTGTGATTTGGCTCAGCTCAGCTCCAGTTCAGTTATTTTTACATTAAAATGTAAGAATGAGTACTTCTTTCTTATGGAAACTTCCACTTCATCTTTTATATCACCTGCACATACTACTGTGTTGCTATATGATAGGTCCTTTGTAAATATTAAATGAATGAGAAATCAAGACAGCTTCTTTTCCATATTTTTTTTTCCTGAGTTTATGGAGTTTTAGTATTATTTGATTTTATATTTGTATCTTTTTTCTCTTACATTGGTTCAAAACAGCATTATAAATGTATCCTTTCAGTACATAAACATAGTTTCAAATTATTAATTTTAGCATAACTACTAATTATTGCTATATATATATATATTTTAGAGGAGGACAACACATTTAGTTTTATTTCAATCAAATCACAACACTTTTCCAATTGCTGCAAAGTGCATCTACAGTATTCTGTTACAGATCCACTTTAAAAAGGTTTCCTGTGACATTACAGCAAGCCTCTTTTTTCAAACAGAGGAATAATCCCAAATTTTTCCTCAATTAAAAATAAAAACTCCATTCCAGTAAGTGGTAAATACATAAAAATTACAGTAAGCCAGACACTTAAAAGGACAGCCAAGAAGTCTTCCAACAGTTTATTAGAAAGAATGTGGATATTAAAAAAAATCCCCACTGTCATGAACATAAATTGAGGTTTTAAGCCCTAGTATAAGCTGAATCAAAAAAAGAAATAAATCCAATACTGTATTAAACATTTTTCACTCATTTGCCGTACTGACAGTGCAGATACAAATCTGGTCTAAATGTACAGACTCTTAAACAACAATGTACAGCTTTCTTCATCTTCCATGCTAAGAGATGTAAAAACACCTAAGGGTCAAACAGTACCAGATATATAGGCTTCAAAAACCATGTAAATTAGGGCATTCTCTAGTTTTAGCTAAGATACATGTGGAATACTGACAAGTAATCACTTATATAGAATAATGTAAAGTAAATTTCCTGAAAAATAAACTTGGAACAATCCTGAAGGATAACACCAGAGGAATAGCAGGTTACCAGTAAGGTGTCAGCCAATTTGTTCCAGCCATTTTTGAATCCATGTTCTATAATCTAAAATTTAGTTCTCTTTCCGTAAGCTGAGAGCTTCCTATCATGTCAGTATCTATGTTATGAAGAAAAGGAGACTTAGGTGAGATGTTTTTAATTTATCACAACTGCTGCATCAGTTGCCTAGGACCTCACTCAACAGCTTCATGAAAATCTAGGAAATGTTCATGCATAAGGTTATTGCCTTAGCTGACTTAAAATTGCCCCATACAGTGGTACATATCAACCCTTAGTGAAGTCTTTTAAAAAACAAACAGGCTGAAAAATGGGTCAAAGTAGGCAAATACAGCATCTGCCTTTAGAGCTGTCAACTCAGGAATTCTCTCAGTTGTGAAATCTTGCAGAGAAGTTATTTTTCTTTCCCAAAATCCAGGTGATGACAATATTCCTTACTCCCGATCTGGCATTTTTTCATCATCACTGTCTTGTGAATCATCACCTGCTCCATCTGCTTCTGGTGAATCTGCATCCTCGTCACCACCCATGTTGTTCATCATCTCAGAGAAACGATCAAAATTAGACCTGTCTTCATCTGAATCATCTTCCCAGTCTTTCCAATTATTGAAGTCCACACTAAGCCAGTTGAGCTTTGCCCTTCCTTTTGTTAACCTTGGCCATGACTGGCCAGATTCTCCTTTTTGTAAATAGCATACAATTGATCTGTCCGTTTTTTTTAATGCTTGGAATCATTTGGATCAATACTGTGAAAAAGATCAACTTCATTTAAATACTTAAAATTATCACTTCCTCTGAGACAACTGAATGTAAGTTTGGATTTTTCAAAATTTACATTAACATCCTTACTGTCTTCAACACAAAATTCAGTGAAGACATAGTCCCTTCGATCGTACCACTTTGCAGAAGCAGGCTGCATTGTGAACAGGGCAGGGGGACGGGCGAACAGGTGGGCGGCCCTCTGGTGTGGGCTGCTGCTAGGGAGTCGACTTCTCTCCGGTGACGACTCTGCGTTTTCTCCCTGGTCGCGGCCTCTTCTCGTTCCCCTTAGGCGATGACGGCAGCGGCGGGCTCCACCTCGGTCCCCAGAATGCACCGCGCAGAAAGAGCGCCCCTCTGGTCGGGGAGAAGAGGAAAGTGTAGGAAAAGGGGCCCGAGGACGTATTGTTATATTTTTATGTGTAGAAAACCTTGCAGAGTAAAGAGTTAACTACAAGTTTCTTTTACCTTTTATTATCATTTTTGGGCTTTCAAAATTTCTGTGTGAAGGTGGAAGATGAATTCTTCTCCCCAACTCTATTTTTAGTGTTAATGTTGATAGGCTTCTCGCCAGTGAGATTTGGTCCATTAAATCTTTAGTTCGCCAGATAACCTGAATTACTTGCAACTCATTGCATCATAAGCAGGAGATGTTCTAGGAGTGTCAGTGGCATTATTGTACTCTTTACATGGTAGATCAGTTTGTGCCATATTGAATCCATTCATTAGTGTCTGTCCATCATAGTGCAGGTCCAGAAACAGAAGAAAGATGAACACTCTAAATAAAGCAGAGAGACTTAAGTTGTCCCAGTGTTTTCATTTTCTTGCTTCTTATTTGATAAGTGGATATTTATGGTGCTTGGTTTGGAATGATTTTCTTTTCCTTTGGTTAGTCAAGTGATCAAGTGCTTTGTTTTCTGGATACATTTTGTTTTATTTGACCCTGGGAGAATATATACGTGTTCATAGAAAATATGGGAACAGGCCAGGCGCAGTGGCTCACGTTTCAACGGGGTTTCACCATGTTGGTCAGGCTGGTTTCCAACTCCTGACCTCAAATGATCTGCTCCCCTTGGCCTCCCAAAGTGCTGGGATTACAGGCATGAGCCACCGTGTCCAGCCCCCCATATTTTTTTTTTAAAAACAACTTTATTGAGGTGTAGTTTACATGCCATAAACTCCAAACTCCACCTCATTTTCTTTTCTTTTTTTTTTTTTCCTTCCTTTCCTTTCCCTTTCCCCTTTTTTTCTTTCTTTCCTGACAGGGTCTTGCTCTGTCACCCAGGCTGGAGTGCAGTGGTACAATCATAGCTCACTGCAGCCTTGAACTCCTGGGCACAAGCGATCCTCTCACCTCAGCTTCTGGAGTAGTTGGGAATATGGGCACACACCACTACACCTGGCTATTTATTTATTTATTTATTTTTGATTTTTTCTTTTTGAGATGGAGTCTTGCTCTTGTTTCCCAGACTGGAGTGCAATGGCGCGATCTTGGCTCACTGCAACCTCCACCTCCCGGGTTCAAGCTCTTCTCCTGCCTCAGCCTCCCGAGTAGCTGGGATTACAGGCATACGCCACCATGCCCGGCTAATTTTGTATTTTTAGTAGAGATGGGGTTTCTCCATGGGATTTCTCCATGTTGGTCAGGCTGGTCTCAAACTCCTGACCTCAGGTGATCAGCCCGCCTAGGCCTCCCAATGTGCCAGGATTACAGGCGTGAGCTACTGCACCCGGCCTGATTTCTTAATTTTTACATTTTTTGTAGAGACAAGTACTCCATATGTTTCCTAGGCTGGTCTCAAATTCCCAGGCTCAAGGGATCCTCCCGCCTTAGCCTCCCAAAGTGTTAGGATTTTGGGTGTGAATCACCACACCAGGCCAGAAACTCCACCCATTTTCAATGCACAATTTAATGGTTTTTAGTAAATTTACTAAGTTGTGCTACTATCACCATAATCCAGTTTTAGAATATTTTCATCACTCCGGTGAGATCTCTCATACTGGATACGGGTAATGCTGGCTCCTCCTGACAGCCTGTAATCTACTTTCTGTCTTTGTAGTTTGGGCATATCTGGACATTCATATAAATGGAATCATATAATATGTGGTATTTTAAGGTTAGTTCATGTTTGTAGCATTGATCAGTACTTCTTTCTTTTCATTGGTCCAAATTGTTGTATAGACTTTTCTCATATACTTACTTTTTAAAAAATCATATACATTTATTTAACTTCTAATTTTATGTATATGATATATTGCAGACTTTTAGAAAAGTTGCAAAGGTAGTACAAATAATTTTTATATAAACTTTACCTGGATTCTCCTGATGTTAACATCTATCTAATTTGTGTTTCTGAGATGTCTGAGAATAAATTGTAGACATAATGCCCCATTCACTTTTAAATACTTCAGAGTAGACTGGGTGCAGTGGTTCACACCTATAATCTCAGCACTTTGGGAGCTGAGGTGGGGGGATTGCTTGAGTGCAGGAGTTCAAGACCAGCCTGGGCAACAAAGCAAGCCCGTCTCTATACAATAATAAAATAATTAGCCAGGTGTCGTGGTGCACATTTGTAGTCCCAACTACTCTAGAGGCAGAGGCAGGAAAATTAAATTTGAGCCCAGGAGTTCAAGGCTGCAGTGAGCTATGATTGCACCACTGCACTCTAGCCTGGGGGGACAGAGCAAGACCCTGTCTCTAAATAAATAAATAAGTCAGTCAGTCAGTCAAGCAAGCAAACTTCAGAATGTATTATCTAAAGGCAAGTACATTCTTTTATATAACTACAGGGTGAAATAGTTAATAGGAAATCTACATTGGCACAATATTATCTAATCAGACTTTATCCAAATTTAGTAATTCTCCCACTGATGTCCTAATCCAGGATCACATGTTGTATTCACATTTGGTTTTCATGTATCTTTACTCTTCTTTAATCTAGATGTACTTCAGTCTTTATCTTTCATGACTAGACATTTTTTGAGTGCAGGCCAGCTGTTTTGCAGATTGTTTCTCAATTTTTATTTCTGGTGCTTAATTATGATTAGATTTAAGTTGTGCAGTTTTGGCAGGAGTGTCACAGGATTGATAGGACATTTTTACCACAGTATATCTGGATTCCATGATTTCAGTGTACCACAGTATTAGTGATGTTAACTGTGATTACTTGGTTTATGCAATGTCTATTAAGTTTCTTCACTGTAAAGATACCATTTTTCCCCTTTGTAATTAATAAGTATTTTGGGGTGAAGATACTCTGAGACTCTGTAAACATCTTGTTTCTCATTGTGCCTTTGCCCACTAATTTTAGCATGTTGTTATTAATCTATTGCTGCTTAACAATGTTATCACAGATTTAGCAGCTTAAAACAGTGCATTTATTATCTCAGTCTCTATGTGTCAGGAGTCTGAGCATAGCTTTACCTGATCCTCAGCAATGCTGCAGAGCGTTGGTCAGGGCTGAGTTTTTACCTGAAGACTTGATTGGGGAATGATCAGCTTCCAAGCTCGTGTGGTTGTTGGAAAGATTTAATCCTTGTGGGTTATCAGATTGAGGGTCTGGATTCCTAGCTGGCATTTGGCTAGAGGCTGTCATGAGTTCTCTGGCCTTCCCCATCATGGCCACATGCTTCCTCAAAGCCAGCAAGAAAGAGTCACCAAGCGAGGACACTGCAGTCGTATGTGAAATAGTCACTTATGTGAGACCCTTTACCTTTGTTCTTTTTTGATTATTAGAAGCAGATTACAGGCCCTACCTACACTACAGGGGAAGGAATTATGTAGGGCCATGAGTACCACAAAGCAGAGATTACTGGAAGCCGTTTTAGGTCTGTCTACCACAGCATCCACTAATCTTACCTGAAACTTCCTATCACTGTTGCTACATATGGTGATTCTCTAATTCTGTCTTTCTTGGTATATATTTTTTTTTTGTTGGAATTTTACTGCAAGGAATTCTCCCCCACTCGTTGATTTGTTCATTTATTCTTATCAGCATGACCTCATGGATTCTTATTCTTTGGGTTATTTCTGCTATAGTCATTTATTGCTTTATAAGTAGCAATTTAATCCCTCCAAGAACAGCATTTAGAGAAGTCTTTAGCATGGGTTTCTCTTTTTTTGAGATGAGCTCTCACTCGGTCGCCCAGGCTGGAGTACAGTGACATGATCTCGGCTTACTGCAACCTCTGCCTCCCAGGTTCAAGCAGTTCTCCTGCCTCAGCCTCCCGAGTAGCTGGGATTACAAGTGCCCGCCACCATGCCCAGCCAAGTTTTTTGTATTTTTAGTAGAGACGGGGTTTTGCCATTTTGGCCAGGCTGATCTCGATCTCCTGACATCAAGTGATCCGCCTGTCTCGACCTCCCAAAGTGCTAGGATTACAGGCGTGAGCCACTGCGCCCGGCCGACAGTTTGTAGTTATTCTCACTACATCTTTTCACCAGATGTGTGTGCCATTTACTTTCATTTTATAGGTTTCACTTTAATGATTGTTTTGTTGTTATTTGTTGTTGTTACTCTTATGAGTACTAAGCCAGACTAGACTGTTTTTTTTTTCTCTGACTTACAGCACTTTATGTACACACTTTTGCAGTCTCTTATCCATAATTACAGTATCCGCAGTGGTTGAAAAACTAAGTTTCCTCATACATTTAGCAGCAAACTCACTTGACAACAGTTCTCTTGAACTGACATGAGACTGTATATAATCTTTATTTATTCCTCTTAGTGTGAGTATTCATATGTTTCATTGTGTTTGGTTATGGGATGCTGTCCCTAATCTCCATGGCAGTGTCATCATTTATGGCATATCATGTTACCTTTTTAAAATCCAAAAAATTCTTATGTATGAAACATTTGGCCTAAGTGTTTTAGATCAGGGACTGTGGACCTGTGTTTATATTAATAGCACTGGTCACAGTGTGGTGTGGCTGTTCGCTCCCTTGCCTATCTTCTCTATTAGATTCTGAGCTAAGAAAGCTTCCCTCTGTGGATCCACTAATCCTAGTTTACTGCCCTAAACAGAGTAGTTACTTAATATTGGAACTGAATACCATTAATTGGGGTAAATTTACCACGTAGCCTATTGAAGATGTTTTTTTTTTTTTCTTGGTTTTATGTCCTTTTTAAAGTAATCTCTTTCTAGTTCTGTTTCTCTTTTCCTTCTTGTTACTGGAATCTTGACCTCACCATTTATTGATAATATGATCTTGAACAGCTTATTGAAAACCTATGGTTTCTGCATTTGTGAAAACGGTGTAATAATTTTGCTCACCTCATAGATTGTTGTGAGGACTAAACAAAATGCTTCCTGGAACTTAGCACTCTTTTAGCTGCCAACATGGCTGTTGTTGATTTCTATCCTGTTGGTTACTTTATTTATTATCATAGTCAACATTCTCTTCTTAATGGAGTTTGAGGTCATTTTTCAGTGCTCTAATGCTTTCAATGATGGAGTAAATCCTTGCACATTTGTCCCTAAGTCCTTTGGCCTTGATTTTGTAGGACAGATTCAAGTGGGATTGTTGCATCAGTGGTCCCAAATATATTTAGTTTTAATGGATATTTCCGTATTACTTTCCTAAGGCAGAATTGAGTAATGTGGGAAAAGGCAGCAGTTTTCTGTCCTCTCAACAGTCTACAAGAGTGCCTATTTGCCCATAACTTTGTCAGCAATGGATTTTATCAGTCCATTTTTTGTTATTGTTGTTGTTGTTGTTTGGAGATTAATTTTCACTGTTCTTGCCCAGGCTGGAGTGCAATGGCACGGTCTCAGCTCACTGCAACTTCCACCTCCCAGTTTCAAGAGATTCTCCTGCCTCAGCCTCCCGAGCAGCTGGGATTACAGGCACCCGCCACCATACCCAGCTAATTTTTTATATTTTTAGTAGAAATGGGGTTTCACCATGTTGGCCAGGCTGGTCTTGAACTCCTGACCTTCAGGTAATCCACCTGCCTCGGCCTCCCAAAGTGCTGGGATTACAGACATGAGCCACTGCGCCCAGCCTTTTTTTTTTTTTTTTTTTTTTTAAATAATTATAGACTCACAGGAAATTGCAAAAATAGTAACTAGGGTCCCATGTACACTTCATCCGGTTTCCTTTAATGGTAATATCTTATGTAAATATAGTACAATATCAGGCCAGGTGTGGTGGCTGACACCTGTAATCCCAGCACTTTGGGAGGCTGAGGCGTGTGGATCACTTGAGGTCAGGAGGAGTTCAAGACCAGCCTAGCCAACATGGTGAAACCCTATCTACCAAAAATACAAAAATTAGCTGGGTGTGGTGGTGTGTGCCTCTAATCCCAGCTACTCGGGAGGCTGAGGCAGGAGAATTGCTTGAACTCGGGAGGCGGAGGTTACAGTGAGCCAAGATCGCACCACTGTACTCCAGCCTTGGTGACAGTGAGACTCCATCTCAAAAAAATATAAATACAAATATAAATATAAATACATATTACATCAAACCAGGAAATTGACATTGTCATAAAACTGTTAACTGTGGCTTGGGTCGTTTTCTTTCTTTCCATCTGACCAATGGCATCTTGATTTAATTTGCCTTTTTATAACCACTATTAAGTTTGAGCTTCTTATATACATTTTATTGGTAATTTACATTTATGGTTTATGAATCATTTGTTCACGTCCTTTTTCCATTTTTTTCTAATGAGCTGTTTGTTTTCCTAAAAGAATATCTTCTTAGGACTATTAATCTTTTGTCTGCCATATGTTTTGCAGTTAATTATTCTAGCTTCATATATTTTCTGTGGTTTTGTTGCTTTTTTTTCCTGTGTAGAAATTTTTATTTTATACAGTCAATATGTTTCTTTCTTTGGTGGTTTTTGGGTTTTTCTCTCTTGTGGAAAGCTTTCTCTGTCATGTAGGTGATACTGTTTTCTTTTGTTATTTATTTATTTATTTATTTATTTATTTATTTATTTTATTTATTTATTTATTTATTTATTTATTTATTTATTAAGCCATGGTCTCACTCTGTTGCCCAGGCTAGAGTGCAGTGGTGTGATCGTGGCTCACTGCAGCTTCAACTTCCTGGGCTCAGGTGATCTTCCCGCCTCAGCCTCCAAAGTAGCTGGTACTACAGGTGTGTGCCACAATGCATGGCTGATTTTTTTTTTTTTTTTTGTATTTTTGTATTTTTTGTAGAGGCGGGTTGCTCAGGCTAGGCTCGAGAGATCCACCCGCCTCAGCCTCCCAAAGTGCTTGGATTACAGGCATGAGCCACAGTGCCTAGAGGATTATACTATTTTCTTTTAATCTTTTATATTTTGTCTTTGGCTTTTAAATTCATTTGGAATATGTTTTTGTATATACTCTGTGCACTTCCCCCCCCCCCCCCAGATGTATGAGATATTCTAGCACTATTAAACTGTTTTATTTAGGACTTTTTCAGCTTCTTATCACTTAAATCTCAACAAAATTCCAAAGATAGTACTGGCTCAAGGCAAGACTTGATACAGTGGTGAGAAGCAGCTGCAGCGCTGAGCAGAGAAGGCAGGACCTGGAGTGTGAGCAGTAGCTGGGTGGGCACCATGGCTGGGATCACCACTATTGAGGCGGTGAAGCACAAGATCCAGGTTCTGCAGCAGCAGGCAGATGATGCAGAGGAGAGAGCTGAGTGCCTCCAGTGAGAAATTGAGGGAGAAAGGCACGCCCGGGAACAGGCTGAGGCTGAGGTGGCCTCCTTGAACCATAGGATCCAGCTGGTTGAAGAGGAGCTGGACTGTGCTCAGGAGCATGTGGCCACTGCCCTGCAAAAGCTGGAAGAAGTGGAAAAAGCTACTGATGAGAATGAGAGAGATAGGAAGGTTATTGAAAACTGGACCTTAAAAGATGGAATTCCAGGAAATCCAACTCAAAGAAGCTAAACACACTGCAGAATAGGAAGTATGAAGAGGTGGCTCGTAAGTTGGTGATCATTGAAGGAGACTTGGAACTCACAGAGGAACGAGCTGAGCTGGCAGAGTCCCATTGCCGAGAGATGGATGACCAGATCAGACTGATGGACCAGAACCTGAAGTGTCTGAGTGATGCTGAAGAAAAGTACTCTCAAAAAGAAGACAAATACATGGAAGAGATCAAGATTCTTACTGATAAACTCAAGGAGGCAGAGACCTGTGCTGAGTTTCCTGAGAGATCGGTAGCCAAGCTGGAAAAGACAACTGATGACTTGGAAGATAAACCGAAAATGTACCAAAGAGGAGCACTCTGTACACAAAGGATGCTGGACCAGACTCTGCTTGACCTGAATGAGGTGTAGAGCACCCCAGTCTCACCCTGCTGCTGCTCCTCCCTCTGACCCTGATTCCATCTGAGGCCAGCCTGCCCGAAGCTGACCTTTCACTGAGGGCTGATCTTTAACTGGAAGGCTGCTTTCTCCTTTCGCTGCCCCCACCTCCCGTGTGTCTTTTTCGCTAAACTGTCTCTGCCTCTTCCCGGAGATTCCAGCTGAGCTAGAGGCTGCGCACCTTTGGGAACAACACTTAAGGGAATGTGAGCACAATGCATAATGCCTTTAAAAGCATGATATGATGTACACATTTTGTAATACCTTTTTTGTTGTTTTGTGGCAACCATTTGTAAAACATTCCAAATAATTCCACGGCTCTGAAGCAGCAATCTATTCCCTTTTCACTTCTGGAAGGTGACTTTTCAGCTTAATGCATATTGCCCTTTCCATAGAGAAGAGGAAAAAGGTATAGGCCTGCCTAACTGAGAGCCAAACAGAGCCCAGGGAAAGAATCCACTATGGGAAACCTCATTGCTCTGTAAAAAGTACCCCCCAAACCAGAAAGGTGATTTCAGGAGGAGTTAGCCAAACAACAACAAAGACAAAACAAAAATGTGCTTTTCAGGTTTTCAGCTTTAAGATATCTTTGGACGTTATTTCTATTTTTTTTTTTTTTTTTCATTAGAAGTGACCAAATTAAAATGGTAAGACCTCTGAAACTAAGTTTTTGTCCCATCTCTACCCCCTCTCAACTGCCTACAGAATGGATCATGTCCCGCTTATGTTGAGGTGACCACTTAATTGCTATCCTCCCTCCCTGAAAGATTATGTTTTGCCACTGATTTAGCCATGTGAAAGTCATCTCATTATCCTTTTCTGGGTTTGAAGCTGCTCTCTCTAAAAGTGTTATCTCATTGTACTTTGTATCGGAGAAATCTTGAATAGCTTATGTACAAAACTTTTAAAATTTTTTATTATTTTGAAGCTTCGCTTCTTTGGGTTTGTGGCACCCTGGCCACCCTGTCTGGCTGTGACAGCCTGTACAGTGTGTGGGCTGGCAGTTTTCAGATCTTCTAAAGTTTCTTTCCCTACCCAATCCCCATTTTCTGGTAAGGTTTCAGTGAGGTCTGTTAGGTGTACATCCTGCAGCTTATTGGCTTAAAATGTACACTTCTTCGATGTGGTCTCTTTGGGGCCAATTGGGAGAAAGACAAATCAATAGTGCAACTCTTTTGATAACCAAATATTGACACAAGTGTCTTTTTGAAATAAAGAACAGGTCCCTCCAAAAAACAAAACAAAAAAGGCTTGATACAGGCAAAAGTAATACTACTTAAAAAATTTTGGCCAGGCGCAGTGGCTCACACCTGTAATCCCAGCACTCTGGGAAGCTGAGGTGGGCAGATCACCTGAGGTCAGGAGTTCAAGACCAGCCTGGCCGACATGGTAAAACCCCGTCTCTACTAAAAATACAAAAATTACCAGGGTGTGGTGGCAGGCATCTGTAATCCCAGCTACATGGGAGGCTGAGCATGAGAATCTCTTGAACCCAGGAGATGAAGGTTGCAGTGAGCCGAGATTGCACCATTGCACTCCAGCCTGGGGGATAGAGTGAGACTCTGTCTCAAAAACAAAAAAACAAATTTGCTTCCTGACTTTTCTCAGTTCTGCCCTTTTTTGGTGTTGGATTTCTCCTTATGATTCGTGCTGTGTCACTCCTCAGTCTGTCTTGTATGTTGTGCCATTCTAATTCCAGATTTTTCCTTTGTGATCACACAATGACTGAATGTTTTAGGCCTTGCTTCCTAATACCACACAAGGGAAGAGAAAGGATCCCTTTCTGAAGATTCCCTGGAGAACAAGTTTTGGTTGTTTTTTTTTCCCCCTTATACCCAAGTAAATAGCTCCGTAGATTTTTGGCCCTAAGTCATGTATCTGTTCTTTGGGGTGGAGAGTGGTGTGTGTGTATCTGTTCTTTGGGGTGGAGAGTGGTGTGTTTGTGTGTGTGTGTGTGTGTGTGTGTGTGTAAAAGCTGATTAAACTAGTTAGGATTTACCCCTGGGCTGGGCATGGGATTAAGTCCCTCTCAACCACATGACTGAAAGTGAGAAAAGTTCTGTTTCACAGGAAATTTTTGGGTACTGTCTCCAAAGAAGAGGGAACAGAAGCCAGGTAGTCAAACTAGAGAGGTCTATGGCATGACCTCATGTTTTTCCTACTAAACATAAATGATACCTTTTAAATTATGATCTGTTTCGGCATTTTCTGTTTTCTTCCACCAACAGTCTATGAGGGTATTCATTTGGTGATTTTTTTTTCTCTCAGAAATATACTACTTCAATAATAGTGCCTAAGAGTACATGTTAATATATTTTTAAGCAAGTCTCCCATCATTTTTTTCCTGGACATTTCTTGGCAATTTTTATGTATTTATTTGATACAAACTTTGGGATCCTGATTGGAATTACATTATATATGTTTTTAAATGGAAATCCAAATTAGATAAACGTAACTATGGAAATCAACTTGGAAATGCTCAACAGTTTCTTCTGCAAAAGGCTTTTCTTTCCTTTGTTATTGTTCACCAATGTTTTGGGGGGTGAAAACCTTCTCTGTATTTTTGACCCTGGACACTTTCACAGTACCAAGAGACAGCGGACTCATGTCCCAGCTCTTCCCAGCAGATAACTCTTTAGATAGACTAAGAATCCAACAGCCTCTTCTAGTAGGCTTATTTTTGGTTAGTGAGTAGCATCAACAGATAACTGAGAGGGAAAAGAGCTGGAAATGTGGGGTTAAGCTGCCTTAAACCTCAGGTATTGTGATAAATTTTTAAAAACCATTTAAGGATGCCACACATCTCCAGAGACTCCAGACCACTGTTTCCATTTAATTGCTTCCATATGAACTTTCTATGTGTTTGCTTGCTACCTAATTTTTTCTGTGTGAAGTATGATATTTTATCTAATGATTTTGTTATTTTCCTTAGATGTAGAAACATTGTCTTCAAGTATTATTGCACTATTTTAAAATATTTGGTTGGTGCAAAATTAATTGTGGTTTTGCACCAACCTGATACTACAGCTCTTAATCTTCTGCTAATATTTGATTTTTAACAATATTTTTCCTACTACTGTACTTTTGTGTTCTGTATTTTAATACTGTTCTTATTTCAAAGCTCTTATTTAAATATTATCCAACTTCTAGTTTTTTTTTCTTTTTTTTTACTTATTTATTTTTTTAATCGAGTTTCACTGTGTCCCCCAGGCTGTCCGGGCCAACTTCTTGGTCTTTTTATAATTCCTGTTATATAAAAATTAAGATTAATTATCAGAGATAAACATTTTATTTAATTTTATGCTAGTCAATTTATAATTTGATATTTTATACTGAACTCTTTTTTTTGAGACCGAGTCTCCTTCTGTCACCCAGGCTGGAGTGCAGTGGCGCGATCTTGCCTCGTTGCAACCTCCGCCTCCCAGGTTTAAGTGATTCTCCTGCCTCAGCCTCCTAAGTAGCCAGGATTATAGGCACGCCACCACCCCTGGCTAATTTTTGTATTTGTAGTAGAGACGGGGTTTCGCCATGTTGGCCAGGCTGGTCTCGAACTTCTGGCCTCAGGTGATCCACCCGCCTCAGCCTCCCAGACTGTTGGGATTACAGGCGTGAGTCACTGCGCCTGGCCTATACTAACTCTTTAATGCGTATGATTCCATTTGGCGTATGTAAAAAAGCATGCATCTAATTTATAGTTCTCTTTCTTTCTTAATATGTGACTAATTATTTTAAACAAAAAGCCAACATCAGGCTCAGTGGTGAAATATTGGTGCTGTTCTCTTAAGAAAGGCACAGGCTAGGCATGGTGCCTCACGCCTGTAATCCAGTCGCTTTGGGAGGCCAAGGTGGGAGGATACTTGAGCCCAAGAGGTTGAGGCTGCAGTGAGCCACGTTCATGCCACTGTCCTCCATCCTGGGTGACAGAGTGAGACCCTGTCTTTAAAAAAAAAAAAAAAAGGCAGAGGGACAAATCAAGAATACTCATTTAATAATTTTTTATTGCTGTTTGTTAGATAAGTGAAAAACAGAAAATGAAATATGATTGCAATTAGGAAAATAATACATGTATATTTTTCTATAGATTATTATATACCTGAAATTCTAGTAAAGATGATAAATATATATTAGAATTAATAAACATTTAACCAAGTTGCTACATATAAAATAAATATTCAGAAGCCTACTTAATAACTTTTTAAGTGATCTCGTGATAGGTTTGAATACAAGAGACAATGGCAATGTGTTTCACAATTAAGATTCAGTCTGGTGCAGCAGTATGCAATGGAATTATTACTGTTTATTTGAATCTGTGTGTGTGTTTGTGTGTGTTCTTTCTTTTCATTTTACCTCTGGACATTTGTAAAGCTTGTGCTAAATAGAATGTGTACGAAATATGTTTGTAATACTTCTGTATTTTTCTTGACTTAAATGTTAGATACTGGATCAGCATTAAGGAATTACTATTTTGTAGATACATGGGAATGATTTTTACATCCATTTTCTCCATGGCAGCCCCTTTCTATATTGGTAGACTTTTTATAGTTTATAAGATATGTTTAAGTCAAAGGAGTATTGACTAATTAAATTTATTTTGAGTAAGTATTACCTAGGATATTCAGAGACAGAAATTAATCGTTGTGTTCCTCATCACATCTCTTCTTTGTTTTGCAGTGGGACTTCTCCTCTTGCATGCCTGAATGCTATGCTTCATACAAACTCCAGAGGTGAAGAGGGCATCTTCTATAAGGTTCCAGGTAGAATGGGAGTATATACTTTGAAGGTAAATATTTTGTTGGGAAGTCATTTAGAAAGAAAAAACAGGAAGTGACCACATATAAATATCTGACTCGTAGGGACAGAATTCTGTTCTTGAAGAGCTTATTTTCAGGAAGAGGTAATATTTTGAAACCTGTAACCAATACATTTTTTAAAAACTAATCTATAACCAACTATAGGTAGATCAGAGAAGTAACTTTATTTTTTATTCTTGATGATAATCTTATCTTGAAAGAATGAAATTAAAATGACTTCTGGCCAGGCGTGGTGGCTCACGCCTGTAATCCCAACATTTTAGGAGGCCGAGGTGGGCAAATTGCCTGAGCTCAGGAGTTTGTGACCAGCCTGGGCAACACAGTGAAACCCCACCTCTACTAAAATGCAAAAAATTAGCCAGGGTGTAGCGGCGCGTGCCTGTAGTCCCAGCTACTCGGGAGCTGAGGCAAGGGAATTGCTTGAACCTGGGAGGCGGAAGTTGCAGTGAGCCAAGATCACGCCACTGCACTCCAGCCTGGGCAACAGAGTGAGACTTTGTCTCAAAAAATGAAATAAAATAAAATAAAAATAAAATAAAAAATAAATAAAATGACTTCTAGTGTTTTAAGGAGCTCCACAACATTTGTATAATAATTGTTTCTTTGGAGCATTCTGCCTAGATGCTTTACATTACATTCTCATTTCACTCTCTACCACAATTCACAGTTGGGGTGAATACCATTTAATAATTTTTTATTGCTGTTTGTTTTGTTAGATAAGTACAAAAAGGAAAAATAAATATGATTACAATTAGGAAAATAATACATGTATATTTTTCTATAGACTATTATATACCTGAAATTCTAGTAAAAATGATAAATATTCCTTTTTTATGATGGAGAGCCCCACAACATTTGTATAATAATTATTTCTTTGGAGCATTCTGCCTAGATGCTTTACATTACATTCTCATTTCATTCTTACCACAATTCACAGTTGTGGTTATTATTCCTTTTTTATAATGGAGAAAGTCAAAGTTCAGAAGATTGGATTTTCTTGCCCAGTGTTGCCCATATGGTATCAGAACCGGTATAGGAACCCAGATCTGACTGAATTCCCAAGCCCGTATTCTTTCTAACATGACAAGCTTGCTAATTCCTTCCTTCCTTCCTTCCTTCCTTCCCTCCCTCCCTCCCTCCCTCCCCTTTTTTTTTTTTTTTTTTTTGACAGTCTCGCTCTGTTGCCGAGGCTGGAGTGCAGTGGCGCAGTCTTGGTTCACTACAACCTCTGCTTCCTGGGTTCAAGCGATTCTCCTGTCTTGGCCTCTCAAGAAGCTAGGATTACAGGTGCCCACCACCACGCCCAGCTAATTTTTGTATTTTTAGTAGAGGTGGGGTTTCACCATATTGGCCAGGCTGGTCTCAAACTCCTGACCTCAGGTGATCCGCCTGCCTCGGCCTCCCAAAGTGATGGGATTAGAGACGTGAGCCACCGTGCCCAGCCTTCAAGCTTGCTAATTTCAAATTCCTGCACTGAGAAGGGACCTTTACTTATCAATAACTTTTCACTTACGAACAGGAAAACCAACTCAAATGAGTTTGAGTAAGACAATTTATTAGTTTATGTAACTGAAAATTCTAAGGAAACCCAGGCTGGATCCAGGTGTTCAGTTGACATCATCAGAGTTTGGTGTCTCCACTTTCTTTTGGCTTCGTTCTCAGTCAGAGTCTCTCCTCATCATATATAACTTCACCCCCAACCTGCACTCTGCAAGCTGTAAGTCTGAAGAGAGATAAGAACTAAAGCATGAGCCTCTGACTTTATTCTGATTTGGCTTAATTGGTTTGGTTTCGCCCACATGAGTATACCTGAATTATCACGCTTGTCAAATGATGGGCCAGTTGTAGATGTGGTTGAGATTAAGCTTGCTCAAGCCGGGTGAGTTGAGGAGAGAGTTTTCCCCAAAGGAAATCTATCAGCTGAAGGGGAATGAATGCTTGGTAGGCAGTGACTGTGTCCATGTATATATGTGTTACCTTTTTAGCTTTGAGCTGTAGTCATCACTGTGCCCAATGGTTGTGTGGAGCCTAACATTAGAAAGATCTAACCTACCTACCCACCTGCCTCCTTTTTATATACTTTGTTGAACTTCCTAGGGTTACAGGGCTTTATTCTCACATGGAACTTTTCTGTATTTCTTTTTGGTTTTAGCTGTTCTAGACCTTCCATACTGTTTAAAAATTTTACTAAATGCCTATTCTGTTGTAGAGATAGGGGGAAAAAAACCCAAAGTCTTTTCCCTATTCTCATACACCATTAAGTACAATACTTCTAACACCAGATATGTGGAGGTTTCTCCTCACATACCAAGCAAGTCTCCAGCAGACATCAGCTGGATGTCCTTTAACAATTAGAGTTCCAGTCTGTGGCCCGTTAACGAACCCGGCTGCACAGCTGGAGGTGATTGGTGGGCAAGCAAGCATGGCTGCCTGAGTTCTGCCTCCTGTCCGATCAGTGGCGGCATTAGATTCTCATAGGAGTGCATACTCTATTGTGAACTGCACGTGTGAGGGATCTAGGTCATGCACTCTGTATGAGAATCTAATGCCTGATGATTTGAGGTGGAATAGTTTCATCTGAAACCATTCCTTACCCCCACTCCCTGACCCTTCAGTGAAAAAAATTGTCTTCCACAACACCAGTCCCTGATGCAAAAAGGTTGGGAACCACTGCTGTAATTCAACTCCATTCTGATGCTATCTATCTGTCTGGAGACAGTGTCAGATTCCACAGGTTGAGGACTCGGTACCCTCCCATCCCCTTCAGATGCCAGCTGTCGCAAGTCCCAGGTTGTGACCTGTACTTCTGACTGTCTGGTTATAATTGGGGTTCCCTCCTTGGGTTTGATTAATTTGCTAGAATGACTCACTGAACTCAGGAAAATGCTTTACTTACATTTACCCATGTATTATAAAGAATATTACAAAAGATACAGATGAATGGCCAGATGGATAAGATGCTTAGTGTGAGGTTTGTAGGAAGGTACACAGAACTTGTGTGCCCTCCCCAGGCTTGCCACCCTCCAGGAACCTCCATGTGATCAGCTAAATCATTCATTCATTCATTCATTCATTTTGAGATGGAGTCTCGCTTTGTCGCCCAGGCTGGATTGCAGTGGCGCAATCTCAGCTCACTGCAACCTCTGCCGCCCGGGTTCAAGCAATTCTCCTGTCTCAGCCTCCGGAGTAGCTGGGATTATAGGTACAAATTTTTTGTATTTTTAGTAGAGATGGGGTTTTACCATGTTGACCAGGCTGGTCTCGAACCCCAGACCTCAGGTGATCTGCCTGCCTTGGCCTCCCAAAGTGCTGGGATTGCAGGCGTGAACCACTGCATCCAGCCGTGATCAGCTAAATCTCAAAGCTCTCAGAACCCAATCCTTCGGGTTTTTATGAAAGCTTCAGTACATATGACTGATTAAATTATTGGCCATTGGTGATCAGCTCCACCTTCAGCCTCCTCCCTCCCTGAGATTGGGGAGTGAGTGAAAGTTCTAACCCTCTAGTCACATAGTTGGTTCCCCTGGAAACTAACCCCCATCCTGAGATTATGCAGTAGCTCACCAAGAGGAAGAAAAGATGCTCCTATCACCCAGGAAATTCCAACAGACATAGGAGCTGTGTCAGATGCTCCTTTTACTCAGGAAATTGCAGAGGTCTTAGGAGCTCTGTGTCGGAAGCTGGGGTCAAAGACCAAATATAAGACCAAAAGATTCTACTAGTAACACTATTGCTTAGGAAATTATAACAGCTAAAAAGAGCTCTAGGCCAGGAACTGTAGTCAGGAACCAAATATATATTTCATACTATATCACAATATTACCTCTGTGCTGGACGCTATAGAGAGGGTTAAGCTGTGGCACCTGATCTCTTGAAGCTCACATTATAGTTCCTAAAATAATTGCATACTCTCAAAATGTTCTTTGCTTTTAAAAAAGTGTGATAATATAGAGAAATAAGAATTAATTTTCAATAAAGGAATGTAGAAGTTTTTTGTTGTTGTTAACTTGTAAGATTTGAGCTGGACTTTGTCAGATAAGTAGCAAGAAGAAGGGCCTTCCAGGACATAGGAATAGCTTAAGCAAGGGCACAGCTGGAAAGATTCAGAGTGGACTTGAAAGTAGAGTAAATTGGAGCGATTAGACCATAATCTTTGCGTGGGCTTAAGTGGTAAAGATTCCAGTGCAGTAAACGTTAGGTAGAGATCAAACATTGGAGGCCTTTGAAAACCTGACTGAGCAGTTTGTGTATGGGTTGTGGGGTGGTAGATGTCACAGGTTTTTCAGGAGAAAAGCATAATCAAATCCAAGTTTAAGAGAATAACTCAGGTAGGATAGATTTAAGAGTGAAGCAGGAAAATTTGTCAGAAAGGTGGTTATGGTTGTTTGGAAGAAATACTCAGGGCCTGAATTAAGAGACTAGTAAAAGAGATGGAGACAAAGGACATTAGAGGAATAAATAGAATATGTAGCATTTAGAGTGGGTAAAAGGGGCTGAAATGACTCTAGAATTTGGGGCATGAGCAGTTGATCCTGTACGGATCACAAATTTTAAGAAAAGAAGATAATTATATTTATATTTCAGATACTTGTTGAACCTACAAGTCAAGATGTCTGGCTGACAACTAACTCTATAAAAGCTATCCTGCATTTTGAAGGAAAGAATAGAAAAATATGGGGTGTGTATTTTAAGAAAGTGTATAACATAAGAGACGGCTCAGAGAGAAATGGCACTAGGACATAAATTTAAATGAAAAATAGCTAACTTAACTAGATCAAAGTTTATAGTCTTGGCTATAATGTCATATGGATGTCAGTTTTGTGTAGGAGGGTCACATTTTCGTGTCTGTCAGAATTATTTTTTATCTGATTATTAAAATGATGTGGGAAAATAAAATATTGGAGGTAAAAAGAACCACTGATAGTTTTATAGCTTAGAAATAACATTCACAGGCTAGGCGCAGTGGCGCGTGCCTGTAATCCCAGCACTTTGGGAGGTTAAGGCAAGAGGATTGCTTAAGCTCAGGAGTTCAAGTCCAGGACCAGCCTGGGCAGCATAGTAGGACCCCGGCTTTATAAAAAAATTTAAAAAATTAGTCGGGTATGGTGGCACACACCTGTAGTCCCAGCTACTCCAGAGGCTGAGGTGGGAAGATCGCTTGAGCCTGGGAGGTCGAGGCTACAGTGAGCTGTGATCGTGCTATTGCATTCCAGCCTGGGTGACAGAGTGAGACCCTGTCTCCCAAAATAACAAAAAAACCACAAACACTCACTAGTGTGTTTAGCCATACATGTGTATTTTCACATATTATGTAAACACATAGTAGCTGATATTTTTTGACCTCTTATGTTGGGCATGATTCTAAGCATTTTACATTTATCAGCTCATTTAACTTTTAATTGAAGAATGATCTTTTAAGGTAGGTACTATTATCCCCACCTTATAGATGGGGAAACTGAAGCATGAAAGGTTAAGATTTTAACCCAGGCTGCACAATTAGGAGACGGTAAAGCCAGGAAGTCTTGTTTTCTAGTCTTTGGTCTTGGAACTATCCTGTTATATCTCTCACATACTAAGCTGATGTAGTTATCCTTTCTGATTAGCATTCGCTCTCAGTGCAGACACCAAAGAGTTTCATATGATTTGTTAAAGGATTTCTTTTTTTTTTCCTGTCTCAGGAAGAACCTTCATTTTAAAAAAAAAAAGATTCTTTTTAATTTAATTCTTGCTACTTTAACCAATATTCAGGAACCAATTAGATTGAAATAATGCACTATCTCTTACTGTCTAGACTCTTACTCTGTAATTGAATTCGGAGTACATAATGGTACTTACATACACACATGGACATACATGTATTTAATGAAATTATTTTATTTAGTTTTTTGAGACAGGATCTCACTCTATCACCCATGTTGGAGTGCAGTAGTGCAATCACAGCTCACTGCAGCCTCAAACTCCCTGGGTTCAGGTGATCCTCCCAACTCAGCCTCCTAAGTAGCTGGGACCACAGGTGCACACCACTATACCTGGCTAATTTTTGTATTTTTTTATTTTGTAGAGATGGGGTTTCACCATGTTGCCCAGGTTGGTCTCGAACTCCTGGGCTTAGTCCTCCCACCTTGGCCTCCCAGGTAGCTGTGACTACAGGAGTGTTCGTTCCACCATGCCCAGCTAATTTTTTTTTTTTTTTTTGCATTTTCTTTTTGTAAAGACGGGTTTCACCATGTTTCCCAGGCTGGTCTTGAACTCCTGGTCTCAAACATTCTAACTGCCTTAGCCACCCAAAGTGTTAGCATTACAGGCATGAGCCACCACGCCCAACCAATAAAATTATTATGTAGTTTTAAAAATGTAGAGTATTTAATCATTTACCTGGACTCATATCTACCCAATTTTTGTCTAATTTAAGCCTGTGTTGTGCCTGCATACGAATGTTGTATATAATTTTTATCTTCGGATGTAGTTGGAAACTTTAGCTTATTTGCCTCAAAGAGATGACAGGAATTCAGAAAATATTGCTGATTCTGCTACTGAATCCTATAGTAACAAAATTTAGTGCAATTAAGTTGCAACATTGCATATCAGAAGTTTAATTTCTATTTGCTGAAATGGTAATGATTAATCCTAATTGGATGCCTACATTTTCAGAAAGATGTGCCGGATGGGGTGAAAGAGCTGTCAGAAGGTTCAGAAGAAAGCAGTGATGGTCAGTCAGATTCCCAGAGTTCTGAGAACAGCAGCAGCAGCAGTGATGGTGGCAGCAACAAGGAGGGAAAAAAGAGCAGGTGGAAAAGGAAAGGTAAATCCACCTGATCCTTCAATAAAGTACTAAATGCTGTAGGACAAATGCCCTTGTTAGTAGTTCCTCTTTCCCCAGACTCCAGGTCAGTCACTTTCCCTTACCCTCTATAACAGTCCTGTCAAGGAGAGTTTTCTGCAATGATGGAGATGTTTGTATCTTTACTGTCCAGCACAACACAGTAGCCACTAGCTACATGGGCCTATTGAACACTGGAAATATGGTTATTATGACCAAGGAGTTTAAAAAATAAAAATGCTTTCTGTTTTAGAGCTGTTTCAGGTTCACAACAAAATTGAGAGGAAGGTACAGAGATTTCCCATGTACCCCTCCCCCGCCACATGCACAGCCTTCCCCACTAGCCACATTCTCCACCAGAGTGCTATATTTGTTACAGCTGATGAACCTACATTGACACATCACCCATAGTCCCTGGTTTACATTAGAATTTACTCTTGGGAGAGTACATCCTATGGCTTTGAACAAATGTATAATGACGCGTATTCACCATTATAGTATCAGAATAGTTTCATTGCCCTCAAGTCTTCTGTGCTCCAGCTCTTCATCTCTTCTTGCCTCCTAACCCCTGACAACCACTGACTTTTTTTGAGACGGAGTTCTACTCTTGTGGCCTGGCTGGAGTGCAGTGGCGCGATCTCAGCTCATTGCAACTTCTGCCTCCTGGGTTCAAGCAATTATCCTGACTCAGCCTCCTAAGTAGCTGGGATTACAGGCGCCTGCCACCATGCCCAGCTAATTTTGTATTTTTAGTAGAGATGGAGTTTCACCATGTTGGTCAGGCTGGTCTCGAACTCCTGATCTCAGGTGATCTACCCGCCTCGGCCTCCCAAAATGCTGGGATTACAGGCGTGAGCTACTGTGCCTGGCCTGACAACCATTGATTTTTTACTGTTTCCATAGTTTGACCTTTTCCAAAATGTCATATAGTTGGAACCTTTTCAGATTGGCTTTTCTTTAGTAATATGCATTTAAGGTTCCTCTGTGTCTTCATGGCTTGATAAGTCATTTCTTTTTTGTTTGAACTTTTATTTTAAGTTCAGGGGTACAAGTTCAGGTTTGTTACATAGGTAAACTTGTGCCATGGGTGTTTGTTGTGCAGACTATTTCATCACCCAGGAATTAAGCCTAGTACCCACTAGTTATTTTTCCTGATTCTCTCCCTCCTCCCCCACACCACCCTCTGAAAGGACCCAGTGTGTGTTGTTCCCCTCTGTGTGTCATGTATTCTCATCATTTAGCTCCCACTTATAAGTGAGAACATGCTGTATTTGGTTTTCTGTTCTGGTATTCATTTGCAATAGGTCATTTCTTTCCATTGTCTGGGTGTGCCACGGTTTGTTTATCCATTCACCTACTGAAGGACATCTTGGTTGCTTCCAAGTTTTGGCAATTATGAATAAAGCTGCTTTAAACATCTATCTGCAGATTTTGTATGTGCATAAGTTTTCAGCACCTTTGGGTAAATACTAAGGAGTGTGGTTGCTGGATCATATGATTAAGAGTATGTTTAGTTTTATAGAAACTTCCAAACCATCTACCAAAGTGACTGTATCATTTTGCATTTTGCATTTGTACCAGCAGTGGATGAGAGTTCCTGTTGCTTCTTGTCCTCATCAGCATTTAGTGTGGTTATTGTTGTGGATTTTGGCCTTTCTGATAGGTGTGTAGTAGTATCTCGTTGTTTTAATTTGCATTTCCGTAATGACATATGTTGTGGAGCACCTTTTCATTTGCTTGTTTGCCATCTACATATCTTCTTTGGTGAGATGTCTCATCAGCTCTTTGGCTTATTTTAAAATCAGGTTGTGTGTTTTCTTATTGTTGAGCTTTAAGAGTTCTTTGTATATTTTGAGTAACAATCCTTTATCATATGTCTTTTGCAAATATTTTCTGTGTCTTGTCTTTTTTTGTTCTGAGACATAGTCTCACACTGTTGCCCAGGCTGGAGTGCAGTGGCGCGATCTTGGCTCACTGCAACCTCCGCCTCCTGGGTTCAAAGGATTCTCCTGCCTTGGCCTCCCGAGTTGCTGGGATTACAGGTGCCTGCCACCACGCCCAGCTAATTTTTGTATTTTTAGTAGAGGCGGGGGTTTCACCATGTTGGCCAGGCTGGTCTTGAACTCCTGACCTCGTGATCCACCCGCCTTCGCCTCCCAAAGTGCTGGGATTACAGGTATGAGCCACTGCGCCTGTCCAGCCCACCGCACCTGTCTTGTCTTTTTATTTTCTTGGCAGTTTCTTTCTCAGATCAGAAATTTTTAATGAAGTCTAGTGTACAATTTTTTTCTTTTGTGAACTGTGTCTTTGGTCGTGTATCTAAAAGTCATCATAAAACCCCTAGATTTTCTTCTATGTTATGTTCTGAGAGTTTTAGAAATTTTCATTTTTGTTTAGGTCTGTGATCCATTTTGAGTTAATTTTTTGTGAAAGGTATGAGACCTGTATCTGGATTTCTTTTCTTATTTACATGTGGAGTTCTAATTAGGAATTTAATTTTGATTTTATTTTAACTTTAAATAGCCACATGAAGATAGTGGCTACCATACCAGACAACATTCTAGGTTTTACCTGGATTTGTTCTTAAGGTCTTAAGTCATTCATAGCCTTTTAGGGTGCTTTTATTTTACTTGCCTAAACTTGGAGCACTTAATGCTCTAACAACCCTCCTTAGGAAAATAATGCTTTTCATTTCTACTAGCAAACACTGAATTTAGTCTGCTGGTCTTTGCTCTTATTCCGTTTGGTGTCTACTTCGTAGCTCACCTGAAAAGCTTTCTTTAGGGAATAATGTCTGTTGCTGCAGCTTCCCTGGAATGGATTTTCCAGTTAAGGATATGAATTATTGCCTAATTACTGCTGATTATTCTGTAGCTTGTTGTCAGAGTCTATTCAAAGAGGGCAAATCTTTTTTATCCCAATATTTATAATTTAGCTGTACATGGCAAGGCAAATTTTAAACCAACTCTTGATGATTCCTTTACAAGGACTGACATAGTTATGTTCCAGAGCAAAACAGACATTCAAGATTTTTTCTAGCTTGAATATCCTTTTAGATTTGAGTGATGATAGGTGAGTTGTCTTTGGAGCTAGAAGCTCAGGTTATGTTGGAATACTAGACTCATTCATTTAAGTCCCTTCAGAATGGTTACTATGCCTATATTAGAAAAATAGTTCTAATTCACTACCATCCCTCTGTTAATGTTTTTGCTACTCCTGGAGAGAATTGAGATAATTAATGGCCTCATCTGTTCTCTGCTATAGCTACTACATACATAATTTCAGCGAACTTTGTAATCAGAGAATCTTAGCTTTAAGTTGATAACCACTTAGAGAGCTACCCAGACCTCAGTTGTTAGGAATAAATGGAATGAAAGTAAGACAAAGAGGGTGCTTCTGACTAGTATTGTTGATATGTGGTTTTAAAATAATCCCTGTCAGTAGTGAAAGGAGGTGTATTCCAGGGCCCTCCATTCCCTGGGGTCCACTAAGCACCTATTTTTGAAAAAGTGAAGCCAAAAGTGGAAAGGGCTCTCTCTGTCTATCCCCTGCTTCTCCTCATTTTATTTTTTTAATTTTAATTTTTTCCCTTCTTTTCACAAGTGTTGATTCTCCTCATTTTAAGCTTTTCCTTTTAAGTTTGGAATTGTAGATCTAAGATTAGGAACCGAGCCAGGTCATCAGGTAAGGGAAGCAATTAGCAAGATTCATGTTTTCTGGATGGGATTGGGACAGGGAAATCAATATTAAAGAAAGTCTTGTAAAATGGGAATATACTTGGGGCCCTTGCTTTTCAAGAGCCACATATGCTGCTCTTTGAATAGTGGCTGTTGTATCTGTGTTTCTTTTGCTCCGAACGTATGGTTATTAATGGCTGTCTCTTAAGAATTTGAGGTGAATGTGTTAAGCTGTAGGAAGATCCGAGAAATAACCATAGAACCCTATTGTCAGTAGCCGAATAGGTAGATATGAATAACGTAACCTTGCCCCACACTCTGCATAATAATAGAGGACATGAACAGTAAGGTAATATCAAATTGAATGTTGGGTCCAATTGTTTTTGAGCTGCTTTTCATTTATTCCTTTTCTAGAAATCATTATAATATTGATTATTTGTCCTCAGTTTACAATAAGATGAGATGCTCTATAAAGCTCTTTTCTGGTTGCAGGTAGTCTATAATAAAGCCTAGAGGAAAATGGGCGGTATGTGGTGTCTGGAAGGTGAGGTGAGAGGTGCTCATGATGTCATATGTGATTCATGTTTAAGCAGCTCTGATATTCTCAAGAAATGAATGCCAAGCTACCAATTATGGAGAATGATTTAGTCTCTCATAGAATATGCATCTGTCATTCATGGGTCATACATGTGGTATAGATACCATATAATTTGTAGGTATATATTATGTATTTGTGGATGTTTTTGTAGTCCAGTGCAAATTAAAGTGACAGACATGTAGCCAGCAGTGAGCATGCAGCAAAGCAGTTCTAAATCTTAATTATCCATAAAGGTAAAGCAAGCTAATTGTGCCTATTACTTTTTCTTATTTCAGGCCTTTACTCTCAATCTGACATCACTTTATTTCAAATGCATTGTAAGACAGGAAGAACACTGAGATAGCATCAAAACCCACTTCCTTTTATGTACAAAAATAAAGAGCTCTGACAGCAAAACTGATACTTCTAGTTGAAAATCAATAGAAACTTTCTTGATATATGTATACCTTTTAGCCAAATAGGAACAGAGAATAGAACTTTGAAATTCAGTCCAATATTAAAACTAGTTTATTGATTTCTATGTAAAGTGGAAGAACTTAAAAGTTTGTAGTTTTGGTTCCTAGTTTTCAGACAGGAAACACAATGTTCAGAGAAGAGTTTTATGGAATTCCAAATAAAGGTAAGATGGAATAATAACTTCAGAAAAACGAATACTAAAATCAACTATTTATATTGCTTTTTTATGATCATAGCTAAGTGAAATCTCTGCTTTTTCCCCAAAATAAAATATTGCATTATGAAGCAACTGTGAGACTATTATTTTTATCTTCTGATAGAAAAAGTTTTGTTAGATTTTGGTCTGCCTTTAAAGTGTCTTAAGAATGAAATTAATTACATAAAGTATACCTTTTCTCTGTAAGGAATCACTGTTTCCTCTAGTGTGAACTAATGTTAATTTTACTGCTTGTTCAGAACTACTTTAAATCAGGAATTTGATATATATTGTGTCTGGAGTTATTTAAAATACCATAAACCTATCTACCTTCTAACATTTATATGTGTGTTAAGTTACTGAATGGGTATGATTATGTCTCCTTTTAAAAGTATACTGGAGGCAAAACTTTTTTTGGCAAGTTAACTTAGATGGAGAGAGACCTTTAGGAGATTTTCTCTTTTCCTCTGAGGTTATTATTGGTGGCTGAGTTGGAGGTGTTAGCTCTGTGTTGTGTTAAAGATGGCTACACTGTTAGGGCTTTGGATAGTTAGAGTACCCAGAAGCAAGGAAAGTGTTGAGGTGTGGCCTTTCCCATTTAGGCCAGGGGACTCTGAATATAATCAGGAAACACCGCCTGCCTAGTTTGGAGTATATTGCACTTGGTGTCGGAGGAAGGGACTTAGAACTAAAAAGGATCTATTACCTCTAAAGAAAGACCTGTTAGAATAAAAACTCTCCCTCAAGAGAAACATAACTGTTTCTAAAGATCAAAATCATTTAGGAAACGTTGATTATTATCAATCCTTCAACAATCAATTCTTCAACTATATATAGTTCTTAAGTTTCAATTTTGTTATCAATCCTTCAGTGTCTGATATATCCCTAATACTTCATAGGGGCCCATTAAATGTCTTTGGGAGAAAATAAAAATTTAAGTCAGAGATTATTTACTAAAGCTTTTAACTCAAATGCATCTACTATTAATAGTCTGTATCTTTTTGACCTTGTTCGACATTATAATCATCCGTCGAAATGGAAAATTCTCAATGCTGTAATAATGTATGTATGTACCTTTTGACTTAAACTCAGTGAGCAGTATGTAAATATCCAGCAACGAGAAGCTACTGCAGTGAACTATGTAAAACTGACTGATAAGCCTCAAGTTCCAAAATTTGTTTTGTTGTATTTATTTTATTTACTTTTTGAGACAGAAACTTGCTCTGTCGCCCAGGCTGGAGTGCAGTGGCATGATCTCGGATCACTGCAACCTCGCCTCCCGGGTTCAAGCGATTCTCCTGCCACAGCCTCCCCAGTAGCTGGGACTACAGGCGTGCACCACCATACCAGTAAAGCCAGAATTTCGCCATGTTGGGCAGGCTGGTCTCAAACTCCTGGCTTCAAGTGATCTGCCCGCCTCAGCTTCCCAAAGTGCTGGGATTACAGGTGTGAGCCACCATGCCCGGCCTAAAATTTGTTTTAAATGTTTTTTCTGAAAACACTTAATAATATTAAGCTTAAAAAATTTATCAGCCGGGTGCGGTGTTTCACACCTGTAATCCCAGTACTTTGGTAGGCCGAGGAGGGCGGATCACCTGAGTTAAGGAGTTCAAGACCAGCCTGGTCAACATGGTGAAACCCCTTCTCTACTAAAAATACAAAAATTAGCCAGGTGTGGTGGCACACGCCTGTAATCACAGCTACTCGGGAGGCTGAGGCAAGAGAATCACTTGAACCCAGGAGGCCTCGGAGGCTGCAGTGAGCCAAGATCACGCCACTGCACTCTATCCTGGGCAACAAAGTGAGACACTGTCTCAAGAAAAAAATTATTTACTAGATTACTCTTTGGGTTTCTTTTATGTGATGATTTTTGGTTTTTTTTTTGGTTTTAAATCAAATAATAGTAACTTGATCTTTTGATCAGAATTTGTTAATCTTTTATTTCTATATGTTTATATAGAAGCAAGCATTTTTGTTTCTAATTAGACAAAAAAATGTGTTGTTAAGAATTGTTTTAATCTGTTGAGCAGTCCACATTGGAGGATAAAGTTATCCTGAAAGGTGTTGTTTAAGCCATTAGTTTATTTATAACAACCAAAGTAATATCTCTGTTAAACTACTTGTTAGGCAGGCTGTGGTGGCTCACACCTATAATCCCAGCACTTTGGGAGGCCAAGGTGGGAGAATCACTTGAGCCCAGGAGTTTGAGACCAGCCTGGGCAATATGGTGAGACTCCTGTCTCTACAAAAAATAAAAAGTAAAATTAGCCGAGTGTGGTGGTGTGTGCCTGTAGTCCCAGCTACTTGGTAGACTGAGGCAGGAGGATTGCTTAAGCCCAGGAGTTCAAGGCTACAGTGTTCTATAATGGGACCACTGCATTCCAGCCTAGGTGACAGAGCAAGACCCTGTCTCAAGAAATGAATGAATAAACAAGCAAAGAAACTACTTGTTACACTCATGCCTTCTCCAGTTTGTATTATTTGCCAGGTATTTGGGAAACAAATTTGAATGAGGTGTCACCCCACCCTTAAAGTTGTCTCAACATATCTAGAGGGATAGAAAAATAAGTAGATAATTAGCACATGACTTCATAAATCACATGTGTTTATATTTATCATGTTATGACCACATTAGAGAAGGGATACTAAGTTAACTTTGCCTGGGTTACTACTAAGTATTAGCTATAAAAGTTCTAAGACACTATTCTTCTCTAGAGAGTTTAATCACTAGGGAAGACAGGGTGTATTATGGAAAGAAAACATATATAAAGGCAAGAAGATGGGAATGTGTATAGTGTTTTCAGGAAGCCATAAGAAGATAAATGTGGCTGGGAGAGGGGATTTGTGGAGGGAAAGAAATTTGGATCATATGGTTAACCTTTAGTGATAGTCTTATTATTTACAAGATAATGGTATGCACAAAGTTTCTTTTTTTTTTTTTTTTTTTTGAGACAGAGTCTTGCTCTTGTCGCCCAGGCTGGAGTGCAATGGCATGATCTCGGCTCACTGCAACCTCCCCATTGTGGGTTCAAGCTATTCTCCTGCCTAAGCCTCCTGAGTAGCTGGGATTATAGGCACCCGCCACCACGCCTGGCTAATTTTTATATTTTTAGTAGAGACGGGGTTTTGCCATGTCGGCCAGACTGGTCTCGAACTCCTGACCTTGTGATCTGCTTGCCTCGGCCTCCCAAAGGGCTGGGATTACAGGTGTGGGCCACCACACCCAGCCTCACAAAGTTTCTTAGGAAAATTAAGGTATAGATAAGAGAGAGAATGGAGACACTAATGACTCTTCCAAATTTTCATAGCCAGACACCAGGAAGATCAAGACTGTTTATAGGCTGGGTGTGGTGGCTCACACCTGTAATCCCATTACTTTGGGAGGCCGAGGCAGGAGTATGACTTGAGCCCCAGAGTTCAAGACCACCTTGGGCAACATGGTGAGACCTTGTCTCTAAATAAAAAAACAGCCGGTTTTGGTGGTGCACACCTGTAGTCCCAGCACTTTGGGAGGCCAAGGTAGGAAGATCACTTAAGCCTAGAAGTCTGAGACCACAGTGAGCTATGATGATGCCACTGCATTCCAGCCTGAGTGACAGAGAGAGACCCTGTCTCAAAAAAAAAAAAAAAAAAAGACAAAAGACTGTTTATTGACCCTTTTTTATTTGTTTCATATTTTTGTTCATTAAGTTTCTGAGTTAATAAACTAGCTTCTTTTGTTTTTCTGCTCACTAGTGTTTAAGTTAGCTCAATTTATTTCTTATCGCTGGTATATAAGCTAAAATTTATTTTTGTTTTGCTTTTGAAAACCATTTGTTGAAGGTAGAATACTTCCTTGGTGTAGGATGACATTAATTGGTGACATTAATTAGTTGCATTTGAAGTAAAACTGGTAATAGAGAAGTCTGAGGGATTATTTTTCTGTAAGTGCCACTTTGTGAGAAAAGATTATAAACAGGGTCTTGATATAGTTAAAATGCAGCTTTTTTTCTTTTTTTATGTTTATTTTTTAAACAAGGTCTTATTTTTAATAGTTCTGTTTTTGTTTTTTTTTTTAAGATGTAGTCCTAGGAAACCTTGCTCATGCGCTTCTCACACGTTCCCCCCCCACCCCCCCGCCCCGCAACCGTGACTCATATCACCACCACCTCAGTTAGCTAGTTTATTCTCAAATTATTCATCATCAAGGACCAATTTTTTTCCTCTAGTCCATTGTGGACTTGGAATGACCCAGCAATGTCAAATTTCTATGAAAGTACCTAAATGTTCTTGCTTTCATACTTTATCTTGTCACAGACCAGTCTGTGGACATTTGAACAGCAATAGTTTAGATGATTTTTCAGCTTTACTTTAAAAAAGGGGGAGAGGGTGCCAAATTTTATCTTTAAAGGAGAAACTATATGAAATGATCTTGTCCCTTTTTTTAAAATTCAGAACAGAAAATAACCCCATCTCCCTAGTAAATAATTAACTATTACGATGCTTCATCAGCATTGCGAAAACATCCTGTCATCTCCAAATCACTACTGGTCCTTTCTCAAAAGTAACCACCGTCCTGATTTCTGTCAATTTGGGTCACTTTGCCTATTTTTAAAATTTTAAATTAGATTATAATATATATGGATTAAGTACTTTTTCTCTGAAATGCTTGGAACCAGAAGTGTTTTGGAGTTTGGATTTTTTCAGATTTTGAAACATTTGCATTATTTGGGTTGAGCATCCCAAATTCAGAAAGTTCAAAATCCAGAATCCTCCAATGAACATTTCCTTTGAGCATCATGTTGGCACTCAAAAATTTTCTTATTTTGGGCATTTCATGTTTTCTGATTTGGAATGATCAGCTTGTATTCATTAAAGTACACATAAGTATGCAGCTTGTTGGATTTTCACAAACGGAACAGTACTATGAACTATCAACCAGACTAAGGAGCAAAATATTGCCCTGGTATCTCTCCCTGAGCTCTCTTCTGGTCACATCCATTGCTCCAAAATAACCACTCTTAACAACTTCCAATAGCATAAACAAGACATGTCTGGAACAGAATAATGTCCAGAGAAATTTTTAAACTTATATAATCAAGTCATACTTAAATAATTTTTTGCTATTACATTATTTGCATGTGTGTAAAAATCATTCATCTTCTGGTGTGTAGAAATATATCAGATTCTTAAAACTATGTAGAGTGGTTATTTTGGGGCAATGGGTGTGACCAGAAGGGAGCTCAGAAAAATCCATAGCATTAATGAACAAAATTGAACTGCAGAAAATGCAGTAATATATTAAAAAAAAAAAAGTCAATAGAACTAAAATAGATGTATAGATTCAAGCAATCCTAACCAAAATCGTAGTAGGTTGATGGGAGAGGGGACATTGGAAACTGACAAGTTGCTTCTAAAATTTACATGAAGATGAGATCAGTCAGAAAAGCCAAGAAAATATTAAAGAACAAAATGGAAAGAATTATTATATATCAGGATTAATCATAAAGCTAGGCAATTTTCTAAAGAAAAAAACATTCTGGGCACATTAAGAAGTTGCATTCATCAAAACATAACTTTAAGAGAGTGAAAAGGCAAGCCACAGAGAAGTTATTTGGAATAAATATATGCAACAAAGGAATATATGAAGAACTCCTACAAGTTACTAAGAAAAAGAGAATTCGTAGAAAAATGGGCAAAGACTAGAACAAGCGTTGCACAAAGATGATATCAAAATGATTAATAATGAAAAGGAGTCCAATTCCATTAGCGACCACAGAAAGGCAACTAACTTATAACCACATGCGATATTATTACACACCCACCAAAGTCCAAAATTAAAAAGACTGATGAACTGCTAGTGATCATGTGAGATAACGGGATTCTTATACACTGGTGGTGAGAATTTAAACTAGTACAACTACTTTGGAAAACTGCTTGGCTGTCTATAGTATAGCTAATTCTACTCTGGAATATATACCCAACAGAAAGGAGTACAAAAAAATTTTTTTAAAAAGTAGAATTAATCGTAATAGGCAAAAAATAAAAATAACCTAAATGTTCATTAAAGATAGGATAAATGAATTTGGGTACTGGTGGATGTTTATGCAATGAAAATACTATATACACACAGAGAGGAAACTATCTTCCTGTATATGCATGTGCGTGTGCACATTTTAATGATAGCTTTATTCTTTTATCTTTTACATTTATATCTATAAACCATGTGGAATTTTTTTGTATTATGTGAGATGAGGATCATCATTTTATTCCTTTCACCCTGTAGGGATATCTTAATCACCTAGCACCCTTTTTTGAAGACTTCCTTCGTTTACTTTATTGCAGTGTTCTCTATGTCATAAGTCAATTGACCATACAGTTATGGTTTGGTTTCTGGACTTTCCTTTGTTCTGTTGTGTTTTATCTTTCCTTGTAACAGTACCACCCTGTTTTAATTACTTTAGCTTTATTATTAATCCTGGTATCTAATAGTTTAATTCTTTCCATTTTGTTCTGTAATATTTTCTTGGCTTTTCTGACTGATCTCATCTACATGTAAATTTTAGAAGCAGCTTGTCAGTTTCCACATGTCCCCTCTCACCTCAACCTGCTGTGATTTTGGTTAGGATTGCATTGAATCTATAGATCAGTTTTAGTTCTGTTGACTTTTAAAAAAATATATTACTGCATTTTTTGCAGTTCAGTTTTGTTCATTCATGCTATCCATAGCATTTTCTGTCTTACAGGTCTTTGCACACTTCTTATTAGATTTATTCCTTGACATTTTTTATTCTGTTGTGAATGGCTTTAACTTTTTTTACTTTATAATTGTGTGTTGCTGATATATAGAAATACAGTTTTTATAAATTGTGTCTTTGAAGTGTCTAGGATTTTACCTGATTTGTAAGTGAACAAAGAGATTAGCCTCTCATGGATTTTAACAGAAGAAACAAGAATCCTGGGTCATAGAAAAAGTACTGTATTACCCATGATAGAGTAAGCAATATGACTATCAGCATACTTTTCGTGTCAGCTTTCCCTTACCCCAAGACTCACAGGTGATGAGATACAGGCCCAGGTGTATCCTATTCATGCAGTGGGTTTGCATCTCAGCCAAGAAACATTAGTTTGAGGGATTCACTGCTTTTAGCAGAAGCAAGCATATTTTGACTGGGAAGAGACATTGCCTCATCTCATGGTTGCTCTGCAACTGCAAACATAACTCTGAAAGATGGCTCAGGTAAAGAGTGTTCTGGGACTTAAAACGTTGTTTGCATTCCTCGCGTGTATACACGACAGCACTCGGGGCCTGTGGTGGATTGCCTCTCTGAATATTGACACTGGATGTAACAACATTGCAAAATTAATTTTTAAAATCTGTTAGTTTATACATAGTTTTATTTTTAGGATTGTCTACTTGTACAAATATGTAATTTATGAATAATGGCAATTTTCTTTTTCTTTTTTTTCTTTTTTTTTTTTTTTGCCATTTTGTACCAGCCAGGACTTACAGAAAATAGTGGAACAGACATGGTACTATCAATTATCCTTTTCATTCTCTACCTTTAAGGTAAAGCTTTTAATATTATAATTTTTATTTGTTTGTTTGTTTTTGAGACAGGGTCTCTCTCTGTCACTTAGGCTGAAGTGCAGTGGTGTGATCTCGGCTCACTGCAACCTCCACCTCCAGGGTTCAAGCAAATTCTCATGCCTTGGCCTCCTGAGTAGCTGTGATTACAGGTGTGTGCCACCACGCCCAGCTAATTTTTGTATTTTTAGTAGAGATGGGGTTTCACCATTGTGGTCAGGCTGGTCTCAAACTCCTGGCCTCAAGTGATCCACCTGCCTTAGCCTCTCAAAGTGCTGGGATTACAGGTGTGAGCCACCAGCGCCCAGCCTTTTAATATTATAATGTTTTAAGAATGATGTGGGCCAGGCGCAGTGGCTCACGCCTGTATTCCCAGCACTTCAGGAGGCCAAGACAGGTGGATCACAAGATCAGGAGATCAAGACCATCCTGGCTAACACGGTGAAACCCCATCTCTACTAAAAATACAAAAATTAGCCGGGCATGGTGGCATGCACCTGTAGTCCCAGCTACCTGGGAGGCTGAGGCAGAAGAATCACTTGAACCTGGGAGGCGGAGGTTCCAGTGAGCCAAAATCGCACTACTGCACTCTAGCCTGGTGACAGAGCAAGACTCCATCTCAAAAAAAAAAAAAAAAAAAAAAAAATGATGTGGAGTAGTAGGTTGTTTGTAGATACTTTTTAGTATATGAAGTTAGTTTCCTTTTATTTGTAATTTGCTAAGAGATTTTATAATACACAGATGTTGCATTTTATCAGTTGCTTTTCCTTCGTGTACATAATTCCTGTAGTGAATTATATTGATTTTACATATCAAATGTTAAACCAACCTTGTGTTCCTTGGATAAACCAACTCAGTTGTGATATATTATTAATCGTCTATATCATAGATTTTATTTGCTCATAGTTTGCATTTAACTTTAAGGTTTGCCTGCATGTTTTCCCCATATAATGTCCCTGTTAAAATTTGGTATCATAAAAAAATTGGTAATTGGGTTTTGGTTCTCTGAAATAATTTGTTTAAGATCGTTTTTGTAGGCCAGGCGCAGTGGCTCACACCTATAATCCCAGCACTTTGGGAGGCTGAGGCGGGTGGATCACCCAAGGTTATGAGTCTGAGACTCAGCCTAGCCAACATGGTGAAATCCCATCTCTACTAAAATTATAAAAATGAGCCAGGCGTGGTGGTGGGCACCTGTAATCCCAGCTACTTGGGAGGCTGAGGCAGGAGAATTGCTTGAACCTGGAAGGTGGAGGTTGCAGTGAGCCAAGATTGCATCATTGCACTCCAGCCTGGGGACAGAGTGAGACTCTGTCTCAAAAAAAAAAAAAAAAAAAAAAAAGATTGTTTTTCTTCCTTAAAAGGTTTGGGGGCTGGGCATAGTGACTCATTCCTGTAATCCCAGCACTTTGGGAAATGGAAGTGTGCCAGTCACTTGAGGTCAGGAGTTTGAGACCAGCCTGGCCACCATGGTGAAACCCCATCTCTACTAAAAATAAAGAAATTAGCCTGATGTGGAGGCGGGTGCCTGTAATCCCAGCCACTCCAGAGGCCAAGGCAGGAGAATCACTTGAAGCTGGGAGGCGCAGGTTGCAGTGAGCTGAGATTGTGCCACTGTGCTCCAGCCAGGGAGACAGAGCGAGACTCTGTCTCAAAAAATAAATGAATAAATAAATAAATAAAAAAGTTAGGGAGAATTTCCTGATAGAAACCTGGGCTGAAATATTCCTTTTTAGGGATATTTTACTTTTAATTAAATTTAACATAAATATGGTAAAACATACAGATCACAAGTCTATAATTCACATACATGAATGGGAATATGAGTTAGAATAAATGAGAATACTTATAATTCCTTGACTTGGGGAAAAATTCTATTAGCCTGGGCAGCACTATAATAGCTTATATTCAATGAATGACAGTGTGAAGTTCACACCATCTGTATAGCTCTGGAAAATAGGCTAAATAAAAGCAAGTGTTAGGCTTCAAATTGTGTCCCCTTCAAAAAGATATATTGAAATCATAACCTCTGGTACCCCAGAATGTGTGCTTATTGGGAAACAGAGTTATTGTAGAGTTAATTAGTTAAGATGAAGTCATACTGTAGTAGGGTGGGTCGTTAGTCCACTAAGATTGTTGTCTTTATAAGATGGGTCATATGAAGATGTGGAGACATGAAGAGAGTGCCGTGTGACGATGGAGACAAGAGGTTGAAATGATGCTGCTGTAAGCCAAGGAATGCCGAAGATTGCTGGATGTTACCAGAAACTAAGAGAAAGGGATGGAATAGCTTATCTCACAGAAGGAACCATCCTTGCTGACACATCAGTTTTGGATTTTCAGCCTCCAGAACTGTGAAGGAATAAGTGTCTTATTTTATGCCACCTAGGTTATGTACTTTTTAAAATGACAGTCCTGGGGGATTAATACAGGGAGTAAAGTTCATTCTTCATTATACAATGTATTTAATATATTATATTCCCATGAAATCTTTTAAAATATTGTATAGTCATCATCTCTGCTGCCATAATCTTTCTGTTAACATTTTAATCATCATCCTTAAGTGAGACTTGCAGCCCAAGCTGAAGGAGGCTTACATATACAAGGGTTTGGTGCCACTTACTTTCTTAATTTCTTTTTTTAGTTGGGAGACAGGGTCTTACTCTGTCACCCAGGCTGGAGGCAGTGGCGTGATCACAACTCAAGTGCAGTCTCAACTTCTTAGGCTCAGGTGATCCTCCTACCTCAGACCCCCCAAGTAGCTGGGACTACAGCACGCCACCACACCTGGCTAACTTTGTATTTATTTATTTATTTAGAGATGGAGTTTCACTCTTTCGCCCAGGCTGGAGTGCAGTGGCGTGATCTCAGCTCACTGCAACCTCTGCCTTCCGGTTTCAAGTGATTTTCCTGCCTCAGCCTCCCAAGTAGCTGGGATTACAGGCATGCACCACCACACCCGACTAATTTCTGTATTTTTAGTAGAGTCAGAGTTTCACCATGTTGGCCAGGCTGGTCTTGAACTCTTGACCTCATGATCCTCCCACCTCAGCCCCACAAAGTGCTGGGATTACAGTCGTGAGCCACCGCACCCAGCCATGTATTTTTTTTTACGTAGACAAGATTTTGCCATGTTGCCCAGGCTGGTCTCGAACTCAAGTGATCCCACCCGCCTTGGCCTCCCAAAGTGCTGGGATTACAGGCGTGAGCCACTGCGTCCAGTCTGGAAGGCAGTTTATAATACTTAATACTTCCTGTCAGTAAGGACAAACTAAAAGAAGCAAACTACTCTAAAAATTAGAAAAAAAAGAATAATAAAGTAAACTAATAGATAGCTGAAGAAAATAATTTATAATAAAAATAAATAATGGAAATTACTAAATTAGAAGAGAAAAATGGTAGAAAAGGTTGGTTTTTAAATGAATCAATATAATAGACAAACTTTGTTAACCTACTTTTTTTTTAAAGGAAAAATCCATGCGTATATAAATTCAGGTTGAAATTTCAAAACAGAATTAAAAAACCATTAGACTTTTTCACAGTACTTTGTAGATGAAATGGGATACTTTTCTAGGAAAATACAGTGCACAAAAATTGAACCCAGTAGAGATAGAAAGTGTAAATACATTTCCATAGAAGTAGACCTGTATTAGAACTCCCCTTCAAAAGAACACTATACCCACATGTTCTTCAGGGGAATTCAATCATATGTTTATTTTTTAATTTTTATTTATTTATTTATTTTGAGACAGAGTCTCATTCTGTCCCCCAGGCTGGAGTGCAGTGGTACGATCTTGGCTCACTGCAGCTTCCGCCTCCTGGGTTCAAGCGATTCTCCTGTCTCAGCCTCCCGAGTGGCTAGGATTACAGGTGTGCACCACCATGCCTGGCTAATTTTTTGTATTTTTAGTAGATACAGGGTTTCACCATGTTGGCCAGGCTAATCTCGAGCTCCTGACCTCAAGTGATCCACCCACCTTGTCTTCCCAAAGTGTTGGGGTTACAGGCGTGAGCCACCATGCCCAGCCAGAATTCAACCAATATGTTTAAAGATAATAATCTTAATGTTTTAAACACTGTTACAGAGCTAGAATAAAAAACATATTTCTATGCTCGCTGAAAAGGTCTTTGAATAAATTTTAGGCTCAATAAAATTGAGAATTGGTGGATTCCTCTTTAACATTATAACTTAGTTGAGAAACCAGTGTCTTAAGGGGGAACACTAGTGGCTTGTCCTTTAGCCAGAATGAGTCAAGAACAAGATGTCCACTATCTCCATTCTTATTTAACATTATGTTAGAGGTGTTTTGTTTTGTTTTGTTTTCTTTTTTGTTTTTCTGAGATGGAGTCTTCCTCTGTTGCCCAGGCTAGAGAGCAGTGGCACCGTCTTGGCTCACTGCAACCTCCACCTCCCAGGTTCAAGCAATTCTCCTGCCTCAGCTTCCTGAGTAGGTGGGATTACAGGTGCATGTCACCACGCCTGGCTAATTTTCTGTATTTTTAGTAGAGATGGGGCTTCACCATGTTGGCCAGGCTGGTCTGAAACTCGTGACCTCAGATGATCCACCCGTCTCAGCCTCCCAAAGTGCTGGGATTACAGGCGTGAGCCACCGCGCCTGGCCTAGAGTTGTTTATGTCAACACAGGTAAGCAAGAGAAATTAGTTTGAGTAAGCGACGACAAGAGTCAGGAAGGATTAGGTAAAACTACTACTTTTTTTCAGATGATATGATTTTGCATCTGACAAACACAAAAGAATCAGTGGAGATAAATATTGATTAAAAAGAACTGGTGGTCCATGCTTGTAGTCCCAGCACTTTGGGAGGGTGGGGCAGGAGGATCACTTGAGGCCAGGAGTTTGAGACCAACCTGGACAAACATAGCAGGACTCTGTCTCTACAAAAAATAAAAAATAAAAAAAAAATAAGCCTGGGCGCAGTGGCTCATGCCTGTTATCCTAGCACTTTGGGAGACCGAGGAGGGCAGATAACGAGGTCAGGAGTTCAAGAACAGCCTGGCCGATATGGCAAAACCCCGTCTCTACTAAAAATATAAATTAGCCGGGCATGGTGGCACGCGCCTGTAGTCCCAGCTGCTCAGGAGGCTGAAGCAGAAGAATCGCTTGAACCCAGGAGGCAGAGGCTGCGTGAGCCAAGATAGTGCCACTGCACTCCAGCCTAGGTGACAGAGCGATGACTCTGTCTCAAAAAAAAAAAAAAAGCCAGGTGTGTACCTGTAGTCCCAGTTACTTAGACGGGGATACCTTGAGCCTAGGAATTCAAGGCTGGGTGACAGAATGAGAACCTGTGTCTTTAAAAAAAAAAGAATTTGGGATTGTAAAAAAATAGATGTAAATAAAATTAATATGTAACAGCCACCATGTGCATAAATAATAATGAAAAAAGAATATATTTGCGATAACAACATCAACAACAAAAAAATTCTGAGCATCACTATTTTTTTCTTTTCTTTTTGAGACAGAGTTTTGCTCTTGTTGCCCAGGCTGGAGTGCAGTGGCACCATCATGGCTCACTGCAACCTCTGCCTCCCGGGTTCAAGCGATTCTCCTCCCTCAGCTTCCTAAGTAGCTGGGATTACAGGCATGCACCACCATACCCAGTTAATTTTGTGTTTTTAGTAGAGAAGGGGTTTCACCATGTTGGCTAGGCTGGTCTCAAACTCCTGACCTCAGGTGTTCCACCCGCCTTGGCCTCTCAAAGTGTTGGGATTACAGGCGTGAGCCACCGTGCCTGGCCGAGCATTACTTTTTTAAGATATGTACAAAATGGTGAAACAACTCAATACCCAAAAAGATGGAATTGCATTCATTTCTCACACTCCAGGACAAATTCCAAAGAAATTAGAGTTATAATAAATGTAAAATATGAAACCAAGTACTACAGGAAAACATGGGTGAATTAATTTTCTTTCTTTCTTTCTCTTTATTTCTTTCTTTCTCTGTCTTTCTTTTCTTTTCTTTCTTTTTTTTTTGAGATGGAATGCAGTGGCACCATCTCAGCTCACTGCAAGCTCCTCCTTCCGAGTTCACACCATTCTCCTGCCTCAGCCTCCCGAGTAGCTGGGACTATAGGCGCCCGCCACCACCCCAGGCTGTTTTGTATTTTTAGGAGAGATGGGGTTTCACCGTGTTAGCCAGGATGGTCTAGATCTCCTGACCTCGTGATCCGCCCACCTCGGCCTCCCAAAGTGCTGGGATTACAGGCATGAGCCACCACGCCCGGCCAAACATGGGTGAATTTCTTTTAAAACCTGAGAATAAAGAAATTTTTTTCTCTGATGCTTCTTGAAGCGTAAATGTTTATCTTTTAGTCTAGCAAACTCACTTCTAAGAATCAACCTCAGAGATAAACTGTCAAAAATACAAAATGGCAGAGATTAAGATCAATGATTCTCAAACTCGAGCTTGCATCAGAATCACCTAGAGAACGTATGGTGCAGATTCCTGGGCCTCACTTCAGAGTATCTGATTCAGTAGATCTGGGCTTGCACCCAGTAATTTTCATTTCTAATAGATTTTTAGGTAGTAATGATGTTGTTCTGGGTACCACATCTTAGAACCACTGGTTAAGATGTAGTCATGAGAACAAAAGACCAGAAACAACCCAAAATATACCCACCGAGAAAATCTGGTGGAAGAAATCACAGTCGATACGCACAATGGAATTCTGTGCAACTATTAAAAGGAATGCAGAAGAGTTCCATGTTCTCTTCTAGGATATCCTCCAGGATGCAGTGAGTTTTTTCGCTTAAAGTGGCTCCAGCCTGGGCAACAGAGTAAGACCTTGTCTTAAAAAAAAAAAAAAAATCAAAGTGCTAGACAGTTAGTGGTATATGATCTTTTGTTTAAAGAAATAAGGAAAATTATTAAAACAGACCAGGCATGTTGGCTCACGCCTGTAATCCCAGCAGTTTGGGAGGCCGATGCGGGCGAATCACCTGAGATCAGGAGTTCCAGACCAGCCTGGCCAACATGGTGAAACCCCATCTCTACTAAAAATACAGTTAGCTGGGCGTGGTGGTGGGCACCTGTAATCCCAGCTACTCAGGAGGCTGAGGCACAAGAATTGCTTGAACCTGGGAGGCAGAGGTTGCAGCGAGCCAAGATCGTGCCATTGCACTCCAGCCTTGGCAACAAGAACGAAACTGTCTTAAAAAGGAAAAAAAAAGTATTAAAACATATATACTGTATTTTCACAAAATGAAAAATATGAATAAAAATGAAAGGACAAACAAAAACCTATTAAAATGATTTTCTATAGAGTAATATAGTTAAAGAAGAGAGCTAGACTTATATGAAAGTAATATGTTTTGTAACGTTGCATAATTTAATTTTTTTTTTTTTTTTTTTTTGAGACGGAGTCTCGCTCTGTCGCCCAGGCTGGAGTGCAGTGGCACGATCTCGGCTCACTGCAAGCTCCACCTCCCAGGTTCACGCCATTCTCCTGCCTCAGCCTCTCCAAGTAGCTGGGACTACAGGCGCCCGCCACCACGCCCAGCTAATTTTTTGTATTTTTAGTAGAGACGGGGTTTCACCGTGGTCTCGATCTCCTGACCTCGTGATCCGCCCGCCTCGGCCTCCCAAAGTGCTGGGATTACAAGCGTGAGCCACCGCACCCGGCCTTAAAATTTTTAATGTACTTCCTAGAAATAAGAAAGCAAACAAGTATGTCAAATTTGTGGCATAATGACGTAGGTAAGTTATTGTGGAATGTAGCTTAGGTATGGGAGACAAGACATAAACCTTTTTTTTCCCCCCTTTTCACAGGTATTGAAGGAGACAAATCTTAAACTGCATTCAGTAGTCTTAATTTCAATAATTATATTGGTATGGTGTCTTTGAAACTATATAATACTAAGCAAATTAATAATTTATAGTAATATTATTAGCAACCAGAATTGTTAGGCGGGAAGAAACAGGATAAAAATACAAAATCAGGCTGGTCATGGTGGCTCATGCCTGTAATCCCAGCACTTTGAGAGGCTGAAGCAGGTGGATTACTTGAGGTCTGGAGTTCAAGACCAGCCTGGCCAACATGGCGAAACCTCGTCTCTACTAAAAATACAAAAAAATTAGCTGGGCATGGTGGCGGGAGCCTGTAATCCCAGCTACTCAGGAGGCTGAGACAGGAGAATTGATTGAACCCAGGAGGCAGAGGTTACAGTGAGCCAAGATTGCACCACTGCACTCCAGCCTGAGCAACTGAAGGAGACTCCATCTCAAAAAAAAAAAAAAAAAAAAAAAAAAAATCAGAAAAGTTAAGTGACAGCTCTGTGATCTTCAATTCAAATTTGGTATCCAAGCATGAATTTCATTTTATTTTTCTAAATGATGACTTCTTTTCTTGTTCTAGCCACTGAAAAGTTCTAGAACTAGTGGTAACCTATTGACAGTGAGCACTCCTAGTGTGGTGTGCACACTGTGGTCTTTTAATACCATTTACAATTTAAAGATGTCAGAGCTTGTTGGAGAAGTAGTTGATCCAGGTCTGGCCAAAAGTTATGCAAGATTTGCCTGGGACAACTTTCTGTGACAGGTAGTAAAAAAGCTGTCACATATGGGTGGAGCCATGTCCCCAAGACAGTTTACAACTTGAAGGAGCTCCCACTAGGTCAAAATGGGATGATTTGGGTGCTAAGTATATATTTTAAAACATTATATGTAGTTTGATGTACAGTATCAAATCTTTGATAATTGCATTTGATTTAAATATTTCACATATATAAACATCTATGAGAACTTGTTGGTTTTAGGTATTGTATGAGTTTTCTGAAGTTGCAGGTTATCACAAAGTGGGCGGCTTAAGCAAACAAATTTATTTTCACAGTTCTGAATGCCAGAAGTCTGAAAGCAAGATGCTGGCGTGTCTGCACTCCCTACAGAGGCTCTGGGGGAGAATCTGCTCCTTGCTTTCTCTAGCCTTTTTCTTGCTGACTTCCTCGCCTTATGAACACATTACTCCGGTCTCTCCTCTGTCTTCACATTGCCTTCTCATCTTTATCTGTCTTCCCTTATGCATCTCTTATGAAGAGACTTGTCATTGGCTTTAGGATCCATTTGGATAATCCAGGATGATCTTGTCTGAAGATCCTTAACTCAGTTACACCTACCAAGGCTCTTTTCCCAAATAAAGTAACATTCACAGATTCTGGAGCTTACAATGTGGACATATCTTTTTGGTTGCCACCATTATCAGCCAGCTATAGGTTACCTATTCATTACTCTGAAAATGAAGTTCAGATCTTGGCTGTGCGCCTTACTGGCTATATATCTTTTGGCACAATAATTAAATTTCCTGATATGTAAAACTTAGATAATACCATCATCATATGCAGATGAAGATGTATCTTTGAAATTTATTTTTGTATATAAATATATATAGCCTTAAAATCTTTGTATTTTTATTTGCATAGAAAAATATCATAAGGATGCCAATCAAACTGTCTTATTTAGTTATTTCTAGAAGTATAATTTGAGGAGTTTAGGTAGGGGTAGAAAGAAAACTACCCTAAGAGAGAGTAATTATGAGAGTTCAATGAACTCCTGTTAAAATGAACCTAGTGTGGTGTTAGGTACATAGAAGATACTTGTCTGCTGTTATTAATAATAAAATTATATGTCTTTGAAGATAGTATAGTCACTAAAAGGAATTATAAGAGATAAGTTTCTCAACAGAGATAAGTTTAAATCTTTAAGTCTTTTTTTTTTTTTTTTTAAAACGATAGGGTCTCATACTGTCACCCCCTAGGCTCGAGTGCAACCTCCCAAGTAGCTGGGACTACAAGTTTATGCCACCATGCCCAGCTAATTAAAAAATTTTTTTTTCTAGAGACAGGATCTCACTATGTTGCCTAGGCTAGTGTTGAACTCCTGGCCTCAAGTGATCCTCCCATCTCAGACTCCCAAAGTGCCGGGATTATAGGTGTGAGCCACTGTGCCAGGCCTATGTTTAAGTCTTATTTGCTGATTGTAATACTGAGTCTTTAATATTTTAAAAGTTAGAACAAGCCTGGACAACATAGCAAGACCCCGTCTTTTTAAAAAAACTTAAAAAAAAAATTACCTGGATGTGATAACACATACCTGTGTCCCAGCTACTCAGGAGGCAAAGGTGGAAGATTGCTTGAGCCTGGCAAGTCAAGGCTGCAGTGGACTGCGATCATGACACTGCACTCCAGCCTGGGCAACAGAGTGAGACCCTGTCTCAAAAATAATAATTTTAAAAGTTAGAGTAGTATTTAAGTTTCATAGAGCAGTACTTAGCATTAAGTCAACTCTGGGAGATGTTTATACTGGTGGGTCCTGTAATTTTCATGATTTATTTTGGTTGGCTTAGTTAAATGCCATGGTTTAATTTGTTAAAAAGGGTGTTTGGCGTAAAGGTAAACATTCTAAGCAGTTTGTCCTGGTAATTGCATATAGCTTTATTGTCACTTTTCTGGGCTGCAAAGTAGAATTATTATATTTTCTAGTGGAGTTATTCTGGCTTTATATTTTCTGTTTGTAATCAGGCAGTATTTGAGGTAGGCGAGGAAATGTATAGTCTCGAGATTTCTGCAAGACGTTGAGAAAATATTAATAGTTTTAACTTTTACTTTTGTCTCTTTAAAAACATTGGCCAAGTGAAAAAGACAGACAATAATAAGCATTGGCAAGGATATAGAGAAAGTGGCCTTATACATTTCTGGTGGAATTGTAAAAATAGTGCATCCATTTTGGAAAACAGCTTGGCAATTCCTCAAGTTAAACATAGAGTTATAGTAAGACCCAGCAATTCCACTCCTAGGAATGAATCCAAGAGACTAAAAGCACATACATAAAACATCTGCACACAAATGTTCTTCATAACATTGTTCATAATAGCCAAAAAGTAGAAATAATCCAAATGTTCATCAGCTGATGAATAGACAAAATGTGACGTAGGCATGCAATATTATTTTACAATAAAGTATTCATACATATTGAAACATGGATGAGCCTTCAAAAGTAAGCTCTTTGTTGAAAAAGTCATTCACAAACGAGCACTAATGTATGATTTCATTATATGAAATATCCTTAAGAGGCAAATTTATAGAGACAGAAAGTAGATTACTGGTTACCTAGGACCACGGACATAGATGGGGTAAAAGATGAGTAACAGTTAACATGTATGGTGTTTTTTGACGGGTGATGATTGTACAACTTCGTGAATATACTGAAAGCCGTTGAATTTTATGGTTTTTTCCCCAACATTTTCAGAATAAATTTAATTTTGTTAGCTTACCAGGGAAAATTAAATCACTAGTCACACAACAAATTGACTCTGGATTGCAAAACCAAAGTTTAAACCTAAATCTTGATGCTTTTAAAAGAAAACAGAGAATGACATCTTTGTGGTCTTAAGATAGAGAATGATTCCTTAAATAAAACAAAAGATATTTAATATAGTGGGGAAATAACAAATGAGATTATTTAAATATATTTTAAGTATTTCTCAGAAAGAGGAGAAAGAGACTGAGAGAGGGTGTATTAGGTTGTTTTCACATTGCTATAAATACCTGAGACTGGGTAATTTATAAAGGAAAAAGGTTTAATTGACTCATAGTTAGTTCCACATGGCTGGGGAGAGGCCTCAGGAAACAACAATCATGGCAGAAGGCGAAGGGGAAGCAACCAACTTCACATGGTAGCAGGAGAGAGAAGCGAGAAGGAGCAGGGAAAACTGCCTTTAAAAAACCATCAGATCTCATGAGAACTCAACTATCACGAGAACAACGTGGGAGAAGCTGCTCCCATGATCCAGTCACCTTCCTACTTCAACAAGCGGGGGATTACAGGTCCCTCCGCTGACACGTGGGGATTACAATTCAAGATGAGATTTGGGGCCCAGCGAAGTGGCTCGTGCCTGTAATCCCAGCACTTTGGGAGGCTGAGGTGGGTGGATCACCTGAGGTCAGGAGTTTGAGACCAGCCTGGCCAACATGGTGAAACCCCGTCTCTACTAAAAATACAAAAATTAGCTGGGCGTGGTGGTGGGCACCTGTAATCCTAGCTACTCAGGAGGCTGAGGCAGGAGAATCACTTGAACCTGGGAAGCAGAGGTTGTAGTGAGCTGAGATCATGCCATTGCACTCTAGTCTGGGCGACAAGAGCGAAACTCCGTGTCAAAACAACAAAAAAAAGATGAGATTTGGGTGGGGACACAGAGCCAAACTGTATCAGAAGACTAACTAAAAAAGGACGTCTATCTAGCATATATAAAGAACTACCACAAGTCAACAAGAAAAAGACAGCTATTAATAAAACCACGAGAAGATAGGCAAAATAAAATAACAGTCTTCAAAATAGAGGTTATTCAATGACTAAAAAAATGTTAACAAGTGTTCAACTTTCTTAGCAATCTGAGAAAAGCCTGATATAAACACAGCAACCAGGAGATTGAAACGAAAATGACAGAAAATACCAAGTGTTGGCAAGGATGTAGAAAACATACACTGCTAGTGGCTTCAAAATTTTGTACAAACATTTTGGAAAACTGGCAGTATCACCTAAAACTGAAGAGATGTAAACATAAAACACAATTCCACTACTATATATATATACCCCCAAATTTTTATGTGTCACCAATGCATTTTCTAGAAATTACATACTAGTACTATTCCTAATATTCACAGATGAAAAACACTCACATGTACATAAGCAGTGGAATAATTGTGTGATATTTTCACAACAGAATTCAATGCTAATGAATGATTCACAACATGGAAAACTACATATAAATTCAAAACAGCCTACAGAATGTAAAAAGACATGTACAAAAGAGTTCCTGCTGCACAATATTTATATAAAGTGTAAAAGAGGTAAAAGTAACCTCTGTTGTTAGATGTCAGTGTAGTGCTCATCCTTGAGGATTGTGACCGGCTGGGATCACAAAAAGGTAGCTGTGGGCTTAAAATATCCTTTTTAAAAAAATTTAAATATAAAAAGCCTCTTTGTGCTACCCACTTGTGATCTGTGTACATATGTTTAAATATATATATATATTTTTTAACTTTTAGGTTCGGGGTACATGTGCAGGTTGTTTGTATAGGTAAATTATATGTCATGGGGGCTTGGTGTACAGAATACTTTGTCACCCAGGAAATAAGCATAGTACCTGATAGGTAGTTTTTTGATCCTCACCCTCCTTCCACCTCCACCCTCAAGTAGGCCTCAAATTTTATACTTTAGGCAAGATATATAGTATATGAAATATATATATATATATATATATTTTTTTTTTTTTCCTTTTGTGATGGAGTCTCACTCTGTTGCCCAGGCTAGGGTACAGTGGCATGATCTCAGCTCACTGCAGCCTCTGCCTCCCAGGTTCAAGTGATTCTCCTGCCTCAGCCTCCTGAGTAGCTGGGACTACAGGTGTGTGCGCCACCACACCCAGCTAATTTTTGTAATTTAGTAGAGGCGGGGTTTCACCATGTTGGCCAGGCTGGTCTTGAACTCCTGACTTCAAGTGTTCCACCTGCCTCGGCCTCCCAAAGTTCTAGGATTACAGATGTGAGCCACCGTGCCCAGCTGCATAGTATATAAATTTTATCTTAAGCTATTTTTAAAAAATTGGTCAGTATCAAAGTATACTGAGGCTATGATTTTTTTTTTTTTTTTTTTTTGAGATGGAGTCTGTCTCTGTCGCCCAGGCTGGAGTGCAGTGGCGTGATCTCGGCTCACTGAAAGCTCTGCCTCCCAGGTTCATGCCATTCTCCTGCTTCAGCCTCCTGAGTAGCTGGGACTACAAGCGCCCGCCACCACACCCAGCTAATTGTTTTGTATTTTTAGTAGAGATGGGGTTTCACCGTGTTAGCCAGGATGGTCTCGATCTCCTGACCTCGTAATCTGCCCGCCTCGGCCTCCCAAAGTGCTGGGATTACAGGCGTGAGCCACCGCGCCCAGCCAAGGCTATGATTTCTTTCTGCAGCTGAACTGTCTCGAATTATTCAACTCCATTTTTAAACATCAAGCTTTTTGTACATCAGCTCTTTTCCATATATAAATTATATACTTTTTCATAAAGGTTGGGATACAGAACTAAACTAAGTATGACTATATGTCAGCATCTTTTTTTTTTTTTTTTTTTTGAGATGGACTCTTGCTCTGTCACCCAGGCTGGAGTGCAACGGTGCGATCTCGGCTCACTGCAACCTCCGCCTCCAGGGTTCAAGGGATTCTCCTGCCTCAGCCTGGGATTACAGGCACGTGCCACCAAACCCGGCTAACTTTTGTATTTTTAGGAGAGATGGGGTTTCACTATATTGGTCAGGCTGGTCTTGAACTCCCTGACCTCAGTTGATCCGCCTGCCTCAGCCTCCCAAAGCACTGGAATTACAGGCGTTAGCCACCATGCCCATCCAAGTCATCATCTTAATTGTTTGCTGCTGTCTTCTTTAAATGCATCTACTGTGCATTCCTTTCTTAGGACATCTAAGTAAATTGAAATACTATAGTCCAAAACTTGCATACTGCAATGAACTGTGCTTCTACATTTTTATGTCCAGTAGCTAGCTACCTACCAGTACATATGTACTATTTTTTTTTTTTTTTTTTGAGACCGAGTTTCACTCTTGTTGTCCAGGCTGGAGTGCAGTGGCACGATCTCCTCACCACAACTTCTGCCTCCCAGGTTCAAGTGATTCTCCTCCCTCAGCCTCCTGAGTAGCTGGGATTACAGGCATACGCCACCACACCTGGCTAATTTTGTATTTTCAGTAGAGATGTGGTTTCTCCATGTTGGTCAGGCTGTTCTTAAACTCTGACCTCAGGTCATCCGCCTGCCTTGGCCTCCCAAAGTGCTGGGATTGGAGGCGTGAGCCACTGCACACGGCCTTGTATGTACTTTTATGACATCTTAAAGCTTATTGCCCTTACCATGGGATATCATTTTGCTATTTGGGCCTTTTCAGTCCAACTACTATGAATAGAGGAAGACTTTAGTAAACATTCATTCTTCAAGAGTCATCACTGGCAGTAGTGATTATAATTTTTTTTTAATAAGGGTACTGAATCAGCAATTTCTGTATTTATTGTAAACACTACTCACATATTGTTTAATTTTATAGAACATAAATGTCTACTTGCTGTTTAAGAGGTATAGATTCTTAAAGAACCCTCGTTCACATAAGACCCACTCAGGTCTGGCGAAGCTCTGCCAGACAATATAAAACAGCTAGTGATGAAGTAGAGAGTGGTTACATCTTATGCAAATTCAAATTGCTTCCATAGAGAAATCTTAAAATGCCCTCTCACATTGGTAAGCCTGTAACTATTGATTTAAAGGATGAAGGAATGTAAGGATTAAAACTATGGTAGAGTTTTGAGGTCGAATGGCCTTAATGTCTTTATTTTAAACTGCCAACCCAAGGCCCTTCCACTGTATCATGTTGTCATTAGATTTACTGTGAGACCATAGATACTGTCTTAAAGGCCCTAGAATCTTTTCTAAATTTTATCTGATTTGATGAGTCATTCTTCAGTCAATTCTATTGAAAAAGTAATAAATGAAAAGTAATGAATACTAACACTCATCCCTTCCCCATCCTATCATCCTTCACTAGAACTTTCTGAGGAAAAAAACTGAAAAGGGAGGCTGTTTGCAGTAAAACTCCAAAAAGTACATCGTTCCCAAAAGTGTTTGGTCATAGTTCTTACTCCAGGTAGCAGCATATGATTGGGGAAGGAATGGTGCTTGATATCTCTGTTAACAAAAATCTTTTATTGTCATTTTTTTTTTCCCTAGTATCGTCATCCTCCCCGCAGTCAGGCTGCCCGTCACCCACCATTCCAGCAGGTAAAGTCATTTCTCCATCACAGAAGCACAGCAAGAAGGCACTAAAGCAGGTAAGCATTGCTAGTCTGTATTTATCAAGTAGAATTTCCTGTATTTAAAACGCACACCTCTGGCAGTCATCGGATATTTTTTGAAAATTTTTTACATTGGGCCCTTGCCAGTGGAACTTTCATGCAGTAGCCCAATGTGGTTTTAGTAATTTATGCACCTCTTTGTAACACATGTTATATAAGTTTTTGGTAGATACTTTTTTTTTTTCTTTTTTTTTGAGATGGAGTCTCAGTTGCCAGGCTGGAGTACGGTGGTGCAATCTCAGCTCACTGCAACCTCTGCTTCCCGGGTTCAAGCGATTCTCCTGCCTCAGCCTCCCAAGTAGCTGGGACTACAAGCACCTGCCACCACGCCCAGCTAATTTTTGTATTTTTAGTAGAGACAGGGTTTCACCATGTTGGCCAGGATAGTCTCAATCTCTTGACGTTGTGATATGTCCACCTTGGCCTCCCAAGGTGCTGGGATTACAGGCGTGTGCCACCGCACCTGGCCGGTAGATACTCTTTTCATCACTTTTTTTTTTTTTTTTTGAGACGGAGTCTTGCTCTGTCACCTGGGCTGGAGTGCAGTGGCGTGATCTCGGCTCACTGCAAGCGTCGCCTCCTGGGTTCACGTCATTCTCCTGCCTCAGCCTCCCGAGTAGCTGAGACTACAGGTGCCCGCCACACGCCCGGCTAATTTTTTGTATTTTTAGTAGAGACGGGGTTTCACCGTGTTAGCCAGGATGGTCTCGATCTCCTGACCTCGTGATCCGCCCACCTCAGCCTCCCAAAGTGCTGGGATTACAGGCTTGAGCCACCGCGCCCGGCCCTTTATCACATTTTTAAAGTGTCTAATTTGTTCATAGTTTGCTCAGAATCTTTTGTTTGTTTGTATGTGTTTTAAATTCATGAATAGGTATTGAATTTTTCAGGTTTGTTTTCTTTGGGATTTATTGAGATGATCACATAGATTTTTCTCTTTTAATCTACTAACACACAGCTAGATTTTCTTTTCTTTTTTCTTTCTTTTTTTTTTTTTGAGACGGAGTTTCGCTCTTGTTGCCTAGTGCAACCTCCACCTCCCAGGTTCAAGCAATTCTCCTGCCTCAGCCTCCCGAGTAGCTGGGATTACAGGCACCCGTCACCATGCCTGGCTAATTTTTGTGTTTTTAGTAGAGACGGGGTTTCACCATGTTGGTCAGGCTGGTCTTGAACTCCTGACCTCAAGTGATTCAACTGCCTCGACCTCCCAAAGTGCTGAGATTACAGGCATGAGCCACTACACCTGGCCTAGATTTTTTAATATTACACTATACTTAACTTGGTTGGGTGCAGTGACTCACGCCTGTAATCCTAGCACTTTGGGAGGCCAAGGCAGGCAGATCACCTGAGGTCAGGAGTGCAGAGACCTCCTGTAATCCCAGCTACTTCGGAGGATGAGATGAGAGAATCATTTGAACCCAGGACGTGGAGATTGCAGTGAGCTGAGATTGTGCCACTGCACTCCAGCCTGGGCAACAGAGCAAGACCCCGTCTCAAACAAAAATTAAATAATAAAAAATAAATGAATGTATGCGATCACAGCAGAAATAGATGCAATCAAGTGGTTCTATTAAATTTTACATTAACCTGAAATTACACAGGTCCTATGAGAAGCAAGGAATGAATACTGGTGACTGCACCTGCAGGAATTTATGAACATCTTCTGATCTAATTGCAAAGAATGAGAGAATAAGCCATAATCAGTGGTCAGTCAATACTGCCATTTTATGTACTTTTACTTCTGCCTCACCTATTATAAATGTAGGTGAGGCTAAGCAAGACATAGAGCTCTCTCAGTTGCTTTTCTGCATTGGCAACTTAGAGTGAGGAGATCATTTGTTGCCACTGTGCCTGTAGCATAGCCAGAGATACGTGTGAAATGTTAAGCAGGAGGAAACTGTATTGGGAAAAGAGAATAGGAAACCAGAAGTAGCCAGTTATTCCACACTTTTCTACACGGTCTTAAAAGCTTGAAACTGGCAACCTAGCAAAGTCAAACTTCAGTTTTTTTCCTGAAATTACTTTCATGGTTTCTTTTTTTTAAAAAAAGAAAACCTTAAGTTAAAAGTTGCCTTCATAGTGTTTTTGTGATTAAAATTTGGGTATTTTTTGTTTTTTTTTTCTGTTCATTTTAAATAGTATTATCAAGTATATTCTATAAATTAAGAACCTCATAGAAACCAAAATATTCTGAAGTAGACAGAAGGAACCACACTGTTATTAGAACCAGTATTGTCTAGTCTTCCCCCTCTGTTTACTGCATTGCTGTAAATTGCTGAAATTTGATAATTGGGACAGATCTCATTGCTGTCACCCAAGACAACTGATGTAGTTATTTACAAACTTTTGTAAAAATATTGTACCTCTGAAGCCTGCGTAAACTGAATATTTACATTTCTACATAGGTTCGATGCAGATAGGGCTTTTTTTTTTTTTTTTTTGAGACGGAGTCTCGCTCTGTCGCCCAGGCTGGAGTGCAGTGGCGCAATCTCGGCTCACTGCAAGCTCCGCCTCCCGGGTTCACGCCATTCTCCTGCCTCAGCCTCTCCGAGTAGCCGGGACTACAGGCGCCCGCCACCACGCCCGGCTAATTTTTTGTATTTTTAGTAGAGACGGGGTTTCACCGTGGTCTCGATCTCCCGACCTCGTGATCCGCCCGCCTCGGCCTCCCAAAGTGCTGGGATTACAAGCGTGAGCCACCGCGCCCGGCCAGATAGGGCTCTTTTTGTTATAAGGCTTAGAATTTCATTTCTAGAAATGATTGAAAATGTACTGTCTCTGCTTTACAAGACTGGGAAGTTTTTGGCTTACCTAGTGATTTTTTTAAGTTCCAAAAAATGCTAATGACTATTTTTCACATTTATATAAAGGAATGATACTGGCAAAAACTATCCAAACTCTAAGAATCATTTAGGCCTTGTGTTTAGTTGGCTTAATTTAAATTGATAAGAACAGATACTACACTTGATCTTAGCCAAAAGGCCAAGAAGCGAGAGTTAGCTTAATTTAGGTTTTTGTTTGCTTTGATAGATTTCAAAGAAATTGAACGATCAGCATGCTTCTTGCCATTTAAAAAAGAAGTAATTTACTTTATATTATTACTAAAAAACTGATTTGTTTTGTTTCTTATAGTCTGTTTTATCTTTATAGGCGCTAAAGCAGCAACAGCAGAAGAAGCAGCAGCAGCAATGCAGGCCAAGCATATCCATCTCCTCCAACCAGCATCTCTCTCTAAAGACTGTCAAAGCAGCCAGTGACTCTGTACCTGCCAAACCTGGTAGGCAGTTTGGGCAGTTTTTCAATGGAAGTTTCTTTTTCCTAGTATTTTTGTGTTGGTTTTCCCAATTTGTTTATGACATCATTTATTTTTAAATTATATTTACTTACACAATCCTTGTACTGCCAAAACATCAATATAAATCCTTCCAGGATAAATGGGAAAAGTTGTATGCAAAATAATCATGCAGTTATTAAAAAATAACTCAGAGCCCAGGAGTTCAAGACCAGCCTGGGCAAAATAGTGAGACCCTGTCTCAACAACAACACACAAAATTAGCCAGATGTGGTGCACACCTGTAGCCCCAGCCACTCAGGAAGCTGAGGTAGGAGATTGGTTGAGCTCTGGAAGTCAAGACTGCCATTAGCCCTGATCTCACCACTGCACTGCAGCCTGGATGACACAGTGAGACACTGTTTCCAAAAAAAATGTTAGCACTGGGATTTGCATATAAGAAGGAAATAAATGACCGACTTTCAAGATGGTCTAATCTAATAAATGTTTGGAAACCTGTAATCAGCAACCTTAAAATCTGATGTTTCCAAGAGGCTCAAACTAAACTCTTAGCCAGTTTTCTGTAAAAATAACAGATTTTCCTAAGAATACATAAAACCTTTGAGTTTCTTTTGGACATGTCTGTAGGGCCTTTGAATCTTTTGTTGTGGTTGCTTGTTTGTTTCTACTCTAAACTTTCTAGACACAGACTCTGTATTGTATTACATAATTCAGTTTGATACCATAAGCTGATTCTATGGGCCTGCCAGACTCAATCTGAATCTTACAGAACTGCATTTTTATGAGAAAGGAAATTTACCACTAGAAGCAAATAGTATGCTGGGAGGAAAAACAGGGTTTTATTTTACTCTTTGATTTTAATTTTCAAACTCAAAACACATTAGGGAGGGTCACATTGCCTCATACATAACTTCATTTAGTGAATGTTGAATGATTGATTAATTGATTCTGTCTATAATCTCAGTGCTGCCAGTCTTTACGTATTTTTTTCTCCTAGCAACATGGGAAGGAAAGCAATCTGATGGACAGACAAGCAGCCCTCAAAACTCAAACTCCAGCTTTTCTTCCTCAGTTAAAGTGGAAAATACTTTACTAGGCTTGGGGAAGAAGTCATTCCAGAGATCTGAGAGACTCCATACCAGTAAGTTTGCTTACAAAGACTTCAGTATTTATTGCCATGATTTATCAGCTGCATGTTTGAAATTCATCAGCTACTGGCTTAGGTACTTATAACTTAGATTTGAGTTACATAGCAAAGATTAGACATAAGTTTTGTTGTTGCTAACATAATTACTGTTAAGAAATTAAAAGTAACAGGAACAGAATTGATTTAGTATGTCTTTCTTCTGCTATCCCCTGTTTACCTTTGAGCTCTTGACTATTCATGTTCTTCCTGTCTTCCTCTTAACAAATTTTATTTCAGAGAAAGATCTATTATCAGTCATTTTGTGGTTTATTTCCCTTTCTGCCAACAGGTTGCTTTGTCCAGCATTATTCATGTTTTATTTCTGTGTAAAGAAAGAAGGGCTTATAATTAAATATATATGACAGACTGAAATTTCTTCTCTCTGTTCCTTTTGAAATCCCACTGAAATGATAATATGGAAATACAAAAGATCAAATCCATACAGGCGAAGAAAACAAGGAGACCACAGCTGGGCAAGAGGTGTCAGCAAATTTTGAGAGTTGAAAACTGGATAGAATTTTTCGCTGAGCTGAAGAGCAGTTGCCAGGGATAAACCAGCCACATAAGGCTGCAGAACACCAGGAAGGCTGAAGAATTGAAGATATGATGTATTACAGAAGAGAAGGGGGGAATTTTGTTTGAAAGTTAGTAAGAAGCAGTTTGATGCCTTACCCCAGCAGGAGACAGGTGGTTTATTTTGAGGTGAAATTTGAACCAGAGAAACTCCAAATTCAGGGATATCAAACATAGCTGGGGTCAGATGAGGAGGCACTGTACTGAAATCTGGAAAATCAAGTAAAATGTAAATACTGAATAGGAGTTCTCCTCCTTGGTTTTCAAAATGCTACTAACAAGGCATATTTCTAACACCACTACTTCCTTCTTCCTCCCATCATGTTGCAGCTTGACATTGGTGGATTGGTACCTAAAGACATTGAATAGTCTTAGAAAAAAGTCTGCAGGCAAATGTATAGGTTCCCAGCTAAGCAGAGATCACCTTGATAACGTTTCAGTAAAGTTGAAGAAATTTCTTAGAAAAATCTGTCAAAGTGAAAAAGAGGTTCAGTAGGAGAGAAAAAGTAAGAAACTTGGAGCACCAATCTAGGTTGTACAATGTCTCACATAGTAGGACTATCAGAAAGGAAGAACAGAGTGTGATAAAAAACAATATAAGAACATTATTTAGAATAAAAAGCCACAGAATTCCAGATTAAAAGTGTGTAACAGGCATTAAGAAATATGAGTGAAAAGAAACCTATGCCAAGGCATGTTTTTTTTTAAAGATCTCAAAACATATAGGGTCATGAAAAGGTAACAAAAAGCCTCCAGAAAGAAGAAAAATACTTCACATAGGAAGATTCAAGAATTGGGAGTACAGACATCCTTAGCAGCAACATGGAAACTAAAAGTGCAGCAGTGCTGACACATTCTGAGGGAAATTTATTCTTTATTCATTTACATATTCCAGACTGATCTAAACTATTACGTGTGAGAAGAGAATTAACAATAATTTAATTTAAACAATGCTTTGTAAAAAGAAAATCAAAAAACCTTAGTTTGATTCTAGAGGGGATTGTACATTTTTCTTAATGTAGTATATCACATATTTAAACCGAATGTGCCCTTTGATCATTAGTTTCACTGCTAAGAATAAAAATATTTATTAAATATCTATAGAAGAAATGCTAATAAGCCAAACACAGATTTAGAGTCCTAGGGCTATGATGATGAACAGAGCAATATTTCTTCCTCATGGAGCCCATATTCTACTTAAAATCAGTTAAAATTGAAAATTTTAGTAAATTGCAAAAGAAATGTAGAGGTACAAAATTGACAAATTATGGACCAGGAATTTTTAACTTTCATGGAAAACTAGGAAAAATTAACCATAAAAAAAGAAAGCACCATTTCTGTTTATTTAAGTTTGACCTAATGGCCGAGAAATAAGCAAAAGTCCATCTTCTTTCAAGCGAATGAGCATTAAGGGAAATAGTGTGGAAATTTTTGTAACATAGCCACAATGACTATTTTCTTTTCTTTTTTTTTTTTTTTTTTGAGATGGAGTCACGCTCTGTTGCCCAGGGAATGCAGTGGCGTGATCTCGGCTCACTGCAAGCTCTGCCTCCCAGGTTCACGCCATTCTCCTGCCTCAGCCTCCCGAGTAGCTGGGACTACAGGCGCCCGCCAGCACGCCTGACTAATTTTTGTGTGTTTTCAGTAGAGACGGCGTTTCACTGCGTTAGCCAGGATGGTCTTGATCTCCTGACCTCGTGATCTGCCCGCCTCGGCCTCCCAAAGTGCTGGGATTACAGGCAGGAGCCACCGTGCCCAGCCACACAATGACTATTTTCAAAACACATGGAAGAAGTTGTGTAAAACATGAATGATAAAACTAAATTAGCTAATTTATATAAAATACTTTCTAGCTGACATTGGTATCATTTTTATTAACTTCAGTAAAATTGATAATAAATATTTTTACATCCCAGATTCAGTCAGAAGAATAAACATACCTCAGATTTCAAGTATAATATAATAGATTAAGGCAACCTAAATTGAAAAAACTTGGGTAAGTCATCTTTACTAAAATTAGAGGACTTAAACTGACCACTTTGAGGCACAAAAGTATCTTCAAGGTACACAGTTCAATCAGTAGTAGAAAATAATTCACAACTACTTCCCAGTCTTTTAAGAAGTGAACATTTTAACTGAAGTTTGACTGCAATGTGCAGGTACAATGAATGCATAAATAGTAAAAATTTTTCAAGGAAGGCTGACAGTCCAATTCCATTAATTATATGGGAAAAGCAAACAAAGCTGTTGCTTCTCAAAAGTTTATAGAGGCATTGCAACATTGTTTATATTAATACAAACATTGTTTATATTAAAAAACTGGTAGCCACCTACCTTTATCATCAGTGGTATTCCATTTAAATTAATCATGGTATATAGCAAGTTTGCCCAACCCACCACAGGCTGCATGTGGCCCAGGATGGCTTTGAATGCTGCTCAACACAAATTTATAAACTTTCTTAAAACATTATGAGATTTTTTTTTGGTGATTTTTATTTATTTGCCTTTTTGTTATAGCTCATTAGTTAGTGTTAGTGTATTTTATGTGTGGCCCACAACAGTTCTTCTTCCAATGTGGCCCATGGAAGCCAGAAAATTGGACACCCCTGGTGTATACATTGGAATGTGATGCAGCTTTTTTTAAAAGAAAGAAGATGAATTTGTAGGTGATAATTTGAAAAATGTTCAAGATATTTAGTGAAATTAAAAACCAAGTATGATTAACATGTACATTGTGATTTCATGTTATCCAATTTAAAATGTCATTTCTGGCAGGAAGGTTGGGTTTGAATGTAGAAACCTTTGTTTTTACTTTGTATCTTTAGGTACTATTTGAATTTATAGATAACATTTACCTCTTAGACACTGTTTTTATTATTCACTTTGAAAAGATTTAAAATTTTATTGTAATTTATTCTTTGTCCCAGGAGTTATTTTGAAGTTTTTTTGGTTTGTTGTTGTTAATTTCCAAATATGTAGGGATTTTTGTTTATCTTTTTGTTATGAAGCCTCTGGTCAGGTATCATGGACTGTGTGATGCTTATGCCTATGTGGCATATTGATGAACAACAGACTTTAAAATCAAATCGCCTGTGTAGGAATTAAATTCCTACACTAACTTAACAATGTGATTTGGGCAAGTTATATCTGGGCCTCACTTTCTTCATCTGTGAAATGGGGTGGTAATAGTTAACCTACTTCATAGGGTTGTGTGAAAAATAAATGAGTGAATATATGTAAATGCTTAGAACAGTGTCTGGCACTTAGGAAGCCCTATATAAGTTGCTGCTGCTGTTGTTGCTCTTACTGCACAACTATTACTCAAAATTTACTGAGACCTCCTTTTTTTGACCTAATGATACTGAATTTTATAAATATACTCTAGTTGTTCAACACAGAGTTCTGGGCTTGTTAGATCAACCTTGTTAATCTGAAATCAGCTTTTTTTTTTTTTTTTTTTTTACATGGAGTCTTGCTCTTTCACCCAGGCTGGAGTGCAGTGGTATGATCTTGGCTCACTGCAACCTCTGCCTCCCAGGTTCAAGCGATTCTCCTGCCTTAGCCTCCTGAGTAGCTGGGATTACAGGCGCACGTCAAGACTCCTGGCTAATTTTTGTATTTTTAGTAGAGACAGCGTTTCACCATGTTGGTCAGGCTGGTCTCCAACTCCTGACCTCGTGATACTGCCCGCCTCAGCCTCCCAAAGTGCTGAGCTGGGATTACAGGCCTGAGCCACTGCGCCCAGCCTGAAATCAGCTTTTTTAGTGAATGATAGCTGCTTCTGGTTTGCTTGATTTATTAATAATTGAGAGAGATGTGTTGAAATCTCCTATCCAAATGGGGGGTTTGTCCAGTTCTCCCTGTTCTTTCAGTTTTTATTTCACATGTTTTGAAGTTATTTTATATTACATGTTTTCATGTTTAAAATCTTTCTGATGGATTGAATATTTATTTACCTTATCGATCATCAAGTCTTTTTACTAAAAGTATCTCATTCGATGTTAATAAATGTATACCAGCTCCCCTATGGTTATTTTTTGCCTGGTGTATAACTTCATTTCTGTGTCCTTGTGCTTTACATAATCTCTCTCTAAATAGCATATAACTAGCTGAAATTTCTTTGTTTTAGTTTCAACCCAATGACAAGCTCTCATTTGATGAGTTTTATTTATTTACATTTACTGTGTTTGTTAATATTTGGACTTGTTTCTCAGTCATAGTTTTTTATCCTATTGCTATGTTTCTTGTTTCCTTTCTTATTCTTTTTTTTTTTTTTCGAGAAAGAGTCTCGCTCTGTCACCCAGGCTGGAGTGCAGTGGCGCAATCTCGGGTCACTGCAACCTCTGCCTCCCAGGTTCAAGTGATTCTTCTGCCTCAGCCTCCTGAGTAGCTGGGATTACAAGGACCTGCCACCATGCCCGGCTAATTTTTTACTTTTAGTAGAAATGGGGTTTCACCATGTTGGCCAGGCTGGTCTTGAGCTCCTGCCCTCAAGTTGTTCGCCTTTCCTTGGCCTCCCAAAGTGCTGGGATTACAGGCATGGGCCACCACTCCCAGCCTCTTTCTTACTCTTCTTTTAAACTTCTGAAAAGGTTTTTTGGCTTTACTGATTTTTTTTTTTTTTTTTTTTGGTATGTTCATATTAATTCTCTTGTAGCCTTTTTTTTCTCTCTACTGAGTTTGGTATGCACTCAATTTCTCTTTTAGTGGTTAGTGATTCCTTAAATGGTACCACACTTTTAAAAAATTGATATATCATAGTTCTATGTATTTTTTAGTTACATGTGATATGTCTTTAATTCTTAAAAGTAACCATCTTGATTTTCCTCCAGAACAGTGGAAATACAACAATTCAGTGCTAATCTTTTCTATCTGGACTTAAATAAATATTATTGTCTTTTTTTTTGTATTTTGTTTTTAACCTCACAAATCAGACACTAGAATACTATTATTTTATATAAACAATGTGGACATATATTTATCTACATGTTTACCTTTCTGTATTGTATTTCAACCCATTCTGCAATGATTTTCTTTCCTGAAGTACAATAAGAACTGTATTTATATCAGGTTTCTGAGTAGTGAACGCCTTCGGTTTTTGTTTATAAATGTCCTTTCATGTTCATTTTTGAAGGATAGTTTGGTGGACATGCCTTTATAGATTAGTGATTATTTTCTCTCAGCATTTTACAGATATTATCTACCTTATTCCAAATTCCATTTTGTTAAGAAGTTTACTGCTGTTCTTTCATTCCTTTTTTTTTTTTTTGAGACAGAGTCTGGCTCTGTCACCCAGGCTGGAGTGCAATGGTGCGATCTCGGCTCACTGCAAGCTCTGCCTCCCAGGTGCACGCCATTCTCCTGCCTCAGCCTCCCGAGTAGCTGGGACTACAGGCGCGCACCACCATGCCCAGCTGATTTTTCTATTTTTAGTAGAGATGGTGTTTCACCGTGTTAGCCAGGATGGTCTCGATCTCCTGACCTTGTGATCTGCCCGCCTCGGCCTCCCAGAGTGCTGGTATTACAGGCATGAGCCACCGTGCCCAGCCTCTTACATTCCTTTTTGTGATCGTTCCCTTCCTCGTGGATGCTTTCAAGCTATTCTCTTTGTCTTTGATAAACACTTTTACTATGCTGGGTCTATGCGTGAATTTCTTTCTGTCCTCTTTGGAATATGTTCCACTTCTAGAGCTTTAGGTTTGTAGTTTTCATCAGTTGCTGTAAATGTACAACTGTCAGTTCTTTGAATATTGCCTTTTTTCCATTCTCTTCATTTTCTCATTCTTGATCTTCAGTCGGGTATTTGTTAGACCCTCTCATTCTGTCATTTATGTTTTTGCTAAACCTCTAAAAATATTTTATCTTCTCTCTCATATTCTGAGAGTATAAATTGGGTAAATTGAGGGTAAATTGTTTGGCTATATAGTGTAGACCCTCTTTAATATTGTGAAACTACTGTTTAATCAATTTCATCAATTTTTATTCTACATTTCTAGATGTCGCATTTTCTTAAGACTATTAATTCCTAATTATTTTGTCCTTATTTTTGTAATTACATTCTTTATTTCCTTAAACATTTTGTACATAGCAATTCTGTATTCTGTATATCTGATAGCTTCAGTACTTCTAGGTCTCCATCTGTTATTTCTAGTTTCTAATGATTCTGTCTTGTAGTGGCATAACTTCTCATTGGTTAGGTAATCTTTCTGAAGTAGTAATGCCAGATTTTAATTTGTAGGAATCCAGTGGGATTAATTTGAGGGAAATTCTTTGTTTTTGTTTGTGCTTCTGCCAGGAGGCAGAGGGTGTACCCACATCAAAGGTTGTATAGCTTTGTGAAAGTAATTCAAAATGTAGAATTTCTGGGTCCTGTGGTTTTATGTATATTAACATTTTGCTAGATATTGTCAGATTTTCTTTTGTAAGATTATGGTGATTCAGCCTCATCAGCAGTATTTGAAAGTGCTTTTTGCTTTTTCCCCCTGCATATTCCCATTACCATATTACAATACTTTGCCATTTTCATAGACAAATATGTTCATTGGTTTAATTTGCATTTTAAAAAATATTAATATCTTAGCATCTACTTAAGGTTAGTGAACTGAATTACCTTTTAATTTCCTTTGCTTATTTTTCTCTTGGTGGTATTTGTCTTTTTCTTACTGATTTGTAATTGCAGTTTTCATATGAAGAATAGCAACCTTTTGTCATGGCTTCCAAATATTTTTTCCAGGTTGGTCTTTCATATATATATATATATATATATAAATTTTTATTTACATTTTAATCTTTGGGTACTCAGTTTTTTGAAAGATTGTAACCTTCTGGTTGTGGACAGATTTCCTGAAACTGCTAGGCTATTAAATCATAACATTTTTAGCCAATGCAAATTAAAATCAGTGAAAAAAAATGTCATGAGAAGAGGCAAAGGATGTCAGTATGATTTGTAGATTTGGGTTTTCTTTCTTAGACATTCTTCGTATCATTTATCATAAACTTTCTCAGTTTTTAGGGGGAAATAATCTAGTCTCAAACATAAAATGCAGTTTTAATATGGTAGAAGACCCATTTTTACAGACTTTGTTCTATTTATGCAGAGAAGATACATTGTATTATCCTCTACAAATGAACAAAACTTGTTTTGTTAGTCTTAGAAGAAAATCCTAAGATCTTAAGTGTTACCTTCTTCATAGTGTGACATTTAAATGCTTACAATTGTGGATTTTTTTATACTGCACAGAAAGCTACAGTTTATATAGAAACAGGACTTGTGAGGGAGGCCCAAACGATTCTTTTCCGTTTTTGTAGGACAGATGAAAAGAACTAAATGTGCCGACATTGACGTTGAGACACCGGACTCCATTCTGGTTAATACAAATCTACGAGCACTGATCAACAAGCACACATTTTCAGTCCTTCCTGGAGATTGCCAGCAACGACTGCTTTTACTACTCCCAGAGGTAGATCGACAGGTGTGTCACTGAACTCCTTAAGATTTTAAAAATAGCTGTTTATGTATACTTGTAAAGTGGTATTAATGGTACTGAGAAGAATATTTTTACATAAGTTTCTTAATAGGCGGGCTTTTTAAGGCTTAGAAAAAAAATTCTCCTACCAGAATTTCAAGATTACAGAATTATTTTGACTGTATTAGGATGTAGGCATCCATAGAATGAAGTTGAGGAGGAGGCCAGGCATGGTGGCTCACACCTGTAATCCCAGCACTTTGGGCGGCCAAAGAGGGCGAATCACCTGAGGTCAGGAGTTCAAGACCAGCCTGGCCAACATGGCAAAACCCCATCTCTACTAAAAATACAAAAATTAGCCACGCGTGGTGGCGGGCGCCTGTAATCCCAGCTACTCGGGAGGCTGAGCCAGGAGAATCACTTGAACCTGGGAGGCGGAGATTGCAGTGAGCCAAGATGGTGCCACTGGACACCAGCCTGAGTGACAGAGTGAAACTCCATCTCAAAAAAAAAAAAAAAAAAAAAAAAAAATACATAAACTTCAGGAGGAAGAGTTGTCTTGGTCCAGTATCAACAGGATGTGGGCCAGTGCCTCAGTGGAGTGGGAAATGTCAGGAATAAGCCAAAAACATGGGTCTAGATAAATACATCTGGAAAGGCAATACAACATGATATGAACAGTGGTGGACTTGAGAATGTTTGCAGTTTGCATTCTTTTGTTACATTTTTCTAAGAGAAACATTTATTACTTTCATAATAAAGAACTTAAAACCCAATGTAAGTTATACTTAAAAAACAAAAGTAGCAAAAAGAAATGCCAAAGGTTTGGCAAGCATCAAGGCAGGGACCAGAGAGCTTTAGTGATTTACCTTGGTCGGGAATAAAGTAAAGGTCTGAGACTTTGGCTTCCATCAAGGAAAACAGTGTACCAAGTCACTCCCCCTCTGATCTTCTGTTTCCTCCCTCTGTAAAGGGAAGATAGAACAATTACAATTTTTTAAGCTTTCTTCACTTCTGAGATTTTTAAAAATCTCAACTGTGTTCTAAGTAATGCGATAGGTTTCCCCAACCCCCAACCTTTAAGAATGTTTATTAAAATGATGAGAGGGAGATGTTTTCCTTAGTTTACACAGTAAAAGAACTAGTTATACTCTCTTGTTCATAGTAAGAGGATAACAGAATGAGTAAGCTACAGAATTCATTATTAGCTAATTGACTTATTGAAATAAAACTAAATCTTTCTAATTCTGAAAATATCTTTCTACTAGACTGCATTGATACCAATTTCATAGTGTTATGAATCAGAACATGTCAAAGTAGTTCAGAGTCCATTGTCCAGAGAGCCCAAATAAATGAGGTATTCTTACAGCAGTGGGGACAAAGAAGTAAAACCGGTCCTTCTTGGTGACTGCTCTCCCTACATAACTCTTGGAGAAATTATAGCTTTGAGGATGCCAGTTCTTGGTTAGAACAAGTTAGGAGACTGAAGTTTCAGCAGTTTTAAGAGAACCTCTTGGAGAGTGCTCTCATCTTTTTTTTTTTTTTTTTTTTAAAGACTCAGGGTTGTTAGGCTGGGAATACTAGTACAGGATGTAACTGAGGGCCTGTTTATGGAATTCTCTAATGCTGGTTCCTCAGAACTATCTTTTGACTGATGTCCTTTGTCAAGTTCTAAATCTGGAGGATTGCCACATACAATTTTAGAATTAAAAAGGATCTTAGAGGTTATCTAGTCCATTTTCCCATAGAGTGCAATCCTGGGGGGTATTCTTTTTTTTTTTTTTTTTTTTTTTTTGAGATGGAGTCTTGCTCTGTCACCCAAGCTGGAGTGCATTGGCTCGATCTCGGCTCACTGCAACCTCCGCCTCCTGGGTTCAAGCAATTCTCCTGCCTCAGCCTCCTTAGTGGCTGGGATTACAGGAGTGTGCCACCACGCCCAGCTAGTTTTTGTATGTGTGTGTGTTTTTTGTTTTTTGTTTTTTGTTTTTTTTGTATTTTTAGTAGAGACGGGGTTTCACCATGTTAGCCAGGGTGCTTTCGATCTCCTGACCTCGTGATCCACCTGCCTCAGCCTCCCAAAGTGCTGGGATTACAGATGTGAGCCACCACGCCCAGCCGGGGTATTCTTAATAGGAGGTTACTTGGCTAGTCTTTTTCAGTTGTTAACATGGTTGGAGCCCACAGTAATCTGAATAACATTGTCCTTATGTGTAGAGAATATAGAATTTCGATTAAGTGAAATACAGACTACTGTCAGATGAAATTTAGAGTGTTTAAAGAATGAAAAGTTGGAAGCCGTACTTGACTGTGTGGAGTATCCAGTCAATGAGTAGAAAAATATTTAGACCAGAGAAAAACATAGGTTTGGATCAAAACACCTCTCCTTCAATATATTTGAAGGCCCATGATATGGAAGAGGTACATTTTGTTATACAGAAAGCAGATTTGGGGTTAAAAAACTTTTTCACAGTTGGAGGATTAAACTGCAGAGTAGATTGGCTTCTGGTGGAGTAACTTGCTTATCGCTGTTAATACTCAAGTAGAGACTGGATAAACTGCTCTTATAGGAACACCATTACCCTTGTACCAGTTCTCTAGAGTATGAATCAGCAGTCAGCAAACTACAGCCCACTAGGCAATTTCCAGCTGACTGCCTAATTAATAAAGTTTTATTGGCTTAAAGCCACTCCTGTTAGTTTTCGTATTGTCGGTAACTACTTTTGTGCTACAGTGGCGGAGTTAAGTAGCTGAAATCAAGCCATATGGCCTGCAAAGTTAAAGTATTTGTGGTCTAGCCCTTTACAGAAAGTTTACCAATTTCTGCTGTAGAGCCAGGGGGAAATGATGTCGACCCACATAGATGTGGAAAGTAAAGTGGGTTAAGAAGAGTTCCTCAATCTCAAGGATGTCCAAATCATTTTCTTAATTTTCTTCAAAAAACTGTTTTTGACTTAAAATTTACATTTAGATTTTTAGTCCATCCTTCTTTTTTTTTTTTTTTTTTTTTTTTTTTGTCATTATCTGAATCTGGGATTCAGCTTTATTTTCTACTGGGTGGATAGCAAGTTGTTCCAGCACTATATGTGTGGTTCTGTGAGTAGATTTTTAATTATTAGGGAATGGATGTGAATGGAGAGAAAGGAGTGAGGAGAGGTAAATAGGAAAGCAATATTTTAGAACAAAGTGATACTACATTAAATAACAGAGTTGGATAAGCACATAGTATGAGACAGTTATATTTCTATTAAAATAAATATATATACATTCTTTTATAAAATGAAAGGAAAGTCAAATACCACATGATACCTTTCACTTTCTTTGTAAGCTTTCCTTGGCTTATTCTTTGACCCAGGTTGGTCCAGATGGTTTAATGAAGTTAAATGGCTCAGCCCTTAACAATGAATTCTTCACTTCAGCAGCCCAAGGCTGGAAGGAAAGACTCTCAGAAGGTAAGTGCTCTACTTAATGTGTCTCCCAGGTGATGTGTGCACTCGGAGCACCTCTCTTCCTCATCAGGTAATTAAGCAGTTTTGGAAGGTAAAGGACAGGATGTTTCCATATGATAGAATTAACTATCATGTGTGGAACACGTTGTTAGACTTTTATCTAGAGCCTATGTTACCAGGTTAACACCAGATGGAGTCCAGCAATATGTTTCTTTAGTGATATAAAGCTTCCAAGAAATTAAAAAATACAGATTTTTGGGCCCTGCTCCTAAAGATTCTGATTCAGCAATTCTACATTAATGCCTAGGAATTGAAATTGTATTAGGCTCCCTAATAAAAGTATAGAATTAGTCACTTTATGGTGCTCTGCATCCCAGTTTGGTAAGCAGTGAGATAATCTGTTTATTACTGCCTAGCTTCAATAAAACTAACAGTAAAAGCAATCAGTGAGAGCTTTTTAAAAGATCACTTCATTAAGGTATATTTCATATAATATAAAATTCAGCCATTTGAAATGGACAGTTAATTGGCAGTCAGAACATTGTAGTAAGTATGGATCATGACCGAGAATTACTGACTATGATCACTGGTCTGCCATGTGTGCCATGCTTCTAATGACTGATTGTGTGTGGGCACTGCATATAGTATCTGTCAGTACTAGCAGTTCTTCACCTCTACAGCTGAAAAACACCTGTGGTGTTTTTAAAAATACTGATGTGCAGACACCAGTGTCAATGATTTTGTTTTTATTGCTCTGGGTTAGTGTCAGAGCTTTGTTAGTTTTGGTTGTTTGTTTGTTTCAAAGTTTTCCCAAATGATTCTAATATGCAGACATAAGTAAAACCACTGGCTGAATTATTTTTATTACATCTGTTTTTCAGTATACGTGGAATAAAAAATAGCACTTGAAAAGTCGTATACCAAAGAATAGCCTAAAACAACTGTGAGAGACTTTAAAATATATACTTTTGTAAGGAACACATTAGGAATGCTATTCATTGTTTATTTTCTGTCAGATCCCTACCAGTTAGAGTTAAGTGAACAGCTAATATATAATCTAGATTGTTTCTTGAAATTGTTGGCTTTTCCCATCCTCTTCTTTTAGAAGAAATTCTGTGTAGAAGGGATCTCTTGCTCTGATTACTTTGGTCCTTTCTCTTTCCTTTTTTTTTTTCCCAGAAAGATTAAAACATACCAGTTCTACCGGTACCTTTCTTTAAGAATAAATTGGTAAAGGATTTACTTCCTCAGCCCCCACTTCTTTGTAACTAGGTACTGTCAGCAATGATAACTGCGATTATTATTATAAGTGTTACTTTTTTTTTTTAACATGCAAGTAAGTGACTGCTGTACCTATAGTCAATGTGATCATATTTTATGAACAACAACTTGGAACACTGTATATATGTGAACAGAGTTCAGTACATTTTATTCCTCATTTTCAGATACACAGTAGACTCAACAGCAGGAGTTCTGGGTTGGATTCTGACAGCCAAATCCCTCTTTTCCCAATCCTTTGCCCACGACTGTGATGTCCACGGTCCTCTAACACTTTTCCTCTCCTTCTTCTCACCCCCAGGAGGTCTTAAACTTCAAATTCTGCCATTTCTACCTCTTATTCCTTGATGTCCTGGGTATTAGAGTATAAAAGGGAGCAGCCTATCTGAGCCACAAGTTTGAAGATGGCCTACCAAGCACATTCACTGTTCTCTGCTGATGGAGTGGGAAGGATTGAGGTGGTTGGTAGTATATGCAAATAAATGGCATATTCAGAGCAGCTGGGTCTTTGGCATGTTGAGTATCTTCTTGCTAGAGCATTAGCCTCGTACAATTTGTGGAACAATTAGAAAACTGACAACTCCAGAATAACTCCCTACCTTTCTACTGGAATCTCGAATGCTAGGGCCATAGCTTTTATTTATGCAGTTAGAGGTAAAAAGCCTAAAATTAAGTTGCCTTGGAGAAACGGATCTTTAAAATAGTAAAAATGCCCAGTGGCACAGTTTATTGAAAGCACATCACTTTTTCTTTTAGTGGAAGATAAATTGGAAGTTCTAGGTAAGAGAAAAAATAAATCTGTATGGAATGTGATGCTTGGAGCGTGAGGAAGGTACCACAGGGAAGCCCAGAGAAAAGGCTCTGTCAGCCTCAGCTGAGTACTGAAAGCTACCTGGAGTGGTGTGCAAACATATTTTTATTTCACCTAGTGGCATTTAGGTCCTCCTTTACAGTGAAGAGGTTCGGGGAGTTTCTGTTACTTTCACATGATAGTATTCTGATTCCTGCATGAGTCTTTCATGATTTATAAATAGTTACGTGTTGCAAATAGCATTTTTCTATTGAATATCCTTTTTTGGGTACATTGCAGGTGAGTTTACACCTGAGATGCAGGTGAGAATTCGACAAGAGATTGAGAAGGAGAAAAAACTGGAGCCATGGAAAGAACAATTCTTTGAAAGCTACTATGGGCAGAGGTAATATTAGGACAGGTTCTATAAACCAAATATTAATTCCTACATATATGTCATGTAGTGCTTTATCTCATTACCCTCACAGAAAATCTAGGCCCCAGTTTCCTTCTGTTTTGTTTTGCTTTGTTTTTTTGTCTCACTGATTCTTCTTTAGGAAGAAGTTTTTTTCTTATTATGAATCACGGGTTCACAGAATTAGATTACTCATCATACTTTACCCTTAAAACTGTCATTGTAGGTGAAATGGCTTCTTTAAAAATAAATTTTTTAGCTGGGCACGGTGGTTCACGCCTATAATCCCAGCACTTTGGGAGGCCGAGGCGAACTCCTGAGGTCAGGAGTTCAAGACCAGCCTGACCAACATGGTGAAACCCCGTCTGTACTAAAAAAATACAAAATTAGTTGGGCATAGTGGCGCATGCCTGTAATCCCAGCTACTTGGGAGGCGGAGGTTGTGGTGAGCCAAGATGGCACCATTGTACTCCAGCCTGGGCAAAAAGAGCAAAATTCCATCTCAAAAAAAAAAAAAAAAATACATTTTTAAAAAAACCTTGAATTAAGAGTCCCTTTCTTTGAAAAGATTGGTTTTTCTTCTGGTTACTTTATAAGATAGAAAAATATTGAAGTTTTTTTTTTTTTTTTGAGACAGAGTTTCACTCTTGTCGCCCAGGCTTTAGTACAGTGGCGCAATCTCAGGCTCACTGCAACCTCCGCCTCCCGGTTTCAAGCAATTCTGCCTCACCCTCCCGAGTAGCTGGGATTACAGGCATGTACCACCACACCTGGCAAATTTTGTATTTTTAGTGGAGTTGGGGTTTCACCATGTTGGCCAGGCTGGTCTCGAACTCCTGACTTCAGGTGATCTGCCCTCCTCGGCCTCCCAAAGTGCTGGGATTACAGGTGTGAGCCACCACTCCCGGCCAGAATACTGAGGTTCTGTCCACTTTTTATAGTAGTTAATTATCCCAAAATGTAGCTATCCTGAATCACTAAGGAATATTAGGAATTTTGTAATGTGGACTATTAGAACCAACCTGTAATTAAACAGCGTCTCCTCTGTAAAAGGCACTCTGGGAGATGTACATAGCTGAATCAAGATATAAATTCTGCTTAAAAGAGGCTGTAGCCTAAATCAGTTCTTCCCCCCAACGAAAGATCCAACAATGAAATTGTAATGGGACATTTAAATAGATGGTAATGGAGATGTTTTGTTTGAAATAGGATTGAACACCTGGACTTCTACTTGTTAGTCTCCCTTCCTTCCTTCTGCACACCAGTGGCAGCCCTTAAGGAGACCCGTAACCACAGCTTGAAAACTAAGTGCTCCTTTTCCTTGTCTCCAAGTGGTATTTATCCATCTCCTTCACGGTCATTTAGGAAATATTCCTATTGAGATTAAGAGTTCCATAAACTGCGGCCAGGTGTGGTGGCTCACACCTGTAATCTCAGTGCTTTGGGAGGCTAAGGTGGGCAGATCACTTGAGCCCAGGAATTCGAGACCAACTTGGGCAACATGGCAAAACCACATCTCTAGAAAAAATACCAAAAAATTAGCTGGGTGTAGTGGTGCGCGCCTGTAGACCCAGGCTCAGGTGGGAGAATCGTTTAAACCTGGGAGGCGGGGGTTGCAGTGGCCAAGATTACACCATTGCACTCCAGCCTGGGCGACGAAGCAAGACCTTGTCTCAAGAAAAAAAAAAAGAGTTCTATAAACTGATTTTTCTATATTTTTGTTATGAGCATTGAGCTATAGAAGTGATGTTTGGTACATTTAGACTGTTATTGCAGGTAGCAGTAATTCTACAAATATTTGTTCATTCCCTCCTTTTTTTTCCTCTTTTTTTTTTTTTTTTTTTTTTTAAAGACAGGGTCTCACTCTGTCCCCCAGGCTGGAGTGCAGTGGCACAATCACGGTTCACTGTAGCCTTAATCTCTTGGGCTTAGGCAGTCCTTCCACCTCAGCCTCCCAAGTAGCTGGGACTCCAGGTGCATGCCACCACACCCAGCTAATTATTGTATTTTTTGTAGAAGTGGGGTTTTGCCCTGTTGCACAGGCTGGTCTCAAACTGCTGTGCTCAAGCGACCTGCCCACCTCCCAAAGTGCTGGGATTACAGGCATGAGCCACTGTGCCTGGCCCATTCCCTCCTTCTTAAGCAGATAGAGCGTTACAACAGTTTGTGGGTCTTTCTATTTTCAACGATTACTTTTTGTCAGCTTTTACAGAAAGACTGTTTTTGATTATTGCCCAGTTTTGTCCCTATGCAGTCCATCTCAGAAGCACAGTACTGACTCTTTGAAGTCACCAAAGAAGGCTCATTGATTTTACATGTTGTACAGTATTCTAAAACATTAAGAAGAGTCACTAATGACCTTTACAGATTAGCCTAGCTTTTAGCCACTCCACATTATGGATATCTCAATGGAATTATACCCTCAGAATAGCTTAGAGACACTCGATCTCAGAATTGTAGAGCTAAACCAAGTGGGATTTAAATGGGCTTTCCAAAAACTCAGCTATAATTCTCAGCCTCTATAGAACATTGACAGCCAGCTGTCTCCTTAGGTCCTCTTAGATTTTTTGGGCCAGGGTTTGCACAGATATTGCAGAAAAGAGTTGATCACAATCCCAGGGTGGAAGAGTCTTGGGCTTCCTTCAGTTCCCTTGCAGGTAGTCTATGATGCATGCCTCCAGACAATGTGGCCTCTTTATAAGCAAAAGTAATAATAACTACTATTACTGAGCTTTCATTATGTGTTAGGCAAGCACTTTATATGGATTAACTTAATTATCATAGCAACACTATGAAGTAATTAAACCTAGTGTACAATTGAAGAAACTGAAGTAAAGAAGGCTAGTCATTTACTTAATATCACATGGACGGTAGGTATCAGAGCCAGAATTTGAATCCGGGCGCTCTGACTCCAGAACTTTCACTACTACTAATAGTGAAGATAATACATGAATACCTGCTATGTCAGGGGTTCTCCTAGGCATTGGTATCTTCCATTATCTCTATTAATGAATGCTTTCAACAACATGGGCTATTTTTCAACTGGAATATTTCTTTTTTCCCCTTTTTAGTTCTGGCCTGAGCCTTGAAGATTCTAAGAAATTGACAGCTTCTCCCAGCGATCCCAAAGTAAAGAAAACCCCAGCTGAACAACCAAAATCCATGCCTGTGTCAGAGGCCTCTCTTATCAGAATAGTTCCAGTAGTCCCCCAGTCGGAGTGTAAAGAAGAAGCATTGCAAATGTCATCACCAGGCAGAAAAGAAGAGTGTGAAAGCCAAGGTGAAGTGCAGCCGAACTTCTCCACATCTTCAGAGCCCCTGCTCTCCTCAGCTCTCAATACACATGAGCTTAGCAGCATTCTTCCCATCAAGTGCCCAAAGGATGAGGATCTCTTGGAGCAGAAGCCAGTCGCCTCTGCTGAGCAGGAATCTGAGAAGAACCATCTCACCACAGCTTCTAATTATAACAAAAGTGAAAGCCAAGAATCTTTAGTTACATCGCCAAGCAAACCCAAGAGTCCTGGGGTTGAAAAACCAATAGTGAAGTCCACAGCAGAAGCGGGTCCACAGGAGACTACTATGAAAGAACCTCTAGCAACTCTTGTTGATCAGAGCCCAGAAAGCCTCAAGAGGAAGTCTTCCCTCACCCAAGAAGAGGCCCCTGTGAGCTGGGAGAAGAGGCCACGTGTCACTGAGAATCGCCAGCACCAGCAGCCATTTCAGGTCTCACCACAGCCCTTTCTCAATAGAGGGGACAGAGTCCAGGTGCGAAAAGTACCACCTCTCAAGGTAAGAGACTGGAGAGAATTGAAAAGCAGAGATGGTCTGAACCCTATGTTTTTGGTCATACCTACTAAATCTCAAGTAAATTGTGGTAGTTCTTAATGCAGAAGCAGTTGGATATATTTGATAAGTACGTAACTATGGTCTTACACAAATAAAATGATAGACGGGCATTTAGAACTGCAGTCCTACATACAGGTCTTTACTGATGTTTGCATAAGGAAGGTACCTGGGCATCTAATGTAAACCACCCCTGTGCTCACTAGTCGAGCTCAGAGGCACCTGATCTCAGAATCTTAGACCAAATATAATTTAAATGGACTTCCAAAAACTTAGTTATAATTCTCAGCCTCTATAGAACATTGACAGCCAGCTGTCCTACTGTCTCCTCAGGACCTCTTAGATTTTTTGGGCCAGGGTTTGCGCAGATATTGCAGAGAAGAGTTGATCACAATCCCAGGGTAGAAGAGTCTTGGGCTTCCTTCATTTCCCTTACAGGTAGTCTGTAATGCATGCCTCCAGGAAATGTGGCCCCTTTATAAGCGAAAGTAATAACAATAACCACCATTATTGAGCTTAAGACAGTTATGGAAATCTTATAACCATCATGAAAATTATTGTCTGATATGACAAAATAAGAAATGTGAGACTAAGCATGAGGAGACTATTGGTGTAATCAAAGGATCCTATCTTTGTACCAAGAGCCATGGTATTTGAGTTTACTTTACCCTTTCCTTGCTACCATAACTGACTTGATGTTCTGTGAATCAGGAACTACCTTTAGCTCCCTCCTGTTAGAGGAAATATGTGTAGCTGTCTTCTGTCACTACTGGTTACTTGAGGGACACTAGTAAGATGGAATAGTCTTGGTAAGCTCTACTGCTTAGCATGTGATTAACTTCCAGTTAGCCTTGTATTGCTGCATGTCAAATCTTTCAAATTCTTCTAGGTAGTATCTTTGACTGTCTTAATATATAATGCCCTTTGAAACCCAAACACATTTTTACTTCTGATCTTAAAGGTTTATTAATACTTGGGCTTGTGCTTAATATCAGCTTGCAGTTCATTCATTTAATAAATAGTGTTTATTTTTCTTACCAAGGAATTTAAGAGGCAAGGCACTGAATATTACTCATTAGGATATAAATGGAAAAATAAGCCTAGTAAAAGTACTTTTTTCCCCCTTTTTATTTAACTTAGGTGAACCAAAATTAGTTCTGTCAGGAAGTATTCCTTGGAAAGATTCACTTACCAGAACTTGACCCATTCTCATTGTATTTTTTTTTTTTTTTTTTTTTTCAAATGGAGTCTCGTTCTGTTGTCCAGACTGGAGTGCAGTGGCACAATCTTGGCTCACTGCAATCTCCACCTCCCAGATTCAAGCGATTCTCCTGCTTCAGCGTCCTGAGTAGCTGGGATTACAGGCATGCACCACCACACCTGGCTAATTTTTGTAATTTTATTTTTTAGTAGAGATGGGGTTTCACCATGTTGGTCAGGCTGGTCCCAAACTCCTGACCTCAAGTCATCTGCCCTCCTCTGCCTCCCACAGTGCTGGGATTACAGGCGTGGGCCACCGTCTGTACTTCCTATTACTTTTTTATTCATTGCTTGTTTTTTGCCCCCCAAGATGGAGTCTTGCTCTGTCGTCCAGGCTGGAGTGCAGTGATGCAATCTTGGCTCACTGCAGCCTCCGCCTCCCGGATTCAAGGGATTCTCCTGTCTCAGCCTCCCAAGTAGCTGGGATTACAGACGTCAAGCCACGACGCCCGGCTAGTTTTCGTATGTTTACAAATAATTAAAATAAGTATTTGTAAAGGGGTTTCACCATGTTGGCCAGGCTGGTCTTGAACTCCTGACCTCAAGATCCACCCGCCTCGGCCTCCCAAAGTGCTAGGGTTATAGGTGTGAGCCACCAAGCCTGGCCAATTCATTGCTCTTTAAGATTGGTGATTTTAGCACTTAAGAATCTATGGGGGTTTTTTCTTATTTTTTTTTTCTACCATTAACATGCATTACGAGAGATTCTGATTTTTGTTATAATCACTTTTTCTATTCTTTCTTATAAAAATATTAGAAACTTTAATGTCATTCACAGCTTATCTCCAGACCTGAGAGCTGAGTAACTGTTTAGGTTTTGCTATAAATGTTGCTAAGACCCATCATTTCTATTTCCTCACCTGTAAACAGGCTGGGTTACATCATATTCTGTCTGCTTTCTGCTAGTCCAGAGGGATTACACAGAAACTTTAATCCACTGTGACCAAGTTAATATAATTTTACTTTTTTCAATTCTTTTCCTTTCTTCTCCCTCTTCATCTCCTTCAAAAAAGACTTCTCCAGAAGTGTCTTTAGTAACTCTCTTCTCTTGGACCCTATCTCAAATACTGCTTTCTTAGATAAAGCTTAATGTAATTTATAACAGAACAAAACCTTTTAAACAAAATTTAAGTAGAAAACAAAATTCACAGTGTAGTAGTAGAAAACAAAATTTGCAATGTAGTATAAATGTCATAACTTAGTTACAACTTTTATATACATACAAATGTATATAAAAATTATATATACACACATGCACATACATTCCATATACAGTCAGCCCTCTGTATCAGCAAGTTCCGCATCCTCAAGGTTAATGCAATACTTGCAACCAACCACCTATCGCAATATTTGGAAAAGAAAATTAAATACAAATTAAGAATAAGTGTAACAATTTATATAGCATTTACATTATGTTAGGTGTTATAAATAATCTAGAGATGACTTAAAATATATGGGAAGATATGTGGAGGTTATCTGCAAATACTGTGCCATTTTACATAAAGGACTTGAGCATCCTCAGATTTTTATATCCTCCGGGGTCCTAGAACCAGTCCCCCGTGGATACCAAGGGATGACTGTACACTTAAAAACAAAAGGATTGAATCTCTCTGCTCTCCCAGGGTAGGGCTTCTCAGTAAATTAAATTGTTATCAGTGCCTGGACAACTTGGAGTGGTTTTGCACTTAAAAAGAAATATGATTTATTTTGCATAATCAGGTAATAGGGCTATTTACATAAGTAACTGAAACTTATTTTTAGATATCGAAACCTTTCATTTTAACCACTTATAATGGTTGTTCTTATTTGATTTCAACATGTTATTAATGATTGTGTTATTATGATAGATACCATGTATTATGCTAGGTATAGTGTTACTCTCATGAGTATTCTTATGTAAAGTTGTTTGTCCCTATATAAATTCCCCTAAACACCTTTCTTGTATTTACTTTTTTAGTTTTATCTTTTTTTTTTTCATTTTTTTTCCCCTGCAGTTTCTTTCGTATGATATAAATAAGGGACAATAACTGCTTCTTTCTTACTGTAGGCAGCCTCTAAAATACTATGTGCTGAGTAAATATACTATCTAGGCTTGTTCGAATTGGATGTGAAATAGATTTAGCTCTTAGAGAGATTAAGTAGATTTCCTGATGTAAAATACATACTCTGTGATACCTGTTATGAAGTCCCATGGCTCTAACTTCGGAATTATAGAGAATCAATTTTTGAGGACTACTGACCTTTTGAGAAATGAGTATTGCAAATAATGAAAAATGTTTAGTGACTTTATTATTCTTAATTTAAGAACATTAAGAAAAATGGCATGCATTTTCTTAGGGTTTAGTGGGTTTTTTTTTAATTAAATGCTTTAGAACGTCTTAACAGTTATTTGCTCCTTTAAACTCAACCAGTTATTAGAAGAGTCCACATCTTGTTGCATTATTAGTAACTAATAGCTTTCAAAGTATTGTTCAGGACAGAAGGCAGATTTGTTTCAGACATGATGATTTTATGGTATGAAAATCATTGGTTTCAGCCAGGTGTGGTGGCTCACGCCTGTAATCCCAGCACTTTGGGAGGCTGAGGTAGGTGGATCACTTGAAGTCAGGAGTTCGAGACCATCCTGGCCAACATGGTGAAACCCCATCTCTACTAAAAATACAAAAAAATTAGCTGGGCCTGGTGGCAGGTGCCTGTAATCCCAGCTACTCGGGAGGCTGAGCCACAAGAATCACTTGAACCCAGGAGGCAGAGGTTGCAGTGAGCTGAGATTGTGCCACTGCACTCCAGCCTGGGTGACAGAGTGAGACTCTGTCTCAAAAAAAAAAAAAAGATGAAAATCAGTGGTTTCAATCCTGATAGACATCAGAATCTCACAAGTAGCTTTTTAGAAACTTTTTTTTTTTTGAGCTGGAGGCTCCCTCTGGAGTCACCGTGTTGGCCAGGCTTTTTCAGGCTGGGTGCAGTGGCGCATGCCTGTAATCCCAGCACTTTGGGAGGCCGAGGCAGGTGTATCACATTAGGTCAGGAGTTCAAGACTAGCCTGGCCAACATGGTGAAACCCTATCTCTACTAAAAATACAAAAGTTAGCCAGACGTGGTGGCCCACACCTGTAATCCCAGCTACTCGGGTGGCAGAGGCACAAGAATCACTTGAACCCAGGAACTGAGGTTGCAGTGAGCTGAGATCACACCACTGCACTCCAGCCTGGAAGACAGAGCAAGACCCTATCTAAAAAAAAAAAAAAAATTCCTAGGGTCTTGGGGGTTCTGATTTGTAATTTTTTGGGATAGGACCCAGAGCATATATATTTTAAAAGTTCCACAAGTAAATATAATACCAGCCAGAGATGAGAACGGCTGGCAAACATTATGTACATACTCCTTTATGTGTATGGGCATGGTGGGGCTCCTATAGATCACACATTGTCTTCCTTCCAGTGCTATCTAGAAGCCTGTGTAATTTGAGATAATCCAGCCCGTGTGTGTGTGTGTGTGTGTGTGTGTGTGTGTGTGTGTGTGTGTGTGTGTGTGTGTGTGTGTGTGTGTGTGTGTGTGTGTGTGTGTGTGTGTAGAACAGAGAAGAGCAAGTATTTCCCCCTGGACCTTGGTAGTAAAGCTAAGAACTAAAAGACAGTAGTGATATGGGTGGCTGGCTTGCTTGCTTTTCTCTTCTTTCTCAAACATAAATACACTTTTTAAAAATGCAAATACCATAGAAAGCTTTGTATCATAATAAGCACTTGGAATAGTGACCTTAGGAGGGAGTTGAGATAGGAAAAGAGGTGTGGGGATTTGGGGTGAGAGTGGAAGCAGTCGTCTTTGGCATCAGTAGAAAAAGCGGATGTAAGGACCCTAGAGACAAACTAGTGTTGCTGTCTCCAAGGTTTGGCCTCTCGGCCTTAGACTACCCATGTTTGTCACAGGTGCTGTAGTGTTCATCTGTTTTTAAAATGTGAGGGCTAATGAAGTTTTGTTATTCTTACAAATGAAAACTAAGCTCTGTTGTTTTTTTCCCCTCTACTTCTTTCAGATCCCGGTCTCCAGAATCTCCCCCATGCCGTTTCATCCATCGCAGGTCTCTCCCAGGGCTCGTTTTCCAGTCTCCATCACTAGTCCTAACAGAACAGGAGCCAGAACTCTTGCAGACATCAAAGCAAAAGCCCAACTGGTCAAAGCACAGAGGGCAGCAGCCGCCGCTGCCGCCGCAGCTGCTGCAGCCGCCTCAGTTGGAGGGACCATTCCAGGACCTGGCCCAGGGGGTGGACAAGGTCCAGGAGAGGGTGGTGAAGGGCAGACTGCTAGAGGAGGCAGTCCAGGCTCAGACAGAGTCAGTGAAACTGGAAAGGGCCCCACACTGGAACTGGCAGGAACTGGAAGCAGGGGAGGTACGAGAGAGCTTTTACCCTGTGGTCCAGAGACTCAGCCCCAGTCTGAGACCAAGACCACCCCAGGACAGGCACAGCCTCATAGTGTCTCTGGAGCACAACTACAGCAAACCCCCCCAGTGCCTCCAACACCTGCCATCAGTGGAGCATGCACAAGTGTCCCATCACCAGCCCACATAGAGAAATTGGATAATGAAAAACTGAACCCCACCAGAGCAACAGCCACAGTGGCCTCTCTCAGCCATCCACAAGGGCCCAGTAGTTGCAGACAGGAGAAAGCACCTTCTCCAACAGGTCCTGCTCTAATCTCAGGTGCCTCACCTGTTCATTTTGCAGCTGATGGCACAGTTGAGCTCAAAGCAGGTCCTAGTAAGAATATACCTAACCTTTCAGCCTCATCAAAGACAGATGCTAGTGTGCCAGTGGCTGTAACTCCCTCCCCTTTAACATCTTTATTGACCACAGCCACTTTAGAAAAGCTTCCTGTACCCCAGGTCAGTGCAACTACAGCACCTGCTGGATCAGCTCCACCCTCGAGCATTTTGCCAGCAGCTTCAGCTTCTAGCCTTAAAACCCCAGGAACTTCTTTAAACATGAATGGACCCACTTTAAGACCAACCTCTAGTATCCCTGCTAATAATCCTTTAGTGACTCAGCTGCTTCAAGGCAAAGATGTTCCCATGGAGCAAATTCTGCCTAAACCTCTCACCAAAGTTGAAATGAAAACGGTTCCACTGACTACAAAAGAGGAAAGGGGGATGGGAGTGCTCATAGGTACCAACACAACAGAAAATAGCACCAGAGAGGAAGTTAATGAGAGACAGTCCCATCCAGCTACACAGCAGCAGCTGGGCAAAACCTTGCAAAGTAAGCAGCTCCCCCAGGTTCCAAGGCCCCTTCAGCTCTTTTCAGCTAAGGAGCTGAGGGACTCCAGTGTTGACACACACCAATACCAAGAAGGACTAAGTAAAGCAACCCAAGATCAGATCCTTCAGACTCTCATTCAGAGGGTTCGGAGGCAGAATCTTCTCTCAGTTGTGCCGCCCTCGCAGTTCAACTTCGCTCACTCAGGTTTCCAGCTGGAAGACATCTCCACAAGCCAGAGGTTCATGCTGGGTTTTGCTGGCAGAAGGACATCCAAACCTGCAATGGCAGGGCACTACTTACTGAATATTTCTACCTACGGCCGGGGCTCAGAGAGCTTTAGGAGGACCCATTCTTTAAACCCTGAAGACCGTTTTTGTCTAAGCAGCCCCACTGAAGCCTTGAAAATGGGATATACAGACTGTAAAAATGCAACAGGAGAGAGTAGCAGCAGCAAAGAAGATGACACTGATGAGGAAAGTACTGGTGATGAGCAGGAATCTGTCATGGTGAAAGAGGAGCCCCAGGTTTCCCAGAGTGCTGGCAAGGGTGACACAAGTTCAGGACCCCACAGCAGGGAAACTCTGTCTACCAATGATTGCTTAGCTAGCAAGAATGTGAAGGCTGAGATACCAGTGAGTGAGCAAACCACTTTAAGTAAGGAGAATTACCTGTTCACTAGAGGCCAAACATTTGATGAAAAGACCCTAGCCAGAGATTTAATTCAGGCAGCACAGAAGCAGATGGCTCATGCAGTGAGAGGTAAGACAATCCGTAGCAGCCCCGAGCTTTTCAATTCTACTGTTCTTCCTCTGCCTGCAGACAGCCCCACCCACCAGCCCCTACTCCTTCCACCCCTGCAAACCCCGAAGTTGTATGGAAGCCCCACCCAGATAGGGCCAAGCTACAGAGGCATGATCAATGTCTCCACCTCATCTGAAATGGACCATAACTCTGCTATACCAGGTAGCCAGGTATCTAGCAATGTAGGTGATGTCATGTCATTTTCAGTGACTGTCACTACCATCCCTGCTAGCCAAGCTATGAATCCCAGCAGCCATGGCCAGACCATTCCTGTTCAGGCCTTCCCTGAAGAGAACAGCATAGAGGGCACGCCTTCGAAATGTTACTGCCGCTTAAAAGCCATGATCATGTGCAAAGGCTGTGGCGCTTTCTGCCATGATGATTGCATTGGCCCCTCCAAACTGTGTGTCTCCTGCCTTGTCGTTCGGTAATGAGACTAGAAAGAGATACACTGTAAAGGAGGGGGAAGGGAAGGGTTGACCAGTTGGGTTTTTTGTGTCCTTTTGGAATCACAGAAATAAACAAGTAGGTTTCAGTTGTCTTCAGAGACAAATGTTACTTAATCAGGAATACAAAGTACAGATTTTTTACATTTTAGAGGAAGAGCACCTTGTATAGTAAGTCTAAGTCAAGCAAGACTTTGTGAATTTGTGACAAGTTTGCACTTACAAAATCATGTAAATATGTCACATTTTGTTTAACATTATTTTTCCAAGTGTTTAGGTAATAATGTATTACTTTGAATTCAGATTTATGTTCTACTACTTGTGACTGAGAAAAGTTTAATGCCAGCATGGTAAAAGGAAGCTGTCTCCCTTCTGACATTTCCTAGGAAGCTAGGAAAAGGAAAGTGAAGGAATGGTCTAAAGAAATGACCATTCACACTGATTTTGTCTGGACAGTCTGGCCGCAGGTTATTCATAGATTATTCAGCCTTTGCAGGACTTGGATTCAGGGTTTTACTCAGTCCCTTTACCTTAGGTGGAATCTTATTAAATTGAAATTTTTGGTAAGGAATTCATTTCACAGGTAGTGTTTCAGACTCTGAAAGCCCTGACTTGGTTCTTGGCTTCTACTGTACTAGTTACTAGTACTGTTGCCAAGCAATCTGCTTGGAATTTGTGGATCCCTGCTGTTCCCTAATCCCACCCCCTGCCCTGAGACGGTGAATGTAGTCCGTGAAAGGAGTGCCTCTCTGGGACCCCCTGTGTTGTTACAGGCTGTGCAGTGCAACAATTCCAGCAAAAATACCTTATCCCCACACTTAGTCATTCGTGGTAACTAACAATTTTGAAATACTCATATAAAATGAACAGGAAACTGTTAGTGATTGGGTGATTTGAGCTACATCTTGCTGAGCAAGGGGAGTGAAACCACAGAAACTGTTAAATTGAACGTAAGGAACTTTGGAAAACAATTTTGACACTAGAACAAGGTCGCCTCTCTTTTCCTCTTCTCTCCCAACCTGTTAACCTAGTGCTAGATAGTCAGCTGTTGTTGCAGGTAGAAAAGCTCACCAATGCCACATTTGTTCCTTCTGTTCAACCTCTTTTGACCTCCCAGGCATCTGAACAGGATGACATCATCTTATATCTTACTATACACATACGAGTATGTGCACACACATACACAATACAAGACACTTTTCCTGTTTTAGAAAATATAGCCCTTGTTTGGATTACTGTTGTCTGAGCACTAGAAATTTCTAATGGAAAGGGGCCTCAGTGAATGGCTAAGGGAACATCGGGAAAGGAAGGAAAATGAGCCCTAAAGGTTTTTTGGTTGCTTGTTTTTGTTTCTTTTTCTTTCTTGTTTCCTTTTTTGTTTTTAAATCCTTCTGTAGTGACTGAAGAATTTGTGAGTACATAATATTTAGGTCATGGTTAAGGAACATTAAAATCTGCAGTTTAACAGAATTTTGTATTAAATGGGGGAGTGTCAATTTGCATCATTTGCATATTGATTTCAAGTCTCCTAATTTGGAATATGTAAAGTACAAATGTTAATGCAACATAGTACAGTTGTATTTGTCCTTCATATTCAGGATGTGATGTTTACAAAATGCAGAACAGTTTAAACTTGTTAAGTCACATTCCAGATTAGGAGAAAATGGGCAATAATGATCTCTGTTTTGCCCCCATTCTACTACCCACCACTGCCCACCCCACCCCCACATCACACACTCTTTGATGCTTTCCCACAGCCCCTGCTCCGCTCCATAAGAAACGCGCTTCACTGTTTTTCACTTTTCACTTCTGGCTTTTTTGTGGCCCAAGGCCAATATAGGATTAATATCTGTGTTCCAGCTTCAGCCAGAACAATATGTCTGTCCATCTTTCCCCCTTTCTTCCAGCACACACACAGCTAAGAGATAAGAAGGCTACAAGGATTGGGGATAAGGAGTATATTTTCAAGCCAAGAACCAGTAGAAAACAGAAATAATGGTGCTCCCAAACATTCAATACGTTGGGCAATCCAAGAAGGGTTTAAAGAGACCTGTTGCTGAATAGAACTCTCCCTGCCCTACCCCTTCACTCCACCTTAGTGCCAGGGCCGAGGGCTGGTCTGCGTGCTGGAAGAGGTTGAGAGTTTTGGAATTGACTCCATGCTAAATGTCAGTTACCAATTTGGATTGATGAAAGTGATTTTTCTGCTTTACCCTTTTCCTGTCAGAAAGGTTTTCCTCTGTGCTTCCCTTAACTTAAGGATGAACAGACTATAACTAGGAAAGGAGGAAAGGTATCAGAGATTTTTAAGTCCGTTTAGAGAGCAAACCATATTGTGCCTCTTCATCTTGACCCAGGCTCTTATAGATAGGTCCTAAACATTGCTGATTATCTTAACAAATAATACTCAGCTAAATATTTGCATTTAGGAATACTCCTAAAACAGATATTGCCAACTAGATACACTGCCTCAATCTTGACCAGACGAGAGAACAGTTAAATTATCTTAGTTGGGTAGTAACTTGAATACCAGTCTATTTATCAGTTTGTTTCAACACAGAGGTTTCAAGTAGAAAGCCATTCATCTTAAAAGCTGAACAGAAAAATTAAAAAAAAAAAACACATTAAAATCTGGCCTTTTAGAAAATGAGCAGTAGAAATAAAACCTTTATTAGTATGGTACTCCAGCAGCACCTTTAAAGCAATCTTTACCTTAGTTTTTTGAGTTGTTTTACCTTTCAGCCCAATCTGAAAAGTTTTAATAAATGCTGAGCTTATTCTTAGGGTATGACCTGGCATTATTTCCAGTGACTAGTCAGGCATTATGCCTGATGCATATGCCTCCCGTGCACCCTTATCCAGCCTTCAGATGTCCTGTACTGCAGGTCACCCCAGGAGATAGCATCAATAATATAGCCTCAGTCTTGTTTATGAAGATTCTAAGTTGTCTGGTAAAGAAGTCTCCCTGAATCTTAAATAATTTTGGAGAATTAGAATTCTCCATCCTATTAAACAGAAAGTAAAGCCAAATAGCCTGGAGTTGTTTGTCCTACTTCTGTTCCATAACCCCTATGCTCAAGATACTGAAGCTATCTGTGGTATTTCTTGTAACATTTCTAAGAATAAGAGCTGGCAAATGGGAAACTTGGGGTGGAGAGAGTATACTTATTGGGCTGTGAAAGCATACAGATGTACATGTTTTAGAGCTTATCTCAGATTTAAATAGCCAAAGGAAGACCTCATTGCCTTCCAGGTGAAGGTGCAAAGTCATACATATTAATGACCTGACAGTTAACATTCTGTTGCTTATTATTGCCTTTCTCCACCTTAGAGAGCCATAAATAACTCTCTGGTGAAGTGATTTGCTATAATCGGGGTGAGGAGTGGGGAGACTTGTCTGGTCATTACACTGCTATTTATTTCTAGAATTCACTATCAGTGAGCAGTGCCAGAGTGTTTTCTCTGACCTAGAGGTTTCACATCATAGCAAGGAGGGAAAAGTCTCCCCATCTCATTACAACAGTGTGCTAAGTAACTTGGCCAAGGGTAGTTTTCAGCTCAATTTATAGAATAGTCCAAAGAGACTTTGAGAAACATGGTGATAGGCAGGGGCCTTTCCTACCATGTTTCAATACCTACAAACCTATTGAAAGAGAACAGTAGGTAAAACATTTCCTAAAGTTGAAGCAATAGCTTCGTAGATTCTTGGTTACTTTATTTTTTTTAATGCTTTACATTTGATACAACTATTGAAGATCAATTTTAAAAATAGCTTTCCAGTAATATATTTTAAGTAATATATATTTTAATATCTGTAAAAAGTGACAGTGGAAGACTTTGAATTTCTCATATATGGTATGTTTGATGTAGGACCTCACTGTTAAGGCACAAATTATTTCAAAGGAAGTTACTCTAAAGACACTCAGATTATTTCAGAAAAATGCAATAAGGGGAATAGTTTTGGGGTTTATTTTTTATTTTAAAAGAAAATTGACTTATTTACCACAAGCTATTTTTTTCCCTTCTGGCTATAAGGTTTGTACAGACTGGTTTGGTAAATGCTAAACTTTTGTGTCTTTTGCCTTTTTAAAGGAATTGTTAACATTGGAATTGAGGGTATGTACAGAGAAGTTGGTGTCAACACCATTTAAAAAGTCATATTTTTTCACAAATATAGAAAATCATTTTACATAAGAATTTTAAGTATTTGCAATAAATATATGTATATAGATTGTATGTATTCCTATATTCTTATTTTTCATTTTATTATTAAGTAAAAGATCATTAAAAGTGAAAATAAAAACCTTGGAGTTTTTTGGTGAATCTTGAGGTTTGACGTACATCTGAGAGTGGCATGGGTAAGGGTCCTCAGTTACTGCCTTATACTACTATGGGATGGTTACCACAGATTGTATGGAAGAGAGTAAAATGAGGAACTTGGTGATAAATCAGGGTAGTGTATTTCTTTTGGAATTTAAGTAAAACTGATTAAATTTTCCTTATCTGTCTGTCTCCATGTTTTCTCCCTTAATCTGTTTTGTCTCCTAACCCCCTAACATTACTGGAAAAATGAAGAAATGCGGTGCAGCTTAATTAATGTGCCCATTGTTTGCTCCTAAATCAAAGAATGGTAAGGAAATATCTCGGGGGAAAAAATAGTTTTCCTTTCTCCACAGTGGTTGACATTTACTGCCACCACTTTCCAGGCCTTAGGGGACTGTGAAGAAATAGTTTCTTGAAGATGATAGAAAAAAATTTTTTTTCTGTTTCCCAGTTCTGTCAGAAGTGAGTTTCATAGCCAGTCATGTCCTTCCTGCTTGTCTAATCTGGAGAGGTCAAAGAGCAAGGAGAATAGTGTGAAGAGGAACACCTGTGCCTTGATTAGGTTCTATTTCAGCATTTGACACTTGAATTTTGAACTCCCCTGGGTCAGGAAGGGTAGCTATGGAAATGAGGTCTGAGCCAGTTGGTAGGAAAGGTTGTCTATATGCCCATACCGAGATTGCTGTCTAATCCACGAGAACTCTTTTTGTGGCTGCAAAGTAAATACTTGATTTTAGGATATGATAGCAAACTGGTGCCTACATCGTCTTTATAAAGAAAAATATATAGCCCATTTTTTAACAAGTGAATAATATATCGAATCATTGATGACCTAAAAGAAAAATTGTTAAGGTCAGATTTTTGACAATGTATCTTGATGACCCATAAAACTGACTTTTTATTGTAGTTCACTAGTTCCCATAATTGCCCAGCTGTGGTTATTTTCACTGAAAAGAAAAAATATATTTTGGAAGTTAATGTAAGGATACACTGGCTTTTTTTTTTCTTTACATTGGCTTTTTAAAAGACAGTTTTTATTTTTCAAATACTGGAATGTCAAATATCTGGGTTATCCCAAGATGTTGGAGATAATTCAGCCTTCCAAGAGAACAGCAGTCTAGATCTTAGCTGAAAATGTGCTATTTCTTTTTGGAGACGGAGTCTCGCTCTGTTGCCCAGGCTGGAGTGCAGTGGCGCAATCTCGGCTCACTGCAAGCTCCGCCTCCCGGGTTCACGCCATTCTCCTGCCTCAGCCTCTCTGAGCAGCTGGGACTACAGGCGCCCGCCACCACGCCCGGCTAATTTTTTTTGTGTGTGTTTTTAGTAGAGACGGGGTTTCACCGTGGTCTCGACCTCCTGACCTCGTGATCCGCCCGCCTCGGCCTCCCAAAGTGCTGGGATTACAAGCGTGAGCCACCGCGCCCGGCCGAAAATGTGCTATTTCTAAAGGAAACTTCTTAAGTCTCAGGGGACATCAGCATCTTCATAATTTCCATATATAATAAGAATGAAGGTAAAATATTTAAATGTGTACAAACTAATCCATAATGACCGTTTACAAAGATTGACTCCCCATTTCTGGTACATATTTATCATTATTTAGATGGGTCTCCTATCTCGTGGGAAGATAAATTTATATTCAGGTGATGACATGGTGCCTGCAAGTAGAGTTGGTCTGCAGCTGAGGGAGAAAGAGCAACATACCAGAAGACAAGACAGCTTCAACCTGGACCCCCAGCTATCCTTTATTTACTTCACAGAGTCAGAAACCCGTGTTCCTTGCTTCTGAGACTGACCTCAGCTGGTCTTTAGAAGTCTTAACTTTTTATGTACAAATCATGTTATTTACTAATTCAAGTATTTATAGAGCACCTACTGTGCACTAAGCACTAAAGTGCTGGTTATGCAAAGGTAAACAAAAATAGTCATGTAAGTTGCAGAAAGGTTTTCCTAAAGTAGTGACTATACAGCATGTTTCTAGTTCTAGGCTCAAGGAGTAATACTACCTTTTTCCCAAAATGTGTTGAAAATTTAAATGAGTTACGAAATGGAAGTGTTTGAGACACTGGACACAGTAGTGGCAAATACATGAAGAAAGAAGGTCCCTAGATGAAAAAAGTGTGGAAATGAGGAGCCATATTAATAAAATGCACCTTTTTTGAGAACTGTTGTTGGAATAGCTAAAGTTGTCTGTAGAAATTTCAAGAAATCTCTAACATCTAAATTAGAAGCAGACCAACAGCAATCTCTGTCAGTAGTTAATTTAGGTCAGTAAGTTAGCGTTTTGTTAAACTAACCCTTTCAAATACAGTTGAGTAAATAATGCAGCTTTCCTGTCACTGTTCAAACCTAAAGAAGCTAAAGGGAATTTTTCTTAAAACATGATTTCCATCTTATAGATGATAAGTAACTGTATCTCTTCATTTGGAATTGTTGCATCCCAGTTTTTCTCCATAATGGATAAAATTACTTTCGTGTCCTTTTCTATTCTAACGTAGAAGTGGCTGCTCCTTTTTTTTCTTAAGTCACAACTTGAATTAAAAAGGGCTTCAGCAGGACTCCAGCGCTTTTCAAAGAAGAATTTGGTGTATTCCACTATGTAATGTAGTCTCAACTCTGTCCAGGAACCAGGAGGATGAGTGTCCTCAGTTTTCCTAATACTTGGGAACCTTTAACAATAGATTGGGTTGTTTTTGTTTTTGTTTTTCATAGAGACTGTATAGACTCTGTACTTCCATGTAACTTTCTGCCTTAACCTAAAAGGGGATTCCCTGGAAGGAGATCTTGTAACAGGAAGGAAAAGCGAAACCAGGAAAAGAGCCAGAAATGATCAACTTGGAGATGGGCTGTGGCTAAATAGTGGGTTTTCCTGAAGAGTAACTTCAACCTCGCTTTTCGTGCTTCTTCAAACCCGAAAGAACCTAAAGGGAATTTTTAAGAATCCTGATTTTCTTCTTAATTGTAAAACCTAGAGGATGCCTTAGGGAGAAGAAAGATAACCTGGAATTTGGTTTTAAATGGATTTAAGTAAACTTTGAATTAAGTAGCTTCTTCCATTTTTGAAAGATTTCTTTTTAAGATTTTAGATTCACTTAATGTAATGTTGAATTGCCATGAGTGTAACCTGGAGTTTGATTTGAGACATTCTGTGGGATAAGGAATAGTTTTCTATTGAACTATGGTGGCTTTTGCCACTAATCAGGATTTAGGGCTGTGCACCTCCATCTGTTAAGTGAAATGGAACTTGGCTTCCTAAACACTATATTAGACCAACTTGAGTCAATACTTTTGTTAAGTTTAATCAGGGATTCTCAAAATATTTAAATATTTAAGATTCAAATTAGCCCAATAGAAAGCAGTGCATTAAATGTTACCAAAATATCTGAAGATACTTTAGAACTATTTTACACAAAGCTTATGTCTTTCCTATGGAAAGTATCGTACATAAAATTTTACATTCTTTTAAAAAACAGAATCTAATATCTTCAGATACCTAGAGCTTGGAAATTACAATAGAGTTGGGCTTTGACCCTAAGTCAGTAGTTCTTTTCATTTTAGATTTTCAGGCGAGTTTCAGTAGTTTGGAGACTTCTTTAGTAGTGACCCCAGCTTAACCTACATATAATCACTTTGCACACATTTTAAGTTAATCAGATGCTTCCGGAGTCTTGGATTTGATTACCCTTTTGTTAGATAAGGAGACAGATTCTAGGTTGGGACAAACATCTTAATTTATTCTCTAATAATAAAGTACTGATTAAAGAGCAAGTTTGTTCTCAGAGAATTCACAAAATTTCTAGAATCCATGAAAGATCTAGAGAACATAACAGATGAAACTCTAGAAATTTGAAAAAAAAAGAAAAAACCTAGCTGTCTAAGTGCTTTGACCTATTTTTTTTTAAAAAAAAAAAACCTGTCTTCTATGACTGCATCGCACCCTTCACCAGCACTAAGAGAAGTCGGAATGGAAGAAATGACCCTATGTAATTCTTATTCACTTAAAATCTTTGTGCGCATAGGCCTTAGCACTTTGACAAATAAACTCTGCCTTTTAGCTCCTCACTATTGTCTTTTTTCCTCTCACTTTTAGGCTGTTCTTTCATTGGTCGTATAAAAACTACCTTCTTCGAAGTTGAATGTATGTTTCTGCACATAGACAAACCGTATTTTACTGACTCATTCTATGTTGAATAAAGGCATACGGTTTTACTCTAGCGACTGTGCCTTTTCTTTTCCAAAGAAAGCAGACACCATGTGGAATGGCTTACCTGCTTGTTATCTAGTCCTCTGTGCACAGCTGTCCCTGGGTCCTAACTAAAGTTGGTATTAGAGAGAGTGCTAATCTTGTCAGAAAACAAAGGGGGTTTAAAAATTCAACATGAACCAGACAGTGTGTATCTTTCAGAAATGAAAAGGAAACCCATACTACAAAGCTGCAGTAATCACAAAGGTGTGGTCCTGGCATAAAGACAGACATAAACCAATGGAATACAATAACCCAGAAATAACTGCTCACATACATGGCCAAGTGATTTTCAACATGAGCGCCAAGCTCAGTCAATGGGAAAGGGGCAGTCTTCAACAAGTGGTGTTGGGAAAATGTGTTATCCACATGCAAAAGAATGAAGTTGGACCCTTACACAATATACAAAAATTAACTCGGGGAAAATTATAAAAGTCTTAGAAGAAAACAGAGTTTCACAATTGGATTTGACAATGATTTCTTGAATGTTATGCCAAAAGCATGGACAGCAAAAGAAAAATAGATAAACGGTTTTTAAATTGTGCTTCAAAGGACATTATCAACAGTGAAAAAGCAACCCACAGAATGGGAGGATATATATATTTGCAAGTCATTTATCTGATAATGTTGAAAATATATAAAGAACTCAACAAAAAATGGGCAAAAGACTGGAATTGCACAAAGGGCCTTGTGCATTGCTGGTGAAAATGTTAAATACAGCCATTTTGGATAACAGTATGGTGGTTAAACCATACTCAAAAAATTATGCGATCCAGCAATTCCATTTCTAGGTATACACCTCAAAGAAGTGGAAGCAGGGACCTGAACACATTTGTATGTCAATGTTTTTAGCATTGTTCACAGTCATAAGGTAGAAGCAACTCAAATGTTCATTGACAGATGAATGGATAAACAAAATGTGTGTGTGTATATACACAATGGAATATTAGCCTTATAAAAAAATGCTGTCATGCTACAACATGGATAAGCCTCGAAGGCATGCTAAGTGAAATAGACAAAAGGACAAACATTGTATGATTCCATTTATATCAGGTATCTAGCCAAATTCTTGGAGACACTAGAATGCGATTATCAGGGGCTGGGGAGGCAGGAAGGATTGGGGAGTTAATGTTTAATGAGTGCAGAATTTCCATTGAGAAAGATGAAAAAGTTCTGGAGACGGACAGTGGTGATGGATGCACAACATTGTGAATGTACTTAATGCCGCAGACCTGTATGCTTTAAAAATTGTTAATAAGTTTTAGGTGTATTTTACCACTTTTTTTTTTTTTTTAAAGAAAACCAAGTGGATAGAGAAAACATTTTCTTCTCTGAACAATCTGAAAAGGCTAAATTAAAAGCAGTTTGTTTAAGGAAATAAAGAACCAGCAGAGTTAAGAAAAAGTCTAGAGAAACGTAGTGATGTAAAAACCAGCCATGTGTCTTCGAAGGAACAAGGCTCTTAGAGACCATTTTGCAGTGACTTGGAAAAGTGTCATTGGACCTAAGAAGCTGCAGCTGAAAATGGAACCAACTAGAACATCCAGTACAACCAGGAACCCAGAATGTGGGATCTGACCCACAAGGTGGGGGGATTGTGTGAGACCAGGAGTTCAAGACTAGCCTAGGCAACATAGACCTCATCTCTACAAAAATGAAAAATCATCCAGGCGTGGTGGTGCACACCTATAGTCCCAGCTATCTGGGGCGCTAAGGCAGGAAGATCTTTTCAGCCTAGGAATTCAAGGATACAGTGAGCTATCACTGAGCCACTGTACTCCAGCCTGGGTGACACAGCAAGACCTTGTCTCCAATAAAAAAGCCCACTAGCCCACACAAAAGTTATAAAGACATCTAACCCCCTTTGTTTTCCTAAGTGTTCTGTGGTTTAATTTTTAACAGCTAAAAGTGCAATTGATATTGGCCTGGGCACGTTGGCTCACACCTATAATCTCAGCACCTTGGGAGGCTGAGGCGGGTGGATTACTTGAGGTCAGGAGTTTGAGACCAGCCTGGCCAACATGGTGAAACCCTGTCTCTACTAAAAGTACAAAAAAATTAGCCAGGTGTGGTGGTGGGTGCTGTGATCCCAGCTACTTGGGAGGCTGAGGCAGGAGGATCACTTGAACCTGGGAGGTGGAGGTTGCAGTGCGCTGAGATCACGCCATTGCACTCCAGCTTGGGTGACGAGAGCAAAACTCCATTTCAAAAAAGTATAATTGATTTTGAACAAACTGTACGTAAAGTGTACAATATGATAAATATTGCCATGTTTCACCACCACAATCATGATAACATATCCACCACCTGCCAAAGTGTCCTGTTTCTCCTGACCCTCCCTCACACCATCGCAGGCAGCCATTGATCTCTCTGTCACTATAAGTTTGCATTTTCTAAAATTTTATATAAATAGAATCCTACAGTATGTGCTCTTTTATTGGTTGGAGGGGCTGGCTTCTTTCACTCAGATCAATTACTGTGACATTCATCTGTGTTGTCACATGTATGAATGGTTCATTCCTTTGTGTTGCTGAGTAATAGTGTATGGATATACCACAGTTCATCTGTTGATGGACACGAGTTATTTCTAGTCTTTCGTCATTACAAATAAAGCTGCTTTGCACAAGGTTTCGTATGGACATATGCTTTCATATCTCTTGGTGAAATACCTAAGAGTAGAATGGCTGGATAATATGGTAGGTATATGCTTAACTTTTTAGGAAACAGCTAAACTATTTTCCAAAGTTGTACTATTTTACATTCCCACAAACGGTATGGGAGATCCAGTCCTTCCATTTCCTCGTCAACATGGGGGTCAGTGTTTTAGCCACTTTAACGGGAGTGTGGTGGTATCTCCTTGGTGACTCACGTTGCTGAACATCTTTTCACGTGCTTATTTGCTATCCATATATCTTCTTTCACGAAGTGTTCAATGGTAAGAGAGATAGATCAAAGTTCTTTGCATGTTAATATCCAATTGTTCTATCACATTTTAAAAGACTAACATTTTTCCACTGAATGACTTCCACATCTCTGTTGAAAATCAGTTTTGTATATATGTGTGTGTCTATTTTTGGACTCTTCTGGTCCACTGATATATTTGTATATCGCTGTTGTTGTTTTGAGACGGAGTCTCCCTCTGTAACCCAGGCTGGAGTGCAGTGGCGCGATCTCAGCTCACTGCAACCTCCACCTCCCAGGTCCCGGTTCAAGCAATTCTCCTGCCTCAGCCTCCCAAATAATGGATTACAGGCACGCGCCACCATGCCTGGCTAATTTTTGTATTTTTAGTAGAGACGGGGTTTCCCCATGTTGGCCAGGCTAGTCTTGAATTCCTGAACTCGTGATCCGCCCACCTCGGCCTCCCAAAGTGCTGGGATTACAGATGTGAGCCACCTCACCGTCCGTATTTGTATATCTTTGAACCATCACCACATTGTCTTAATTACCGTAGCTTTATAAATAAATCTTAAAATTAGGTAGCGTTAGTCCTCCAACTTTGTTCTTCATTTACAAAATTGGTTAGGCTATGTTAAGTCTTTGCAGCTTATCAGTCGCTACAAAAATGTAATTTTGATTGGGATTATTTTTACACAGTACATCAATTGGGGACAATTGAGATCTGAGCAATATTGTTCAATCCATCCGTCTTTCTATTTGTATATGCTTTAATTTATCTAAGCAATGTCATAGGTTTCAGTGAATAGGTCTTACACATCTTTTGTGAGATTTAACCCTACATTTTAATATTTTAAATGATACTATAAAATTTTTTAAATTTCAATTTTAAAATTTAACGCTTATTTTCTGAATGTTAATTGTTATAAACAATCGATTTATATTCTTGTACTTATTTTGTATCCTACTACCTCGCTAAACTCACATATTGGATTTACTGGCTTCTTTGAACATTCCATTGGATTTTCTACACAGATAATAGTGTCATCTCCAAAGACAGTTTTATTCTGGATAACTTTTCTCCTTCTGCCTTACTGCTCTGGCTATAACCTCCAGTACTATGTTGAAAAGATGTGGAGAGAGTGGGCATCCTTGTTCTGATCTTATGGAGAAAGCATTTAGTATTTCATGTTAAGTATGATGTTAGCTGTAGGTTTTTCCTAGATGCCCTTTATCAGGCTGAGGAAGTTTTTGTTCTATTATGTGTTAAGTTTTTTACTGTTTTTTTTAATCTGGAAGGGATGTTGGATTTTGTCAACTGCTTTTTCTGCATCTATTGATACGATATGGTTTACTTTTTCAGTCTGCTACTATGATGAATTACATGGATTGACTTCAGGATATTAAACCAGCTTTGGATTCACTGATTTTCTGTACTGGTTTTCTGTTTTCTATTCCACTGATTTTCACTCTGATACTCATTGTGTTTCATTTATTTTGCTTACTTTAGGTTTAATTCTTCTTTGTCCAGTGTTTAATTTGGAAGCTGATGTTATTAATTTGAGGCCGTCCTTCTTTTCTAATATAGGTGCTTAGTACTATAAATTTTCCCCCAAGTACTGCTTTCACAGCATCTCACCAATTCTCAGATGCTGTTGCTTCATTTCTTTTCAGTTCAAAATATGTGGTAAGTTCCATTTTAAAATGGTTTATTAGAATAAACATTTTTTTAAAATCTGCTAAGTCTCTTTTATTTTTATTTATTTATTTATTTATTTATTTATTTATTTATTTATTTATTTGAGACGGAGTCTCACTCTGTTGTCCAGGCTGGAGTGCAGTGGCACGATCTCAGCTCACTGCAAGCTCCGCCTCCCAGTTTCACGCCATTCTCCTGCCTCAGCCTCCCGAGTAGCTGGGAATACAGGCGCCCGCCACCACACCCGGCTAATTTTTTGTATTTTTAGTAGAGACAGGGTTTCACCGTGTTAGCCAGGATGGTCTTGATCTTCTGACCTTGTGATCCGCCCGCCTCGGCCTCCCAAAGTGCTGGGATTACAAGCATGAGCCACCGCACCCAGCCAAAATGTGCTAAATCTCAACACCACTTCCTGTCATTTCTGTATGTATGACAAAATGGGGAGTTCATACATAAAACACTCTTACTGCATATTAAGGTATAGTAACAGAAAAAGTATTTGTGTGGTTGAATCATGAGCTGAGCCAGTGCTTTTTTCATGGAACACTACTTAAGAGAAGGACTGACTATGGTTGTTCAGATTTGGGAATTTCCTGGAAAATGAACAAAGTGAGCCTGTCACTTAAGAACAATTGACTGTCCAGGTGCAGTGGCTCACGCCTGTAATCCTAGCACTTTGGAAGGCCGAGGCAGGTGGATCACCTGAGGTCAGGAGTTCTAGACCAGCCTGGCCAACATGGCGAAACCCCATTTCTACTAAAAAAATACAAAAAAATAGCTGGTTGTGGTGGCGCATGCCTGTAATCCCAGCTACTTGGGAGGCTGAGGCAGGAGAATCACTTGAATCCAGGAGGCGGAGGTTGCAGTGAGCCGAGATCGTGCCACTGCACTCCAGCCTGAGCAACAGAGTGAGACTCCGCCTCAAAAAACAAACAAACAAAAACAGCAATTGACAGTATTTGTTGGCAATGTTAAAATTTGAGCTTTAAAGTAAAACATTGGGGGGAAATATATATCCACCACTACGAGCTAGACAGTTTCCCAACACTTTAAGACTTTTTGAGGAATCAAAAATACTGAAATTATACATACATACATACACACACACACACACACACACACACACACACACACACACACACACACATATTTGATATTGTATCCTGAATCCAAAAAGCATTCCCTAGAGAAACAGGCTCAGTAGACACTTCGTCTGCCTTCTTGAGACCAAAAAGTTTGAGAACGCTGCTCTACCCTGCTCTGGATTATAACGTATTTGTTGGGGCTACACTCGAGGCCCACCTACTGAGGCACCTCTCTCAGCCATTGCTACTCTATCAGTCCAATACCACAGTTTATCTGAGCCTTGCAATTAGTATCCCCACACTCAGTGTGGGGAATAAGGACACCAGCCTTGATATTCTTGGATCAACCCATACTCATGTGAGTATTTCACTATTGCAGTTTTGACACGGGTCAGGCAAGAGACCTTGCACCTAAATTCCTGCCCTTCTCTTTTTTTGTCCCCAGATCCTTTCCTCTCTGGTGGAAGGGCTTTCTCCTCCATGCGTGGCACAAATCTATGCTTCCTACTCTCTCTGGTTTATTGTTTATTGTAAGTCCTCTAAGAAGCTTTATTTCTTCGTATGTAGAAACCCAGCTTTAGGATTTCTGAGAAATAGCTCTATCTTTCTCAAAGAAACCTAGCTTTCAAGACAATTGTCTCACTATGGACTTTAAAAAAGTCTGGTTGACACATGCACACATATGTTTATTGCGGTACTATTCACAATAGCAAAAACTTGGAACCAACCCAAATGTCCATCAATGATAGACTGGGATAAGAAAATGTGGCACATATACACCATGGAATACTATGCAGTCATAAAAAAGGATGAGTTCATGTCCTTTGCAGGGACATGGATGAAGCTGGAAACCATCATTCTCAGCAAACTATCACAAGGACAGAAAACCAAACACTGCATGTTCTCACTCATAGGTGGGAATTGAACAGTGAGAACACTTGGACACAGGGCGGGGAACATCAACACTGGGACCTGTTGGGGTTGGGGGCAGGGGGAGGGGTAGCATTAGAGAAATACCAAATGTAAATGATGAGTTAATGGGTGCAGCAAACCAACATGGCACGTGTATACCTATGTAACAAACCTGCACATTGTGCACATGTACCCTAGAACTTAAAGTATAATGAAAAGAAAAAAAAAGTCTGGTTGAAGCACAAAGCTGAGCCATAATGTCTTTGTTTTAGCCAATGTCCATCCTCTTTCCTTGGGACAGTAAGCTTCGACCTCATTGTTTGACTGAAAGGTTTGGCAGGGTGCAGGACGAATCACTGAGAAGGAAAAGCACCTTATTACCTCAGCTGGATCAGCAGTGTTAAAGATGTTGAAAGAAATGTTTAAAACACTGAGAGCCTTGGTAATGAATGCTTCTGAATGTGTATGTTGTCCGTGGAGTATTATGACAAGGATGAGTTGGAGGGGAAAACCCATATGTTTCAATCGTCTTTTTTTAGTTCTGCATACTAGAGGTTCAGTAAATATATGTCTAATTCAATATAATTCATTTGTAATTTTCAAATTCTTTTTTTTTTTACATTTGAGAGGTGGGGAAACAGGACAAACAGAATTCAAGAAGGGGAAGAAAGTCATCTCAGAGAGGGAAAAGTTAAATACTTTAATGGCAAATTATATTAAAATGATTAAATTCATAAACTTATAGCTGAGCAGATAAAGGCATATCAATGTTATATTCTTTTAGGTGTTCCTATTGTGAATGAAAAAAATGCTTTTCTAAACATTACCTCTCCTCAATTTATTTGCAAGCATGTACATTTAAACAATTCAGTATACTATTGCTATGGTCTGCATGTATCCCCCCGAATTCATGCGTTGGAAATGTATTCCCCAGTACAACAATGGCTGGGAGGTTAGGGGCTTTTAGGGTGTTGTTAGGTTATGAAAGCTCCACCTTTATGAATGGATAAATGCTGCTTTATTATAAAAATGGAGGCTGGCATGCTGGCTCATGCCTGTAATCCCAGCACTTTAGGAGGCCAAGGTGGGAGAATTGGTTGAGGCCAGGAGTTTGAAACCAGCCGGGGCAACATAGTGAGACCCCATCTCCACACACAAAAAAAATACTGGAAATGTAGCTGGGGATGGTGGCACACACCTAGAGTCCTAGCTACTCCTGAAGCTGAAGCGGGAGGATTGCCTGAGCCCAGAATTTTGAGGATACAGTGAGCTATGATGGTGCCACTGCACTCCAGTCTGGGTGACAGAGCAAGACCTTGTGTCCTGAAAAAAATAAAAGTTAAAAAGGATGAGGCTTGTGGGAGGGGGTTTGCCCTCTCTTGCCCTTCTGCTTTCCACCATGTGAGGACACAGCTGGAAGACCCATACTAGATGGTGGTGCCTTGACCTTGGACTTCCCGGATCCCAGGAGTGTGAGAAGTAAGTTTCTTTCCTTTATCAATTACCCAGGCTCAGGCATTTTGTTATTGCAGCACAAAATGGACTAACACAACACTGTGTCTCTTCTCTTTGCTGAATCAATACTTCTATTTTAATTGCAAATAGTAATACCGGCAATCACTTTTTTTTTCTTTTTTTTTTTTCTTTTTTTTTTTAGCATTAACCATGTGCTTAAGGGTTGGAAACAGTGGTCTCAGGAGGAGGAAGGGAGCGAAGATGATGGCAGACTCTCCTCATAAGTGTGACAGAGCCTCACCTGTCAAGGTTAAACAGGCACTGGCCTTTTGAGAAGAAGGGGGAAATCTGGGCATTTCTGTTATTTATGGCAATCCACCTACATTTATGTCACACAGCTACAATTCACAAAGCACTTTGCAGAAGTTACCACATTTCATCCTCAATACTCTCCTGCGAGGTAGAGATTATCATACTTATTGAACATACAAAACACCGAGGCTCAGAGGGGATCGGGTGTCCTCAGTTACACAGCTAGCCAGTGGCAGAGTTGGGGGTTGAACCCCATTTCCTACATCCTGGACACAAGCTGAGCTGCCCTAGCCCCACCTCCCTCCTGAGAAGGGGAGCGTATGCCCCGCTGTGGCTGCTTTTTTTCTTTTTCGGGCACTACCATCCACCAGGGAGGGATCCAAGGCTCCTCCAGGGGAAAGAAAGCTCTGCAATTAGACTAAATATAGTCTGGGAGAGGCTGCACCTCATTTGGACTAACTATCCTGTCACCCATCAGAAGAACAAAGAGTGAAGAATTTTCAAGCCTCATCATTTCCATTCCTCTCACTAGCTTGGACTTCTATATAATTGGCCTGACCCCTCGGGCCTGGAGATAAATGTTAACAGAGCATACATGCTGACTGAGAAACGTCTGAGCTGCTGAGGAAGACCATGGCCATAATTCTCCTTCACTTTCCAGCACAATCCAGACTGCATCAGAATTGGAGGGACACTGGCCTGATGAGAGATTCCTCAGTCCTAATAATGCTCAGATGAGGGCAGGGAACAAGAAAAGGCCATCGGTGGAAACCCAGTTGACAGTCAATTGAATAATGTATTGATATTCCATTTTGCAAAACCCTTCTTGTTCTAACAAACACTGAACACATACTATGTACAAGGCATGTGGGCAGTTTATTAAATATGTTTGAAGGAAACCAGGAGAAACTCAATGGATTCCTAAGAGTTGAATTCAAAACCAAAGTTAGAGAAATTCAAGAGAAGGCAAGGTACTTTGGTCAAGACGTGTGCATAGCCGTTAAGGTTTGGGATAAAATGAAATATTGTTTCAGGATGGTTTTATTACATTCTTGTTTCTTTTAGGGAAGATCTGCAGAAGACTTGGCATCAACCAGCAAAAACATTTTTAAAAAGAGTAGTGCTTCACAGAAAACAGATAAAATCCTATTAACCACAGATACTACAAATGACTTTTATCAACTTGTGACTTTCCATTGTGGATGATTTTCTTATGCAGGCATAACATCTGTTGATGGCCTCAGAAATTGTTCTATCTGTAATATAATAAGAATCTGTAACACCACATTTGACATCTGCAACAAGTTCCAAGTAAAAGACTGCAATAGAAAAAAATGTTTTGCACATTTCAGATCAGATGTTGCACATTTAAAAATCAAATCTCATTTCTAAGAAAAGGATGCAGCTTGTTCTGCCAACGGGGCACAAAATACAGTTCAAAAGGTTCATGTCACGGTTTGAATCACCATCCAACCAAAGTGTGGAGAGACGATTCATACATCTTGTGTCTGGCACTAACTAGTGGCTATCCAAGCTTCATCAACAACAATAACAGTACATATTTGCTGATAATCCCCTATGATAAAGTCGGCATGCCAAAATTATTAGGTTAGTGCGAAAGTAATTGCGGTTTTTGCCATTTTTAACGGCAAAAACCGCAATTACTTTTGCACCAACCTAATATCATGAATTTTATATACACCTCCTCGCTTTCCTTCAGAGGCGAATGCTGCTACAAGACAGGACTCTGCTCCAGAACCCAGCTATGAGAGAGGCACTCCCCCGCTACCCGGAAGGTAGAAGAGAGGAAGCAGGCTCAAATCCACTGAAGTGCTTCTGGGAAGCGGAGCAAGAGGCAAAGAAGTAAGTTGAGGTGGGACCCAGGGCGCATGAAGCTGAGCAGACGACTGGCCATTTTGGTGGTTTTGATTTTTCTGTGTTGGTTAGTTCCCTGCTTCTTTGGTGTCCTCTCTCTCTCTCTCCTTCTCTCTGTGCTACACCCACCCCTCCCTGATGTCGTTCTATTTTGCCTCACTCTTCCTCATCCTCTGCTTTGTCCAAAATCTGATTGCCCTGCTGCACATGTGTGATCTGAACCCCATTACTCTGGAAATCTGGGCTGCCCCAAAGACCAAATTGGATTAATTATGCCCAAGCAAACTTCGAATACACTTTAAAAAGAAAAGAAAGAAGGCCAAATGAGTTGAAGACAGGTTCAGTGACCTGGAGATGATTTGGCTCATTTGCATATCTTGGTAGAGTTTTCAAAGGGTAAAGAAGGCAAGATCTTTTCCAGGAGCTTTTTGTTTGAACAACTTATTTATATAAGAGAATCAGTTAAATATCACCCTCACCAAAAGAATTATGTTGGAGTGCTGAAAACTCTGAAGCAATCACTCGCAGGTCAATTTTCTCTGCCCTGAGAGGAATGTGTTTCTGAATCCAGAAGTTAGGATAGCTTTGTCCACCCTCTCCTCAAACATGGGCAAGTGTCATGGAACACAGAATATAAAAGCCAGGCTTTCTAAGACTTTAAGAGTAAAAGGTGTTTCTCTGCCTTTGCAGCCAAAAATAAATGACTGTGGACTAAGCAGGTACCTTCTAGACCACGGTTTCTCAGCCTTGACACCTGAAACTTTGGGTCAGGTAAGTCTTTGTTGTAGGGGCTGACCTGGGCATTACAGGATGTTTAGCAGCATCGCTGGCCTCCACTCAACTAGATGCCAGGAGTGCACATCCACACACACACACATATACAACTTATGACTATAAAAAATGTCTGTAGACATTGCCAAATGTCCTCTGGGAGATGAAAATCAACCCCTCTTGAGAACCACTGCTTTAGAGAAGGGGGGGAAGTATTCTGTTCCAAAACATACATGTAAGACCTTAAGTGTTTTCAAGTATTTAGGGAAAAATGGTGTTTTAGAAAAAAAATATAGTGATAGCTTAACCTTCACAGGTTCCAGGGCACTGCTCCGAGCTGTGACTTCTGCTAAACTATTGTGCTTCAAAAAGGAAGGAACAATATGTGTCATAGTCACTGCTATGGTTATTACACCCAGTATAGTGCCCAGGGCACAGCATGTGCTTAAAAACATTTGTGGCATTATTACCATTTAATGAGCAAATACTATATGCCAAGCACTATGACCTGTTCATATATAATCCTTAATCTTTACAACAACACTAATAGGATAGGCATTAAAGTAAGACTCTTCAATAAAGCAAATCCAGATAGTCATGCAATTGTTATTTAATTCCCAGTTCCTTGCCTTCCCCCAGCTTCTATGGGAACGAGCTAAAATTTCTACCAACACGAAGGGGGAGGACTGCAACTCACCTTTGGGAAGAGGAGAAGCAGAGAGTGAGTCCCCATTTCCTCCGTATTCGCTCAGCCACGTGTCCCTGGATCCAAAAAACAAGGTGGCAGGTAACTAGGAGATTCCTGGAAGAATTCCTCTGCTGTCCTGGGCACTTTAGTCAGCCACAGGACCCATGCTTGTCGCCATCAGTATTTAAACTGGAGTAAACAATGCCCAGGTGGCTGTAAATCACAGCTGAGCCTGGGAAGGATTTAACTCGCATAGCCAGAACACTGGAAACCCAAGTCATGACATACATTTCTGACTAATGCACCCTTGCATTTTATAAGGTTGACCACTTCTGCCCACTCATCACGCCATGCTGGAGTTTTACTGTATCATCTCCATGGTACAAATGAGGAAACTGAGGCCCTACGAGGTTGCACGATTCGTTCAAATCACAAAGCTGCTCTATGGTGTCCCGAGATTTGAAACATGCAAGGTTGGGCTGACTCCATGTCTTTCCACACATATCTTCTAGAGTGGAGCTGGTGATTGCCGTTCCTGCATCCCATGTGTCCTAATCCCCTGAATGATTTTGAGTGGGGGGATCATATTCTCTATTGTGTGGGCTCGGGAGGGGCAGATGAACAGGACCTGGTCCAGAGCCAACAGGCTTCAAGCTCTGCCAAGCAAGTGTGTAGCAGGAATACCAGGACGAATAGCAGGCAGGACTGGACTGGCCAGGTAAGAACAGGCAGAGGCAAAACAGGCAGCCTTTATTATGAGATTGAACAAGATGAGGCAGAACCCATGATCTGGCACTTGCTCACCGCTCCTGCTGTAGACGGGACCACTGAGTGAATCCATGCCTCCCAGAGAGGCCTGGGCAGGATGCCTGGCGTCAGATAAGCCAGAGGTCTTGGCAGGCTGCCCAGACCCCACCCAGGGAAGGCGCAGTGTTGGGGAGCATGCATGCTAAATACACACACACACACACACACACAAATGTATGAGGCAGAAGGCTAGCTGGGTATAGGAGTAAGCTGTGTTTCTTACATATATTTATCTCGTAGGATTCTTTAATTCTTTAAAAAAGTTTTGCTTTGGGCAGTTGTGTGGTCACCAACCTGTTTGTTGGTGTAAGTCAGTGAGTGCTGCCCGGCAGCACAGACCAGGAGTCCAGCTAGTTAGTAAAGCCAAGCACATGACCATTTCTAGCAGAGATGGTTGAAACCAAGATGCTTTAATTCAAAGAGGAGCTGCGGGGCACAGTGACACCATTTCCCTTAACTGGTAACACCACTACAGGGAGGAAGCTAGGTCTGCTGTGGAGGTGTAAGCTGAACGAAAGGAAACAGAACAGAAACAAAGTTCAAATAAGCGGGTGGTGTCAGCACCCCACCACCCACACCAGGTATGAGCCTGGGTGGGTGGTTCTTCCTGGACAAGGGAGCTGGCTTACTTGAGGTGAGGAGATCAGGATGGCATCTCATGGCAAGGACATGGGACAGGTTCACCTCACCCCTCCATCTAGATACGACTGTTGTTAAAGAGGTGATACACTGGCCTGCCAAGATGCAAATCTGTGTACTCATAACCTTCACGTCAAATTCTGTTCTTAATTCTGCAGGGAAAATGATGGTGAACAGTCGCACCTATGACATCCCTTCCCTTCATCATGTGAACTCATGTCATATATTGCATATGTTACAGCTTAAAATTATTTTCTATTATTTTGTTAATCAAATTCTATTGATGTAGATGAACTCAAATGCTTGGTCCTTCCTTCTCATTTCTTTCTTAATGCATGGAAAGTTAGTTGTATAGTAGTAGTTAGAAAGTTAGTAGCTTATACTTTTTAAAAATGTAGGCTAGGTACAGTGGCTCACTCCTGTAATCCTAGCACTTTGGGAGGCCGAGGTGGGTGTATCACCTGAGCCCAGGGGTTTGAGACCGGCCTCTCTACTAAAAATAGAGAGTAGAGACCCCATCTCTACTAAAAACACACACACACACAAAAATTAGCCAGGTGTGGTGGCACACGCCTGTAGTCCCAGCTACTAGGGGGGCTGAAGTGGGAGGATTGATTGCTTGAGCCCAGGAAGTCGAGCCTGCAGTGAACCGTGATCACACCACTGCACTCCAGCCTGGGTGACAGGAATGAGACCCTGTCTCAAAAAATAAAAGTGTAGACCAGGCGCAGTGGCTCACGCCTGTAATCCCAGCACTTTGGGAGGCCAAGGCAGGCGGATCACAAGGTTAAGAGATTGAGACCATCCTGGCCAAATGGTAAAACCCCATCTCTACTAAAAATACAAAAAAAAAAAAGTAGCTGGGCATGGTGGTGCGTGCCTGTAGTCCCAGCTACTCGGGAGGCTGAGGCAGAAGAATTGCTTGAACCTGGGGGCCAGAGGTTGCAGTGAGCTGAGATTGCGCCACTGCACTCCAGCCTGATGACAGAGCGAGACTCCATCTCAAATAAAATAAAATAAATAAAATAAAAATGTATTCAAATATTTATTGAACTACTATTTGGCTACTACTAGCACCTAGCAGGCTTTTTCAAGACCCTGGGGGGCATAAGACACATATAGTTCCTGCTCTCACAGCATTGACATTCTGTTAGGGGGGGATAATAGTGGGAAAGAAATGTCCATGTAGATAATATAATTCCAAATAGGGATAAGCACATTAACTAAGACAACGCATTATCGTTCCTAAATTATTGCATTTATTGTTCTATATAATACTCTGAAGCTCACTCCGAGTGATCTTCTCCCTTCTCCTCGGCGTCCTTATAGAGCATGAGCCTGTTTGCATGTGTTCCTTCTGTCAGCAGGGGCACTTAGCTCAGCTATTGTTTTCAATGGGCTGGTATGTGTCATATTTTTTTTTTTGAGACGGAGTTTTGCTCTGTCGCCCAGGCTGGAGTGCAATGGCGTAATCTCGGCTCACTGCAACCTCCACTTTCTGGGTTCAAGTGATTCTCCCACCTCAGCCTCCCAAGTAGCTGGGATTACAGGTGCACGCCACCATGCCTGGCTAATTATTTTTGTATTTTTAGTAGAGATGGGGTTTTGCTATGTTGTCCAGGCTGGTCTTGAACTCCTGGGTTCAAGCGACCCACCTGCCTCAGCCTCCCAAAGTGCTAGGATTACAGGCCTGAGCCACCACACCCGGCCACCGGCCATGTTTTCATCTAGATTCCACCATAAGACAATGTATGAATCCTTCTTCTCATTCTGGTTCCATCTCTTCTGTCTAGTTGCTGAGCAGATCTCAAGATGGGAAGCTAGAAAGAATGACAGGACTGTCTAGAGAAGGAAGGTCGTGTAAGAGTGGAATCTGATCTCCTTTTTCCCTAGATGCTAACATTATATCCTCTGCCTCCTGCCTTATTTTTAAGTCTTATCTCAAGAAACATAAACGAGAGTCCTGTTTGCTTCCCTATGCTGCCAGTTGAGAGATGCTGCATTGAACTGGAAAGGTTAGACTGATCTGGAGAGTCCAGATGGAATAGTCTCAATACTTATTCCCTAGCAGGCAATTAATAAATCTGTAAGGAATAAATGAGTCAATGAATCTACAAGGGATCCAGTCAGTCATCAAGCCTTTATCACGCACCTATAATTTGCCAGGCATTATATTGATACTTGAGAGACAAAAATAATTAAGCACACTCCTGATCTGGAGGAAAGAAGGTATGTCCACAGTTAATTTTAGAACAATACATAAAATTCCATAACGGCAGGATCAAAAGTACCACAGGAACACAGGGCAGGGATCCAGTCTGACTAGCAGATTGGAGGTGGCTCTGCATATGAAATATCATCTGATCTGGTCTTTGAAGGAGGTGTGAAAATTTCAGAGAGAAAAGGCTACACGTTTCAGGCAGAGGAGAAAGGGCCTGGCAATGCATTGTTTAGTAGCCTGAGTGCTACATCTGTAATCTCCTTCCTTACCCTACAGTGCCTCTTCCCCTCACATGGCTCCATTAAAAAAGTAACATTGGCTGGGCGCGGTGGCTCACGCCTGTAATCCCAGCACTTTGGGAGGCTGAGGTGGGCAGATCATGAGGTCAGGAGTTCGAGACCAGTCTGGCCAATATGGTGAAAACCTGTTTCTACTAAAAATACAAAAATTTGCCGGGCATGGTGGCAGGCACCTGTAATCTAAGCTACTCAGGAGGCTGAGGCAGGAGAATCACTTGAACCTGGGAGGCAGAGGTTGCAGTGAGTGAAGATCATGCCATTGCACTCCAGCCTGGGTGACAGAGTAAGACTCTGTCTAAAATAAATAAATAAATAAATAATTTTTAAAAATAACATTAAGCTTCACAGAGAAAGAACTTGGGTAGGAGCCATGCATAAAGTACAGTGGAAACCAGAAATCAATAATGTATGATAAGGAACAATGTCCTTCTAAACATAGAATTATTGGCTTCAAATTAGCTGCCACTCGGCCTTCATTTAGTTCTTCTAGCCACCATTTAAGGCTTATTCCCTGTTAATATACAACCCTATGATTGTTGAACATTTCTCCTTTTTTTTTTTTTTTTTTGAAACTGAGTTTCACTCTTGTCGCCCAAGCTGGAGTGCAGTGGTGCAATCTCGGCTCACTGCAACCTCCGCCTCCCGGGTTCAAGGGATCCTCCTGCCTCAGCCTCCCAAGTACCTGGGACTACAGATGCACGCCACAATGCCCAGCTAATTTTTCTATTTTTAGCAGAGATGGGGGTTTCACCATGTTGGCCAGGCTGGTCTCAAACTCCTGACCTCAAGTGATCCTCCCACCTCGGCCTCCTGAAATGCTGAAATTACAGGCGTGAGCCACCGCAGTTGACAGAGCTACCATGAACATGTCACAGAGCTACAGTGACTTCTGCTAAACTGCAGTTGACAGAGCTACTGTGAACATGTCACAGAGCTACAGTGAACATGCATCACAGTTCTTTCTCCTTTAAAAGGTATGCTGAGTTTCGAGCCCTTGTTACATTGCTGCCACATTCCTCTCTGGTTAAAGTGTCACTAGCTATGCTTCAGGGGTCTATTTTCCCACAGTCCCCCCCAAACTGGGTTTTATTTTTATTTTGGCTTGTGTCGTGGTAGCATTAAATGATTTAATTGGTATTTTAAAATTGCTAATGCGGTTTTGTGAGGATTAAATTAGATAATATATCTACAAAGACCTGGCACATAGTAAGCTATTATTATTATTACTCCTAGCAGTTATTGAATAAAAAGTTAGGCACTGTAGTGACCTTATATATTTGTGTTTTGTTCTTATGTTTTGTGCAAAGGGGTTCTTTCTCTTCATCCACACGGGGGCTCCTGCTCAGTCCTTTCTCTTTTCCATCCTCAATCTGTGAGTGACTTCATTTAGTCTCATGTTTTTAATGCCATCTGCATGCTGGCAGCTCTGTCTCTGGTGTGGACCTCTCTGCTGTACTCCAGCATGTCTAACTGCCTATTCAACTTCTCTGCCTGGAGGTGGCATCTCACACTTAACTGTGCAGACTGAACTTGGATTCCTTGCAGACGCTGCTCCTCCCATTGCCTTTCCCATCTCAGTGAAAATACCTCCTTCCAGGCTCTCAAGCGGAAACCTTTGAGTATTTCTTTTCTTTTTTTTTTTTGGAGCCAAGGTCTTGCTCAGGCTGGAGTGCAGTGGTGCAACCACAGCTCACTGCAGCCTCAGCCTCCCAGGTTCAAGAGATCCTCCCACGTCAGCCTCCCAAGTAGCTGGGACCACAGGCATGCACCGCCATGCCTGGCTAATTTTTTGTTTGTTTTTAGAAATGGGGTCCCACTATGTTGCCCAGGTTGGTCTCAAACTCATGGACTCAAGTGATCCTCCTGCCTCTGCCTCCCAAAGTGCTAGGATTACAGGTGTGAGGCACCACCCCCATCCAGTATTTCTTAACTCATGTTTTTCTCTTACACTCCGCATCCAGCCTCTAAATCCTTTAAACACTTTCTTCAAAATATATACTATACAAAACACTATCTTCGAAATATTCCAGCATCTTCCCACCACCTCCACCCTCACCATGCTGACCAAGACATCATCTTTCACCTGGATCTCTCACCTGTAAAACCTTCCAACTGGTTTTCCTACCTGTACATATCCATCTTCATGACCTCAGGTTTGACCTTAGGTCTCCTCCTGATCGTGAGAAGCTACTACAGTCCCAGCTGCAGGGTGAGACGTGACAGTGTGCAGTGGAAGAAGAAGGTATCTCTTATGAAGAGGGAGAAAATCATTGCCAGAAGCTCACCAGCAGGGTCCCCTCACTTGCCCGTCCCTAAGCCAGTCTTTGGCAAAAGGAAGGTGATTGCCAGGCTGATAGGGTCTAGTCAGGATTACCATTGAGCTAAGGAGGGGGTCATCTTCTCTTGCAAGTAGACCCCTAAGCAAAACTGGAGCTCCGTTTATTGGAGAAGAAGTGGGGGTAGATTTGGGTAAACATCCAAACAGAATCTGTCACAGGCTGGGTGCGGTGGCTCATCACCTGAGGCCAGAAGTTTGAGACAATCTTGGCCAACATGGTAAAACCCCATCTCTACTAAAAATACAAAAATTAGCTGGACATGGTGGCGGGCGCCTGTAGTCCCAGCTACTCAGAAGGCTGTGGCAGAGAATTGATTGAACCCGGGAGGCGGAGGTTGCAGTGAGCCAAGTTTGTGCCACTGCACTCCAGCCTGGGTAACAGAGTGAGACTTCGTCTCAAAAAAAAAAAAAAAAAAAAGTCTGTCACAATGGTGGAAGTCAGGGTAAGAGAGTTCAATTGCTTTTCTGAGCCGCTTGGTATGGATGGTTCCAGGCCCACAGATATCAGCCATTACAAAGGAACAGAGGCCTGCTCCTGACCAAGCAGGGGTAGGTGTGTGGGAGGTAACTGGGTATCATTCCGCCTACCACGAGATTCCTACCTTTCTTGGAGTCCCTTTATCCCAGGGCAGTGGAAGAAGGTATTTACTCATTGTATCAGGGCTGCCAGAACAAATTACAACTAACAGGTTGGCCTAAGACAGCAGAAATTCATTTTCCCACAGTTCTAGAGGCTGGAAGTCTGAAATCAAGGTGTTGGCAGGGCCACTTTCTCTCAAAACTCCAGTGGAGAATGTCTTGCATGCCTTTTCTTAGCTTCTGGTGTTGCTCTTCTTTTTTTGTTTTGTTTTGTTTTGTTTTGTTTTGTTTTGAGACAAAGTCTCGCTCTTGTCCCCCAAGCTGGAGTGCAATGGCGTGATCTTGGCTCACTGCAACATCTGCCTCCCGGGCTGAAGCGATTCTCCTGCCTCAGCCTCCCGAGTAGCTGGGACTACAGGCGCCTACCACCAAGCCTGGATAATTTTTGTATTTTTAGTAGAGACGGGGTTTCACCATGTTGGCCAGGCTGGTCTCGAACTCCCGACCTCAGATGATCCACCCACCCCAGCCTCTCAAAGTGCTGGGATTATAGGCGTGAGCCACCGCGCCCCACCTGGTGTTGCTCTTTAGTTTGCGGGTGCATCACTCCAATCTCTGCCTCCGTTATCACATGGCATTCTCACCGTATGTCTTCTCCTCCTCTTCTTCCTCTTTTTTTTTTTTTCCTTCTTTTTAAGACAGAGTCTGGCTCTGTCACCCAGGCTGGAGTGCAGTGGCACCATCTCAGCTCACTGCAACCCCCGCCTCCTGTGTTCAAGCAATTTTCCTGCCTCAGCCTCCCAAGTAGCTGGGATTACAGGCACCTGCCACCACACATAAAATACAATTTTTTGTATTTTTAGTAGAGACAGGATTTCACCGTGTCGACCAGGCTCGTCTCGAACTCTTGACCTCAGGTGATCTGCCTGCCTTGGCCTCCAAAAGTGCTGGGATTACGGGCACCCGCCACCACACCCGGCTATTTTTTGTATTTTTAGTAGAGACGGGGGTTTCACCATGTTGACCAGGCTCGTCTCGAACTCTTGGCCTCAGGTGATCTGCCTGCCTTGGCCTCCCAAAGTGCTGGGATTACAGGGGTGAGCCACCACGCCCAGCCATCTTCTCCTCTTCTTATAAGGATAGTCATACTGGATTAAGGACCACTCTACTCCCGCATGACCTCGTCTTAACTAATTACATCTGCAATGACCCTGTTTCCAAATAATGTCAGAGTCTTAGGTACTGGGGGTTAGGACCTCAGGACTTCAACATATCTTTTGTGGGACACAGTTCATTCATTCCATAACACCTATATTGAGAATATAATTTAGAATGTAAATTTTCTCTACTTCCTCCTTTCCGATCTGGACGCCTTTTCTTTCATTTTCTTGCCTAATTGCTCCGACTAGAACTCAGTCCAATGTTGAACAGAAGTGGCTAGAGCAGACATCCTTGTCTTGTTCCTGATCTTAGGGGGAAAGCATTCCATCTTTCACCATTAAGTCTGATGTCAACTGTGGGTTTTTCACAGATGGCCTTTATCAGCTTGAAAAAGTTCTTTCTTATTTCTAGTTTACCAAGATTTTATCATCAATAATGGATTTTGTATAATACATTTTCTGCATCTATTAAGATGATCATATGGTTTTTGTCTTTTATCTTATTGATACGATGTATTACATTAGTTGATTTTTGGATGTTAAACCAACCTTGTATTAGGAATAAATCCTACTTGGTTGTGGTGTATAATATTGAGGAGAGAAGCCATTTCTCTGACCGTCTCCTGTCTCTGAAGAGGAGGAAGTAAAAGTTGAAAAACAACAGGAATGAAGTCAGTGGCAAGACCAGCCGGTGCCACTGATGACCCGGCCTGAGGTTAAAAGATTACCTCCCCCTCCTCCCACTCTAACCACATGTGCTCTCAATCCATCACGACCCTCTCACGTGGAACCCCTAGAGCTGTAAGCCCTTAAAAGGGCCAGGAACTCTGTCTTCGGGGAGCTCGGCTCTTAAGACGCGAGTCTGCCGACGCTCCCGGCCTAATAAAAAACCTCTTCCTTCTTTAATCCCGTGTCTGAGGAGTTGTGTCTGCGGCTCATCCTGCTACAATGTATGTATTTATTGATATATTTTTGGCTGCTTCTGCAGAGCAGGGCTACTCCCTAGGCAGAGAGTAGCCTGGTGTATAGTGCCTTTAATATGCAGCTGAATTTGGTTTACTAGTACTTTGTGTCCATATATCTGAGAGATATTGATCTGTACTTCCTTTCTTGTGATACCTTTGTCTGGTTTCAATATCAAGGTACTACTGGCCTGTTTGCTATTGTTTCGTAGGACTCACCAGTAAAGCTAGCTGGGCTTCAGCTTTTCTTTGTGGGGTGTTTTTTTGTTTTTTTTGTTTTTGTTTTTGCTGAGACGGAGTCTCGCTTTGTCACCCAGGCTGGAGTACAGTGGTGCAATCTCGGCTCACTGCAACCTCCGCCTCCCGGGTTCAAGCGATTCTCCTGCCTCAGCCTCCCAAGTAGCTGGGATTACAGGTGCCCACCACCACCCTCGGCTAATTTTTGTATTTTTAGTAGAGATGGGGTTTCACCATGTTGGCCAGGCTGGTCTCGAACTCCTGACCTCAGGTGATCCACCCACCCCAGCCTCCCAAAGTGCACCTGGCCTGTGGGGTGTTTTTTGATTACTAATTAAATCTCAGAGCCAGGCACAGTGGCTCACGCCTGTATTCCCAATATTTTGAGAGGTTGAGGCAGAAGGATCACTTGAGGCCAGGCATTAGAGACCAGCCTGGGCAACATAGGGAGATCCCCGTCTCTACAGAAATAATTAAAAATTGGCCAGATATAGTAGTGCACACCTGTAGTCTCAGATACTCAGGAGGCTAAGGTAGGAGGGTCACTTGAGCCCAGCAGTTTCAGGTTGCAGTGAGCTCTGATCACACCACTGCACTCCAGCCTGGGTGAGAGTGAGACCCTGTCTCAATATATGTATATATAATTGTTCCAGGTCTCTTTAGATTTTTATGTCTTTTGAGTCCATTTTGGTGTTTTGGTAGTTGTCTTTCTAGGAATCTGTTCCTTTCCTCTCAGTGATCGAATGTGTTGGCGTACGGTTATTCACAGTGTTCCCTATGATCCTTTCTACTTCAGCAAGGTCGGTAGTCATGACCCCTCTTTCATTTCTGAATTTAGTAATGTGAGTCTTACCTGTTTCTTGGTTATTCTAGCTGAAAGTTTGTTAATCTTGTTCATTTTTTAAAAAAAACAGCTTTTGGTTTCATTGATGTTCTCTGTTATTTTCTTTTCTCTATTTTTTTATATTTTCTTTTTTTGTTTGTTTGTTTGCTTGCTTGTTTGTTTGAGACAGGCTCTCACTCTGTTGCCCAGGCTGGAGTGCAGTGGCGCAATCATGGCTCACTGCAGCCTCGAGCTCCTGTGCTCTAGTGATCCTCCCTGCTCAGCCTCCCAAGTAGCTGGGACTACAGGTGCACACCACAACACTTGGCTGTTTTGTGTTTTGTTTTGTTTTGTTTTTTGAGACGAGTCTCACTCTGTTGCCCAGGCTAGAGTACAGTGGCACAATCTCGGCTCACTGCAACCTCAGCCTTCCAGGTTCAAGCAATTTTCAGCCTCCTGAGTAGGTGAGATTACAGGTGTATGCCACCACGCCCAGCTAATTTTTTGTATTTTTAGTAGAGACAGGGTTTCACCATGTTAGCCAGGATGGTCTCTATCTCCTGACCTCGTGATTCGCCCGCCTCGGCCTCCCAAAGTGCTGGGATTAGAGGCATGAGCCACCGCGCCCGGCCCCTTTTTCTATGTTCGATTGCATTAATCTCCATTCTAATCTTTAGTTTTTTCTTCTGCTGCTTGTTTTAAGTTTACTTCACTCTTCTTTTTTCTCTGTTTTAAGGGGGAAGGTTAAGTTATTGGTTTGAGTTTGTTCTTTTTTAATGGAGGCATTTATAGCTATAAATTTCCATCTAAGCACCGCACTAGCTGCATCTCATGTTTTGGTATGTTGTGCTAAATTTTAAAATAAACTATTGTATGTAAAGTTATTGACTTGCATTTATGTAGCTACTAGTCACTGAAATTTTGAAGATAAAAATGTATAAAATGTATTACTCACCTTTAAGGAGGGAGAGTAACTTTCTGAATAATTTAATGAAATAGTAGCTATGGATTAAGAATTATAGCGTGTATAGAGTATAAAGGTATTATGTATTAATTTCCTTTTTTTTTTCCTTTTAGTTATTCATAACTAGGTATGTCTTACCATGGAGGCAGCAGGGCCAAATCTTGACCCTATTACATGTTTCCTGTGAGTTACCCGAATTACAGACATTGTGCTTAGGAGGAAACAGCCTCGATAGCCCTTATAAGCTGAATACCTACTGTGTGAAATCTGCATCTTTCACTTCAGTGCATCACTGCTTCAAGTTTTTTGTTGTTGTGCTGCTTTTGTTTTTTTGAGACGGAGTCTTGCTCTGTCGCCCAGGTCAGAGTGCAATGACACAATCTTGGCTTGAACCTCCACCTCCCAGGTTCAAGCAATTCTCCTGCCTCAGCCTCCTGAGTAGCTGGGATTACAGGCGCTCACCATCACGCCCAGATAATTTTTGTATTTTTAGTAGAGACAAGGTTTCACCATGTTGGCCAGGCTGGTCTCAAACCCTTGACCTCAGGTGATCCACCTGCCTCGGCCTCCCAAAGTGCTGGGATTACAGGCATGAGCCACCGCACTGGGCCTGTTTCAAGTTTTATCAGGAAACCAGCAACTGTTTGTACAGTCACCTCTATTTTTTTGTTTGTTTGAGACACCATCTCACTTTGTTGCCCAGGCTGGAGTACAGTGGCATGATCTCGGTGGCTCACTGCAACCTCCACCTCCCAGGTTCAAGTGATTCTCCCGCCTCAGCCTCCCGAGTAGCTGTGAATATAGGTGTGCACCACCACGCCTGGCTAATTTTTGTATTTTTAGTAGAGACAAGGTTTTGCCATGTTGGCCAGGCTGGTCTGAAACTCCTGACCTCAGGTGATCTTCCTGCCTCAGTCTCCCAAAGTGCTAGGCATGAGCCACCATGCCCAGTGTCACCTCTATTTTTACAGAACCATTTTTAAGACCCATGGGTGGGATTAGCTCAATGATAAAGTATGTCTGTACATTTCCTAGGGATTGGAAAAATCAAAGGCTAAAAAGGGAAGCACTACAGTGAGCCTGTACCTCCTGTGTTTCCCTCTGAAAAAGATACTTTTCTTCACCTTCTCCCAATTCCTTCCCTTACCGTACCTAACATCATTGTGGTACTAACCTTCTCTCAGTACCCAAGCATTCCCCTGCATTCCATGTTGGTCTCCTCTCTCCAACAAAATCCTCCAAATTTCTCCTTATGTCTTGGGAGCTGGCACTCCCTCCTACTACCCTCTTCCCCCAAGGGAAGCTGACTTCACTGTCTCATTGAATTCACTGTCGGAAAACTTGACATTCAGGCTAATATTTCTCTGAGTGTGTTTCCTTGCATAGCAACACTGCTTACTTACACACTTCTGCCCAGGAGTAGCCAGCCCTGGCATCTCCACCCTGGGGTATTTAGAGGCTGTTATCACAGCTCCCCTGGTTCACAGGCTGTGAAGGGAGTTGGGCACCTTTCAGACTTGCTTCTCCCTCCATCCATGTACAGGCAGAGGCTGGAATCTGCCACTCTAGAGCAAAGCACAGGACAAGGCACCAGTCAATTCAAAGTACAGCTTAACCAGAAACTGTCCATGCACCAAGCTGGAGTTTGAGCTATTCACAGCCCTTAGCCCTAGCGCCACCCCCTCATCCTATCGGCAGAGCTTCACCCAGCCTGCTGCTTGCACAGCTGCAGAGGGGCTGCTCCTTCTCTCCCGTGTCTGCTTCAGGCCATTAGTGAGCTGCTTCAGGCCCTGGCTGCTGACAACAGGCCCCAGCTTTGAGCTGCCAGCCAGTGTATCTATTGTAGACTTAATTGGGGAACATTTTTTGACCTTTCAAAGTTAGTCATACCTTGAAGAGATTGCAGGTTTGGTTCTAGACCACCGCAATAAAGCAAATATTGCAGTAAAGTGAGTCACACAAATTTTTTGGTTTCCCAGTGCATATAAAAGTTATGCGGCAAGGCGCAGTGGCTCACGCCTGTAATCCCAGCACTTTGGGAGGCCGAGGTGGGTGGATCACGTGGTCAGGAGTTCGAGACCAGCCTGGCCAATATGGTAAAACCCCGTCTCTACTGAAAATACAAAAATTAGCTGGGTGTGGTGGCACGCGCCTGTAGTCCCAGCTGCTGGGGAGGCTGAGGCAGGAGAATCGCTTGAACCCGGGAGGCGGAGGTTGCAGTGAGCCGAGATCACGCCACTACACTCCAGCCTGGGTGACAGAGCAAGACTCCATCTCAAAAAAAAAAAAAAGTTATGGGCTGGACACGGTGGCTCACACCTGTAATCCCAGCACTTTGGGAGGCCGAGGCAGGCAGATCACCAGAGGTCAGGAGTTTGAGACCAGCCTGGCCAACATGGTAAAATCCCACCTCTACTAAAAATACAAAAATTAGCCAGGTGTGGTGGTGTGCACCCGTAATCCCAGCTACTCGAGAGGCTGAGGCCTGAGAATTGCTTGAACCTGGGAGGCGGAGGTTGCAGTGAGCTGAGATCATGCCACTGCACTCCAGCCTGGGCAACAGAGCAAGACTCCATCGCAAAAAAAAAAAAAAAGTTATCTTCGCCCACACATACAAAAAGCTGGGCACAGTGGCATGCACCTGTAGTTCCAGCTACTTAGGAGGCTGAGGCAGGAGGATCACTTGAGCCCAGGAGTTCAAGGCCATAGTGTACTTGACTATGCCTGTGAATAGCTACTGCACTCCCAGCCTGGGCAACATAGTGAGACTTTGTCTCAAAAAAAAATGTTTTATTGGCCAGGTGCAGTGCCTCACGCCTATAATCCCAGCACTTTGGGAGGCCGAGTCGGGTGGAACACAAGGTCAGGAGATCGAGACCATCCTGCCTAGCACGGTGAAACCCTGTCTCTACTAAAAATACAAAAAATTAGCCGGGCGTGGTGGCGGGTGTCTGTAGTCCCAGCTACTCGGGAGGCTGAGGCAGAAGGCTCAGGGGGCAGAGCTTGCAGTGAGCTGAGATCGCGCCACTGCATTCCAGCCTGGGCGACAGAGCGAGACTCCGTCTAAAAGAAAAAAAAAGAACCCTAGGACTTTCAGAACAGTAAATGAGCGTTGGCTTCAACTTTAAGTCACCAGCTGCATTAGTTCCTAACAAGAAAGTCAGCCTGTCCTTTGAAACTTTGAAGCCAAGCATTGACTTCTCCTCTCTAGCCATGAAGATACCTAGACGGCATCTTCTTCCAATAGAAGCCTGTTTCATCTGTATTAGAAATGTGTTGTTTAGGGTAGCCACCTTCATCAGTTGTCTGAGCTAGTTCTTCTGAATTAGTTGCTACAGCTCCTCCATCAGCACTTGCTGCTTCGCCTTGCACTTTTCTGTTACAGAGACGGTTCTTTCCTTAAACCTCATGAACCAACCTCTGTTAGCTTCTAGCTTTTCTTCTGGAGCTTCCTTACCTCTCTTAGCCTTCAAAGAGTTGAACAGGGTTAGGGCCTTGGTCTGGATTAGGCCTTGGCTAAAGGGAATGCTGTGGCTGGTTTGATCTTCTATCCAGACCACCGAAACTTTCTCCATATCAGCAATAAGGCTGTTTTGCTCTCTTATCATTCTGTGTTCACTGGAGCAGCACTTTAAATGTCCTTCAAGAACTTTTCCTGGCCGGGTGCAGTGGCTCACACCTGTAATCCTAGCACTTTGGGAGGCCGAGGCGGGCGGATCACAAGGTCAGGAGTTCGAGACCAGCCTGGCCAATATGGTGAAACCCTGTCTCTACTAAAAATACAAAAATTAGCTGGATGTGGGGGCGGGTGCCTGTAGTCCCAGCTACTTGGGAGGCTGAAGCAGGAGAATCGCTTGAACCCCAGAGGCGGAGGTTGCAGTGAGCCGAGATCGTGCCACTGCACTCCAGCCTGGGCAACAGAGCAAGACTCTGTCTTTAAAAAAAAAAAAAAAAACAAAAGGGCTGCGTTTGCTTTCCTTTCACTTGGCTAACTGTTTGGCACAAGAGGCCTCGCTTTTGGCCTATCTTGGCTTCACCGTGCCTTCCTCACTAAGCTTAATCACTTCTAGCTTTTGATTTCAAGTGAGAGACCTGTGACTTATTTCACTCAAACACTTAGAAGCTATTGTAGGGTTATTAATTGGCCTAATTTCAATATTGCTGTATCTCAGGGAATAGGGAGGCCCAAGGAGGGGGGAAGAGATGGGGGAACTGTCAGTTGGTGGAGCAGTCAGAACACACACAACATTTATCGTTCCCTGTTTTTTGTGGGCTTTTATGCTCATGACACCTGCAAACAATTATAATAGTAACATCAAAGATTACTGAGCACAGATCGCTAAAACAGATATAATGATAATAAAAAAGTTGGAAATATTGCAACAATTACCAAAACGTGACACAGAGACATGAAGTGAGCCCATGCTGTTGGAAAAATGGCACCAATAGACTTGCCAGACTAACAGGGTTGCCACAAACCTTCAATTTGTCAAAAATGCAGTATCTTTGAAGGACAATAAAGCAAAGTGCTATAAAATGGGCTATAACTATATACAGTTCTGTTATTATAGGTTTCAGTCCTAAGTATGGGTTATCCTGTAATTCAGGGAAGAAAAGAGACAGTAGAAAGATCAATAACTGTAACACTAACACATTTTTTAAAGTTTTTTTTTTTGAGATGGAGTTTCACTCTTGTCACCCAGGCTGGAGTGCAGTGGCAGGATCTGAACTCACCACAACCTCCGCCTCCTGGGGTTAAGTGATTCTCTTGCCTCAGCTTCCCAAATAGCTGGGACTACAGGCACTTGCCACCACGCCTAGCTAATTTTTGTATTTTTAGTAGAGATGAGGTTTCACCATGTTGGCCAGGCTAGCCTCGAACTCCTGACCTCAAGTGATCCACCTGCCTCAGCCTCCCAAAGTGCTGGAATTACAGGCGTGAGCCACCACGATGAGCCTAAAAGTTTTTAAGGAACAAAGATTACTTGACACAATTCTCACAAACATTTTTTTTTTGCATATTGCTTTGTCATATTTGTAGATATTTTCTATTCTTGAAAAAATATTTTTACACTCCTTCCTGCATGCTGATAGAGTTGAAAATATATATTTAATATTATAAATATTTCCCTAAGTTTCTATATAATCTTTATAAGAAATTTAAAGATTTCTTCATTTAAAGAAATGACTGCCTCATTCATTGAGTCAGCATGTATAACAGATGACATACCATTTCCTTACTTGTTGCATGTTAAGTTTTTGCTGGCAAAATCATTAGGGTAGAGAGGGTGCCAATGAACACAGTGCTCCAAAGGGGGGTGGTCAGGGCGCCACAGTGCAGGCTGCTGGTGCCCACTGCCAGGTGAGGGCTGGAGTATGATGCTCCACACAAGCCACTCACCTGCCTTATCAGAGACCTACCCTGGTTCTATGTACATCAACTCATGCTTCATCCTTAAAAAAAAAAAAAAAAAAAAACTCATGGAAAGAAAAAAATGTTTAGGCTCGTGTCATCTGTAGTATTGGATGAATCAAATGGTGCCCTCCTAGGGTCCAAGAGGCAGAGCCCACTGGTCGCCAAATGATGAAACTTCTACTGGGACCCAGGAAAAGCATGGCTGTGGCAGGCGTTTCTGAGAGGGGACTGGGGAGTGGACTGTGCTGGGGACTGACCTGGGTTGTGTGATGACCTCCTGCTCCCCCAGTTCTTTGTCATAGCTGCAGCCACGTGGCCCTGGCATCCCCCTACTGCTGATCAAGGGGGAGTTCGTGAGCCTTCAGTCTGTGATTCTCAAACTCCATGTGGTAGGAGCTTCCTTGGGGAGGGGCGCTGAAAGTATAGATTCTCAGTCCTGGCCCTTGGGTGGGTAGGTCTTGGATGGAGCCAGGAGTAAGCATTTTTGACAAATACACCAATTTTCCTGATACAACGATCAAGCAGATGTGAGACACGTGGCCTTGGGACCTAGCTCAGGGACTTATAACAAGACTGTCTTCAGGCTGGAAGTGGCTCATGGATTTCTACCAGTGGACTCTGCCTAGTTTCCAAGAAATGAGGACCTGCTTAACTCCCTCTGCCCTCCCAAATCCCAGCTGGGCCCAACTGCCGGCTCAGAGACTTCCATGATACCATCTGCCTGAATGTGGGACACAGCCTTGGTACAGAAGCTCTCATTATTCGGCCGGGCCATTGGGGAGCCCACCAGGTGATAGTCACCCATCTGCCTCCTCTTCTCTAAGCCTCTCTTCCCACACCCACCCCACATACCCTGAGTCCTGTGGGGGACCTTCTCACCCCTGCTGGGTGCACTCGCGCTGCCTCCTCCACGCTGGCCCCGTGCTTGTCTTACCTCTGCATGCCAATTCCTCTCAGCTGGGCCCACTCTGCTTCTGAGAGAGCTGCTCTCCAGTAAGAACCCAAAACAGCCAGGCCTGGAGCTATAGTGAGGGCCCTGTTTGGCAGCTGCTGGGTCTACTTCCAGCTCCTGTTTTGTCAGCCTTTCTAAGGAACAGAATTAGGGCCTTCATGGATCACCTCCAAAATTACACCTTTCCAGATCTGTGCTTTTTTTTTTTTTTTTTTTAGACAAAGTCTCACTCTGTTGCACAGACTGAAGTGCAGTGGCGTGATCTCGGCTCGCTGCAGCCTCTGCCTCCTGGCTCAAGTGATCCTCCTACTTCAGCCTCCCGAGTAGCTGGGACTACAGGTGCTCGCCACCACGTCCAGCGAGGTGCTTTTTTTGTTTGGTGATGGCGTTTCACCATGTTGCCCAGGCTGGTCTCAAACTCCTGGAATCAAGCGACCTGCCTGCCTCAGCCTCCCAAAGTCTTGGTATTAGAGGCATGAGCTACCATGCCCAGCCTGTGCTTTTTTTTTTTTTTTTTTTTAAAGAATCAGGGTCTCACTCTGTCACCCAGGCTGGAGTGCAGTGGTGCAACCATAGCTCACTGAAGTCTCAAACTCCAGGACTCAAGCGATCCTTGCCCCCAGCCTCCTGAGTAGCTAAGACTACAGATGAACCACCAAACCAACTAATTAAAAAAAAAATATTTTTTTTGGCTGGGAGTGGTGGCTCATGCCTATAATCCCAGCACTTTGGGAGGCGGAGAGGTGGGTGGATCACGTGAGGTCAGGACTTCAACACCAGCCCGGCCAACATAGTGAAACGCCATCTCTACTGAAAATACAGAAATTAGCTGGGTGTGGTGGTGCGTGCCTATAGTCCCCGCTTCTCGGGAGGCTGAGGCAGGAGGATCTCTTGAACCTGGGAGACAGAGGTTGCAGTGAGCCAAGATCATGCCACTGCATTCCAGCCTGGGTGACAGAGCAAGATTCCGTCTCCAAAAAAAAAAAAATTTTTTTTTTAGACAGAGTCTCACTATGTTGCCCAGGATAGTCTCAAACTCCTGCCTCGGCCTCCTGGTGCTCTTGTTTGTGCTCCTGCCCAGGGTATTAGGATATCTCTGGGCTGAAGACATTCAGGCCACACTACCCAGCGGTCTCTTGCTGTCTTCAGTCATCCACCCTTCAACATTTACAAACAAATGAACACTAGGCTAAATATACAGTTAGTGTTACAGTCAGGCAAAGCAAATGAATACCAGCCATTTAATGATGCCTTCTTATCGTTCTGCTATATGGTATTTAATAAGCTCTAGTTACAGTGATATATCGCTGGTGACTCAGATACTTATTTGTAAATTAGCCCTGACCCCTGATTCATAAACCAATAAAATATGAACTTGTAATTTATTGTATGTACCCGCAGTGGGCCTGTTTCACCACTAGAAGGCAAAGGCGCGGTGTTTCTGCCTTTTTCTTTTTCTGGGTAGCTTAAAGCTAATGTGCCAGTGAGCAGAGGGGTCCCAGGTTCCTGGAGTCTGAAAGGGCATGGGAGGCAAAGAAATAGGCGGTTATTATTTAAGTGGTACAACATCTCATCTGCGGATGATGGAAAAGTTCTGGGGATGGATGGTGGTGATGGCTGCACAGCAATGTCAATCTAATTCATGCCACTGAACTGCACACATAAAAATGATTACAATGGCAAATTTTATGTATATACATTTTACCACCATTTTTAAAAATTAAAGCATATTTATCGCTGAAAATCTCAGCTCCGGATTGTTAACGTCTTGTCTTTTAAAACAGCTGTCTGCTCACTGATACCCGCCCAAGGAGCCCACTCCCGGGCATAGGGACAGCCCTGCTGTCTGGCCTGGCAAACAGGAGACCTCAGAAAAGGCTAGCTGTCTCCCACATGTCCTTGAAAACTCCTAAGAGTCCTCATGTCCCAACCTTCCACTACAGTCACCGTGTGGGTCTCCAGCCTGGATAATCACCATCGTATGCTGCCTCAGCCTGACGCCGCCAGCATTGATGCGGAGAAGCAATGCGCCAGCTGGCTCTGCTGCAGCCTCAGTGCTATCGCGCCCAGCAGGGACCTCTCTGTTGCTTGGCGATCCCATTTTTCCCCAGCTCAGGTTGAATCAGTAGCTCATTTTTCACTGTGACTCTTCCAAAGTTTTCTGCTTTAAGCTTTCACTTTTCAATATCCCCATCATGCCCACAGCAAAATATCTCCTTTCCTGTTTCTCTCACCTCATCATGTTCTTATCCATCTTGTCTCCATCCACCCTTTTTGTTTTTCTTTGAGCTGATGCTCCAGGGCGACAAAGGCCTTCTACAACCCCCTCCATTCCCTATTTCAACTCAGCATCAGTGATGTTATATATTGGGATTCTGAATACAGTTTGTCTGAAAGTTTCTGCTGCTTAAAAACATTTTTTTCATGGTATTGCCTTGGAGGCTCAAGTGTGTGTCTCCTGAGGAAGCTGACTCACCAATGTCCCAGTCCCCTTTCCTGCACACACTGATTATGTGATGCTGACATAATCTTTATCCACCAACCTCTTACCTGCAAACATGCTCAGAGGCAGACATCCTAAAAAACACTTCCCTTGATCTTGCTAAGGCATTTAGCTTGCCAGCCCAGCTCTCTTCTCCTTATCATCAAACTTAATGAAAAAGTGTCCCTACTTTGTGGCTGTGCTCTCAACTCCTTATGCCCTGGCTTCTGCCCCACCCCAAACCTTTCTTCTGCGAACCCGTCCCACCCCAGCTGCCCTACCCAGCTGCACTCCCTGCACCCCCCACAGCCGACATTCTCTTTGTCCCAGGCTTCAGGGCACTGATCTCCTCTGACCCCTGTCACCATCACTGGTTTTGCCAACATTTGTTCTCCTTCTAACACCTAAACATCGTTCTCGAAGTTTCTTCCTTCAGTGTTCTTAGACTTCTACCTTTTCAGCTGCAGCCTGTTCAGTGAATAGCTCCCAAATCTAACCCTGACTGCTCCCCCAAGCTCACACCTAAACTTCAGCTGCTTGTAGGACATGATCGCTTGCATTTAACTCACTGCATCCCAAGCCCCTTCCTTCTGGGTTTTCTGTTCCCATCGTCAGCATCACTAGCGCTCTGTCTCCCAGGCTTTAAGCCCAGGAAAAGTGAGTTAGTGAATCCTACCGATCCTGCCCCTGCAGTGCTGCTCACACCTGTCTTTTCCTTTCTGTTCAGCTGCTGAAATCCGAGCCCAATCAAACTCTCATCCCTTCTCCTGTTCGTGTCTTCTCTGCTCTGATTCTTCTTCCTGCTCCTGGCACTGTGCATTATTCTAAAGCACAGCCAGGCAGACCATTCACAGTGCGGGCCTTCCCGGCCCCAACCTCCCTCTCCTCCTGCGTCTCTTACTGTGCCCTCTGGCTCGGCTCAGCTGGACCGCTCACCTCTGCCCAAGCGAACCATGGCTCTCCCACCTTTGCTTTTTGGCTTACACTGGCTACTCAGCTTGAACTGCCTTCCCCAGGCAGCATCTCTGTCTGACAAAACCCTTCAAGACCCATTGCAAGTGACCCTTCCAGCCGGACACGATCTCTTCCTGCTTTGGCAGCACTGGTTTCCCACCTTAAACGTCCTGACTTGTAGCATGGTCCTCTCTGTCCCTCGCCTCCCACCGAGTTGCAAGCTCCTTGCCGCAACAACCCCATCTTAACTCACTTTCGTTATCCTCTTCAGGGTCTTCTACAAAGCGGTTGCTCATTAATGTCAACCGGTTTGAATGGAAATGATCTTCACTGTTGATGGGAGGATGAGGTGATGTCTCTTTTCTTGGTGCCTCTCTCTGGTTTCCAGCAACAAAAACACTTTGGTCAGGTCTTATCTGGTCAGCACAGGTGCCATTTTGTCAGATCTCCCGCCAGAACCATTGTTGGTAAAAGGTGGGCACCTGAGGGCCTCTGAATTGCCTTGTTACTCTCTCCCTGGCTCCCCTCTGTGATGTGGCTCTGGGTGGCATTAATGACCCTCACTGGGCAGGGACTCCTGGTCAGCCCCTCTTGGTCCCCAGTGGGGCTCTTGGATGCTACCGGAGAGGCTCATGTCTGTGTTGGGGATCCTGCCAGCTTGGGCTCCAGGCCACGCCCAGACCTGCTGTGCAGTGGTGCTGGGGCTATGGGCAAGGGCTTTCTTATTCTCCCACAGGAACACCTGGTCCGTCACTACAACGGAAGACACGGAGACGTTAGAGGGTCTTTTAAAAAGACTTATTATAGGCTGGTCCAAAGGCAGCTAGTTATCTCATCTGATTGTTCACAATCAGTCATGGATCGAAGTCTTTGTCGAACTCTTTCCCTCCTTCTCATTACTGGACTTGACCAGTCTAAAAATCATAAAAAGCCTGGTTGGGTGCAGTGGCTCATCCCTGTAATCCCAGGACTTTGGAAGCTGAAGTGGGAGGATCGCTTGAAGTCAGGAGTTAGATACCAGCCTCAGCAACATGGCAAGACCCTATCTCTTAAAAAAAAAACAAAAAAAAAAACACCAGCCAGGTGTGGTGGCATGCACCTATAGTCCCAGCTACTTGGGAGGCTGAGGTGGGAGGATCTCTTGAGCCTATGAGTTTTAGGCTGTAGTGAGCTATGGTCGCTTCACTGCACTCCAGTCTCAATGACAGAGACCCTGTCTCTTAAAACAATAAATTTTAAAAAGCCTTATTACAAGGATAACCTAATAAGGGCCTTAAGGAAAATAATGTGTTTTTAAAAACCCTTCAATATAATCTCAGCTCTTTTTTTTTTTTTTTTTTTTTTTAGACAGAGTCTTACTCTGTCACCCAGGCTGGAGTGCAGTGGCACAATATCAGCTCACTGCAACCTTCACCTCCCAGGTTTTTAAGCAATTCTCCTGCCTCAGCCTCCCGAGTAGCTGGGACTGCAGGTGTGCACCACCATGTCCAGCTAATTTTTTTTGTATTTTAGTAGAGACAGGATTTCACTATGTTGGTCAGGCCAGTCTCAAACTCCTGACCTCAGGTGATCCGCCTGCCCTGGCCTTCCAAAGTGCTGGGATTACAGGCGTGAGCCACTGCGCCTGGCCTCAGCTCTTTTATTCAGCTGTTTTCATATTTGTATGTTCCCTTCTAACCTTTGCCCATATGCATTTTCTATTTTCAGATAGGTCTAGAAATAGTATAGGATAATATTTTGCTTTTTTCATTGATTATGAAATCACACTCACCCATGATTTTACAGCTTTCATAATAATCCTTAATGGCTGTGTAATATTGCACAGGTGATAATTTATTCTTTTCATTAGACATTTAGATTGTTTCTAATTTTCTTACCTTAGAGGTGATGGAGGTAACTTTTATGTTTTATTACTTCCTTGGGATTACAAAGTCACAGGATGAATGTTTTTATGACTCTTGATTCTTATCCCTATATGCTTTTTATAGGGTTGTACTGATTTATAGATAATAGTATTTCAGTTCTCCCATCATCCATTGTATTGCTAATGCCTATTCAGATTCAACAAATATTTGATTGCTTATTATGTGGAAGTCACTTTGATATTTAATTGTGCATTAAAATCTTTTTCTAGAACCCAGCTGGGCGTGGTGGCTTACACCTGTACTCCCAGCACTTTGGGAGGTTAAGGGGGAAGGATCGCTAGAGCCTAGGAATTCCAGACCAGCCTAGGCAACATGGTGAGATCCTGTCTCTACAGAAAATGTTTTAAAATTGTCTGGGCATGGTGGTGCTCTCCTGTAGTCCCAGCTACGCAGGAGGCTGAGGTGGGAGGATTGCTTGAGCCCAGGAGGCTGAGGCTGCAGTGAGCCATGATTGCGCCACTGCACTCCAGCCTGGGTGAGAGCGTGAGACTCTGTCTCAAACAACCAAACAAAAATAGAATCTTAGGCCAGGCACATTGTCTCACGCCTGCAATCCCAGCACTTTGGAAGGCCGAGGCTGGTGGATCACTTGAGGTCAGGAGTTTGAGACCAGCCTGGCCAACATGGTGAAATCCCACCTCTACTAAAAATACAAAATTATCTGGGCATGGTGGCAGGCACCTTAATTCCAGCTAGTCGGGAGGCTGAGGCAGGAGAATTGCTTGAACCTGAGTGGCAGAGGTTGCAGTGAGCTGAGATCACACCATTGCACTCCAGCCTGGGTGACAAGAGCGAGACTCTGCCTCAAAAAAAAAAAAAATAGAACCTTAGACTGTCAGAATTGAAGGACATCTGCTCATTTTACAAATAAGGTGAGACCCAGATAAATTATGTACTTTATTCATTGTTTGAAAACAATAGCACATATATAGTAAATGTAAATGTCTGGATCTTGAGCCTCGCACTTGCTACCATGCTCAGCTGTTGTAGTTTTGGTGTTTCTTTATATTCTGTAATATGTGCAGCTGAGAATGACAGCACGTGTTTGTCCTCTGGCCAGCACACCTCTGAGAGTCTCCTCCATGGCATATGTTTGGGCAGTAGAGGTGGAATTGCTCTGGATCTTTTTTTTTGAGACAGAGTCTCGCTGTGTCACCCAGGTTGGAGTGCAGTGGCGCGATCTCAGCTCACCGCAGCCTCCACCTCCCAGGTTAAAGTGCTTCTCTTGCCTCAGCCTCCCAAGTAGCTGGGATTACAGGTGTGGGCCACCACGCCCAGATAATTTTTGTATTTTTAGTAGAGGCTGGGTTTCACCATGTTGGCCAGCTGGTCCTGAACTTCTGGCCTCAGGTGATCTGCCTGTCTCGGCCTCCCAAAGTGCTGGGATTCCAGGTATGAGCCACTGTGCCTGGCCTGCTCTGGATCTTTAAGACCCCACAGTTAAGCTAAGACCTCTATTAAATAATGAAAGACTTGGCCGGGTGCTGTGGCTCACGCCTATAATCTCAGCATTTTGGGAGGCTGAGGGGGGTGGCTCACCTGAGGTCAGGAGTTCAAGACCAGCCTGACCAACATGGCAAAACCCCGTCTCTACTAAAAATACAAAAATTAGCTTGGCATGCTGGTGGGTACTTGTAATCCCAGCTACTCAGGACGCTGGAGCAGGAAAATCGCTTGAACTCAGGAGGTGGAGGTTGCAGTGAGCCAAGATTGTGCCATTGCACTCAAGCCTGGGTGACAAGAGCGAGACTGTGTCTCAAAAAAAAAAAAAAGGGAAGACTTAATGGTACTGCCTTCTAAAAGGGGCCATTGCTGTTCCTCCTTGATGTAGTCCCTGTAGACTGTCATAAGTGTGAAGTGGCCTCAATGCTGTCTGTCCCCCATGCCTTTTCTTTTTCTTTCTTTTTTTTTTTTTATTTTTTTTAAACGGGGTCTCACTCTGTTGCCCAGGTTGGAGTGCAGTGTATAATCATGGCTCACTGCAGCCTCAGCTTCCCAAGCTCAGGTGATCCTCCCACCTCAGCCTCCTTAGTAGCTGAGACTACAGGAATGTGCCACCATGCTTGGCTAATTTTTGTATTCTTTATAGAATTCGCCATATTGTCCAGGCTGGTCTCAAACTCCTGGGCTCAAGCAATCCACCTACCTCGGCCTCCCAAAGTGCTGGGATTACAGGCGTGAGCCACCACGCCCAGCCAAGAAGGCTTTTTCAGTCTTCCTGCGTATTGGTTATCTATTGCTGTCTAACAAAACCATCCTGAAACTTTTTACCTCACTAACAAGGATCTATAATGATTCGTAATTTGATATAATTCTGTGGATTGGCTGAATGTGCCTGAAAACAGTCATTCAGCATAGGGTAACCCCATCTAATGGTCCAAGATATCTATCTAGCAGTTGTTGCTGGCTGCCACCAGGGGTGCCTCGGTTCTCCTAAATGTGGCATCTCCTCCTCCAGCGGACCAGACTGGCTTACTTACATGGCAGTCTCAGGGCAATGTTCCAAGAGGACGAGACCCACCGTGCAAGTGCTTGCAAGCGTCTGGTTGTGTGATGTGTGCCATTCTCCCTCAGCCAAAGCGAATCGCAAGGCCAAGGTCAGATCCACAGGAGAGGTTTAGCCATGATTCATTGGACCATTACTCGAACGATCAACTACAGTTTTCTCTGGGTCACAAATGGCTCGCATCCCTCCCACATGCTAAACACACTGTTTCCAGATCGCTTGTAATCTCATCCAATCATGGCCCCAGGTTCAAAATGTAGGGTCTCATGATCTGTACCAGGCCCAGGTGTGGCCCTGGTGCTCAGGTGCAGTTCCTCAGATGGCTCCCCTTGATCTAAAAGACAAAGCCTGGGTGATAGAGCGAAAGCCTGTCTCAGAAAAAAAGACTCCTGGCAGGATGCAGTGGTTCGTGCATGTAATCCCAGCGCTTCAGAAGGCCGAGGCGGGCGGATCACAAGGTCAGGAGATCGAGACCATCCTGGCCAACATGGTAAAACTCCGTCTCTACTAAAAACACAAAAATTAGCTGGGTGTGGTGGCGCATGCCTGTAATCCCAGCTACTTGCGAGGCTGAGGCAGGAGAATCGCTTGGACCCGGGGGATCCGAGATTGCAGTGAGCTGAGATGGCGCCACTGCACTCCAGCCTGGTGACAGAGAGAGAGTGCATCTCAAAAAAAAAAAAAAAAAAAAAAAAAGAGAAAGTATTCCCTCCCTCATGCACTCAGCACACAATGGTGAGACAGGCATGGGAAAACCTCAGTAAATACTCAACATTCACAACGAGGAGGAATGGGGGATGCATAGGAATTCTGCAAATCTGAAATGAACAGGACTCATTGTCAAGGTCTTCCGCCTTGGAGCTGAGGACTGCTCCTGAGTGACCGCCCTGTTAGCTCCTGGGAAATGATTTCTTAGTCCATTGTTGTCTTTGGCCCTTAGCTTTGCCCTCTGGGCTTTTGGCTCCATCTTCTGAGATGTACTTCCTTTTCTATAAGAATTGGCTTGTGTCTGTAGCAGCTTTCTCAACCTGTTTTCTTTTGCCCTTAGAAAATTTGAGACCCAGATGTCTTTTTCATCTTGAACTGTCTCTGTCCCACAACTCCCTTAATACTTTGTCAGCTTTTTACGTATCAGAAAATAGTCCACTCGGCCAGGCATGGTGGCTCACGCCTGTAATCCCAACACTCTGGGAGACCGCGGCGGTCGGATCACTTGAGGTCAGGAGTTCGAGATCAGCCTGGCCAACATGGTGAAACCCCATCTCTACTAAAAAAAAAAATACAAAAGTAGCCAGGTGTAGTGGTGGGTGCCTGTAATCACAGCTACTCGGGAGGCGAGGCAGGAGAATTGTCTGAACCTGGGAGGCAGAAGTTGCAGTGAGCCGAGATAGCGCTACCACACTCCAGCCTGGGCGATGGAGTGAGACTCTGTCTCAGTAAATAAATAAATAAATAAATAAATACATAAATAAATAAATAAAATAGAAAAGAAAGAAAATAGTCCACTCAATTAGACAAAAGCCATAGCCATGATTATTTTAGAGCTGGTCCTCCCTCTACTTCGAGCAGCATGTCAGAGAGCTGTGGGACAATGACTTTAAGATTCTTAGAAACTCCTTTTTCTAGTGGACAGGGTTATTTGGCACCGTCTTAAATCTCTTTGAGGTCTTAAAGAGTCTTACAGCCTCAAACTTAATTTGCAACTCTTTTGTGGATTAGAGAGACTAGAAATCTGACATTTTATTTTACAACCCAGCACATCCCAGCCCCTCTGTGTGTTTCTTTTAAATTCTGTTTGCAAACTGAATAGTTCCTCCTTTGGAAGCTTATGGTCAAAGCTTCTAAAAAAAAAAAAAAGACAATTTACACTTTTACCATTCTACCTGGAAATTTCTTTAGCTGGATTAAAAAGTTCATTAGGTATGTTTCCTTATTTATTTATTTATTTTGAGACAGAGTCTCTCTCTATCGCCCAGGCTGGAGTGCAGTGGCACAATCTCACTTCACTGCAAACCTCCACTTCCCAGGTTCAAGCAATTCCCCTGCCTCCCGAGCAGCTGGGATTATGGCATGCACCACCTCGCCCAGCTAATTTTTGTGTTAGTAGAGACGGGGTTTCACAGGCTGGTCTCGAACTCCTGACCTCAAGTGATCCGCCCACCTCAGCCTCCCTAAGTGCTGAGATTACAGGCTTGAGCCACGGTGCCGGGCCCATTAGGTATGTTTCCGATTGGTGACTACAGATGACAGTTTTGCAGCACTACTTCCACTACTCCAATTCTCCCCTCCACTCGTTGTTTCAGTGCTGCGACAGACAACGCTGCGACACACAAGCCACTGCCTCTCCAGCCTCCGGCAGCCGTTGCCTCCTGGACCCTCTGGACTGCACCAACAACCTCCTTGCCACCCTTCTAGCCTCCGTTTGCCACGCAGTCCAAAGCCAAATCTCCATACTTTATTACGGCACTCTCTTCTCCTGGGTACCAATTTCTGTCTGTAATCTATTGCTGCATAACAAATCACCCCAAAACTTTTAGTCTTAAAATCATATCAATTTATTGTTTCTCTCAATTCCATAGGTCAGCTGGAGGCTCCTCTGCTGGCATCACCAGGGCCCAGAGAACTGGCTGCAATTAACGATGAGGTCAGCTGGCCTGGAACACCCAAGATGGTCTCATTCCCATGCCTGACAGTAGGTGCGGCCTAGCAGCAGGAGTGCCTCGGTTTCCCTCCACAAGGCCTTTCATATTCCATTAAGCTAGACTGGCTTCCTTACAAGGCAGTCCCAGGGCAATATGCCAAGAGAACAAGCCTTAATGGGTAAGTATTTATCCAGTCTTTGCTTGTGTCGTGTGTGCATTGCTTTAAGTCACATGGCAGAGTCAGAGTCCCTGTGGGAGGGGAACACAGAAGAGCATGCATACCAAGAGGTGTGACTCATTGGGGACCATCACTGTGACAGTCTACCATACCAGAGCTCCGATAGAATGGGTCTTCTTCCTTTGGGCTCCCATAACTCTCTGAAGCTCTATTAAAAAGCACTTAACAGTCAGGCATGGTGGCTCACACCTGTAATCCCACACTCTGGGAGGTAGAGGCAGGAGGATTGCTTGAGCCCAGGAGTTCAAGCCTGGGCAAAATGGTGAGATCCTGTCTCTCCAAAAAATATTTAAAAATTAGCCAGGCATAGTGGTGCACACCTGTGGTCCCAGCTACATGGGAGGCTGAGGTGACAGAATTGCTTGAGCCCAGGATGTCGAGGCTGCAGTGAGCTGTGTTCGCTCCACTGCACTCCAGCCTGGGTGAACCCTGTCTCAAAAAAAAAAAAAAAAAAATATCTGAGACTCTCTTTTAAAAAATCTGATCTACATAGCACTCTCTTGCCATCTTTAAGCTGCTGCTGCTTTTTTTTTTTTTTTTTTTTTTTTGAGACAAGGTCTTGCTCTGTCATCCAGGCTGGAGTACAGTGGCACAATCATAGCCCATTGCAACCTCAAACTGCTGGCTCATGTGATCCTCCTGCCTCATCCTCCCAAGTGGCTGGGACTACAGGTGCATGCAACCACATCTGGCTAATTTATTTTTATATTTATTTTGTAGAGACAGGGTTTCATCATGTTGCCCATGCTGGTCTCGAACTCCTGGCCTCAAGAGATCTTCCCACCTGAGCCTCCCAAAGTGCTGGGATTGCAGGCGTGAGCCACCATGCCTGGCCTTTAAGCTTCTTTAAGCAGAAATTTCCAGGTCTATTTTTTATCCTATCTTCTATCTCATAGCCTAGTATGGGGCAGATATTCATTCAATTTTTTTTTTTTTTTTTTGAGACGGAGTCTCGCTCTGTCACAAGGCTGTGAGTGCAGTGGCATGATCTTGGCTCACTGCAACCTCCAACTCCCTGGTTCAAGCGATTTTCCTGCCTCAGCCTCCCAAGTAGCTGGGATTACAGGCACACGCCACCACATCCAGCTAATTTTTTTTATTTTTTTTTTATTTTTAGTAGAGACAGGGTTTCACCATGTTGGCCAGGCTGGTCTGGAACTCCTGACCTCGTGATCCACCCGTCTCGGCCTCCCAGAGTGCTGGGATTACAGGTGTGAGCCACCGTGCTCAGCATATTCATTCAATATCGACTGCTAGTGAAAGAGTACTAGCAACACAGTGCAGGGCATTGGTGTTTGTGTAGGGTTTGCAAGGGGTTCCTTCTTGGTGTTTCTCACCAGATATCCAAAGTACTGCATCTGAATCTCTGAATCTCCTTGGCTCTATGACTGTCCCAGCTTTCTGAAAAGTCGTGAAAGGCTGGCCGGGCGCGGTGGCTCACGCCTGTAATCCCAGCACTTTGGGAGGCCAAGGCGGGCAGATCACGAATTCAGGAGATTGAGACCATCCTGGTTAATACGGTGAAACCCCATCTCTACTAAAAATATAAAAAAATTAGCCAGGCGAGGTGGCAAGCACCTGTAGTCCCAGCTACTCTGGAGGCTGAGGCAAGAGAATGGTGTGAACCCCAGGGGGCGGAGCCTGCAGTGAGCGGAGATCGCACCACTGCACTCCAGCCTGGGTGACAGCAAGACTCCGTCTCAAACAAACAAACAAACAAACAAACAAAAAGTCATGAAAGGCTGTTGGCTGGCAGAAATATGGTTTCAGCTATATTAGTCTACAAGCAGAAAAAGCCTGGTTCATCATAATCACAACTAACACCTGCACTGCAGCCAGGTGCAGACCCTGTAAGGCCCAATCAGAAAGCCCACACCTGCCTCTCATCACTCACAGCCACAGCTCTTCGACTTATTTATGTCTTCTGACCATGATTCCTGGGTTTTGAAGAACTTGAAATTGTCCAGGCATGGTGGCTTATGCCTGTAATCCCAGGAATTTGGGAGGCCAAGCTGGGAGGATGACCTGAGGTCAAGAGTTTGAGACCAGCCTGACCAACATGGTGAAACCCCGTCTCTACTAAAAATACAAAATTAGCCAGGTGTGGTGGCACATGCCTGTAACCCCAGCTACTCGAGGGGGCTGAGGCAGGAGAATCACTTGAACAGGGAGGCGGAGGTTGGAGTGAGCCAAGACGGCACCATTGCACTCCAGCCTGGGCAACAAGAGCAAAACTTCATCTCAAAAAAAAAACACAAAAAACAAACAAACCCAACAAAAAAAACTTGAAATCTAGGTCAGGAAACAGAATGGGCACATGTGAAACAACACCAAACTGCTTATGAAGCAACATGACAACAAATGCAAACATCAGTACATCTCAACTAGGTCTAAACACAAACGGAATAAAACATAGATGTGATCAGAATAGAGTGAGGTTAACACTAAGAAAGCTGTCTCCTCTGAGAAGTGGTGTTTGAGTTGGGTCTTGAGATGGGTTACAGACAGATATTGAAGGAGACAATAGATGATCTAGGTGGAAATAGTGTCTTCGAAGTATGAAGCCAAGTGGGTGAGGCAGGAGATCAACACTTGATGTGTGGAAGAGGGCAAAGCACATCCTAGAGGTAAACAACAAGAAGGGATGAAGCGGGTGGGGACATAAGCAAGGCGACAGAGGAAACAGAATGCCTGGAAGAGTCTTGGCGGACTAAATCGAACTGCACCCAGCGGTTATCTGGGGACCTGAAATGGCCTTTCTACATGAAGTTGCTTTCTTTCTTTCTTTCTTCTTTTTTTTTTTAAAAGAGACTGGGCCTCTCTCTGTCACCCAGGCCAGAGTGCAGGGGTATGATCATAGCTCACTGCAGCCTCGAGCTCCTAGCTTCAGGCAATCCTCCTGCCTCAGCGTCCTGAGTAGCTGGGACTATAGGTGCATGCCACCACACCTGGCTAATTTTTGTATTTTTTGTAGTGATGGAGTCACACTATGTTGTCCAGGCTGGTTTCAAACTCCTGGGCTCAAAGGATCCTCCCCCGCTTGGCCTCCCAAAGTGTTGGGATTCCAGGCGTGAGCCACTGTGCCTGGCCTGAAGTTTCTTTCTGGAGAGTTCCTCACATTACAGCGATGTAATTCTGCTTTCTAAGCAGCTGAAGAGCTAGTGTTGTATAAGGGAGCCATAAAGGAAATGGGGCAGCTGCCCCAAAAGGAGCCCAGAATGGATGTGGTGTCAGAAAGTTGGCCCAAAGCTGCAGGACATGGGTCTCCCTGTGTGCCGACTGGGAATCTGGACAGGAACTGGTGGCACTTTTCCTTTTTGCAATCTGGGCTTTTTGATCCTGCATCTTTGCAAAAGACAGGAACATTTCAATGGGAGAAAAAGGAGGAGCTTTTCTAGACAAACTGGCTCTGATGCATATTTGAAGACCTTTCCTGTGACATGCAATGAAGCCACAGAGGCCCCTGAGTAGACCAAGGGAAGCACTCCTTTCCCCAGGAACTGGCCTTATGGAGTTTGCCTTAAAAAGGTAATGATTTGGGCACGGGGCTCACACCTGTAATCCCAGCACTTTGGGAGGCCGAGCGGGGTGGATCACTTGAGGCCAGGAGTTTGAGACCAGATGGGCCAACATGGTGAAACCTGATCTTTACTAAAAATACAAAAATTAGCTGAGCATGGTGGTGCCCGCCTGTAATCCCAGCTGCTTGGGAGGCTGAGGCAGGAGAATTGCTTGAACCCAGGAGGCGGAGGTTGCAGTGAGTGAAGATTGCGCCACTGCACTCCAGCTTGGATGACAGAGTGAGACTCTGTCTCAAAAATAAATAAATAAATAAAAATAAAAAATAAAGCAGCTGAGCCTCCCCTCCCTCCCCCACCACCATGCAGGGGCAGCCTGGACATATTTCAGACCTTGTGCCCTGAGCCAGCAGAATGGTCTTTGCTTCTATCCCAACTTGTCTCCAGCGCCCTTTGCCCTCTTCCTACAGCCAGAACCCCTTCAAATAATTAACTTTAACAAATGGAGATGCTCAGTGCTTCTCTACTCCGGCTGCACATTATACCACTTGGGGTCATTTAAAACAATTCAGGCCAGGCACAGTGGCTCGTGCCTGTTATCCTAGTGCTTTGACAGGCTGAGGCAGAGGATTTCTTGAGCCTAAGTGTTTGAGGCTGCAGTGAGCTCTGGTTGTGCCACTGCACTCCAAAGCCTGGGGGACAGAGCAAGACTCTGTCTCTTAAAAAAAAAAAAAAAATTAGTTCATCTAGATGAACGGTGGGGCCCAGATGTATTTTCTCAAAAGCACACCAGGAGATAGGTATGTGAGAACACCTTGAATGACCCTTGAGCCAGTTTAGAAAGTTTTGTCAACATAGAATTTGTTGACATTTTCAGGTGTCTGACAACACTACATAAATAAATAGCCTTTGGTAAGCTAACAAAACCTGTAATACACTCTTCCTTGGATACTCTGGCCTCTGGATTGCCTTCTTGGAGTAATCCTTGGGGATCTTTTGGTGTGCCATCTAGCCTCTGGCCTCATGAGCTTTGCACAGTATGGCAGAATGATAGCTACTCACACCTGTGATCCTAGCACCCAGAAAATACTACGATAGAAGTCTCCCTAGCTATCCAGTCCAGTCCAAACTTCAGCTTGACACCTAAGGATGGTTTTATTGAAGAATACAACTGCTGTTCACGAGATAAATCTTAGAAAGTTTTTTCTCGAAAGGTTTTCCATGCGATTTGTCACAGGCTCTCATAATCCACAGGATAATACAGAGAGTAAAGACTAACACCACCGTCCAGCACTGCCTCTCTTCCCAGCCCTCCGAATCCCACCCAGAGGCCCATGAGCTGGTCTTCTGTGCCATCTTCATTCCACATTTGGACAAGACGGAGGACTCATGCGTCAGCCTCTGGGGGTAAGGATTTCCACGTTGTTATCTGCCATGCAAAATAGCAGTTCCTATTCATTTCTTCCAAATCTGCCTCTGTCAACCACTGATGGCGCGCTACCCTGTACTGCTGGTACTGTGAGATTCAGCACCATTGTCTGTGTTCTGACTGTGCACACCTTTGGCGTGTCATGGCCAAGCTCTCACCTTCCCCTGAAGGATGGAGTTTGGTTTTTGTTTGCCTCCTGTGAAGGACCCGATTTCTGCTAATCATTTTAATTACTCTCTCCTGGAGTCCTTCCAGTCCCGTCACGCCATCTGTAGATGGCAGAGAACAGAACGACACACATTATGGTGTCAATTTATAATAATTTGGTACCAAGATGCGATCATGATGTTTTGTTTTTAGTATTACTATCTGCATGTTCTTGATTTTTTTGGTGGGTTGGGGGTGGGGGTGGGAGGAGGAGGTTGGAAGCCAGGGCAGGCTGGACGGTGGATTTACAACTTTAAGGAATGGTTTTCAGGTTTATTAAATTGTTTTCCTTCAGCTGTTATTACCTTCCTCTTGCCCACACTGACACTCGGCGGGCAGGTGTCTGCCCTCCCACACAGCTCGGTCACATCCTTCTGCAGCCTCCTTTCTGCCACTCTCAGCTCACTACCTGGCACATGACCTTGGAGATTCCACTGCGCACCTCTTCCCCCAGATCATTTATCACTATGGTAATTAAGACTTGGATGTTCAGATTGTGGAGTGAAAATAGAACAGGTTCTAGCACAGATTTTTAAAAATATTTTTCTTCCTGCCTCCAAAAAAGTACATGTTCATTAAAGACAATTTTGAAAATACAAACAAATGCAAAGAAAATTAAAATAATTCTTAATCCTATTACCCAGAGATAACTTCTTCTAATATTTTGGTTTATATTCATCCAGTCTTATTCAAAGAACACAACAAACACACACTCTTTCCCTTTATCTTTGAAAAATATGATATTTGATACATACAAAAATATATGTAACATTACACCCCCGCCCCAAGAATCAAAACATTATAAATCATGGCAATAATTGTTCATTTACCTACGTGCACCCCTTAGTCTACCACTTCCTCTCATGGGGTGGGAGTATCATTCTCTTGCCTTATTAAAGTAATTTTAAATATTGTTTGTGTTTATTTGATTTTGAGCCTTGTAAAAATGGTAACATGGTATGAGTCATATGTTTCTTGCTTTCTTCACTAAGAAAAATATTGGTTCAATTTGTCCATGTTGTGTTATGCAAATGCTCTTTTATTTTTGCTGCTGTTTAATATTTCCACTGTGGAGATATACACATTTATGCATTCTTTCTTCTCTTGCTGGCCATTTGGATTGTTATATAAGTACTAAGAACAGGCTAGGCATGGTGGCTCACACCTGTAATCCCAGCAGATTGCCTGAGCTCAGGAGTTTGAGACCAGCCTGGACAACATGGCAAAACCCTGTCTCTATGAAAAATACAAAAATTAGCCAGGCATGGTGGTGCACACTTGTGATCCCAGCTACCCCGGATGCTGAGGCACGAGAATTGCTTGAACCTGGGAGGCGGAGGTTGCAGTGAGCCCAGATTGTGCCGCTTCACTCCAGCCTGGGTGACAGAGCGAGACTCTGTCTCCAAAAAATAAAAATACATAAATAAATAAGTACTAAGAACAGTGCAGTGATTGTACATGCCTCTTGGTGCATGGGTGAAGAGTGTCTTTGGGGTTGAATAGCTGGATATAAGGTATGTAGAATTTCAACTCTGTTAAGCGTTGCCAAAATGGTTGTACTGATTTATACTCTCAGCATTACTATATAAGAGTTTCCAATTGATTAGGCTTTTTTCCAGCATTTGGAATTGTGAAACTTTAAATCTTGCCATTCTAGTAGGTGTACAACTTTGTAGTATTAATTTGCATTTTCCTGAATACTAATGAATTGAGGATCTTTTTCTATGTTTATTGGCCATGTGTTTTCTCTTCCATGAAATATCTATTTACATGCTTGCCTCTCTTTCTATTGTGTTGTCTCACACTTTTTTTTTTTTTTTTTTTTTTTAAAGACAGGGTCTCTGTCATCCAGGCTGGAGTGCAATGGTGCGATCTTGTCTCACTGCAACCTCCACCTCTGGGGTTCAAGCGATTCTCCTGCCTCAGACTCCCGAGTAGCTGGGATTACAGGCATACACCACCACGCCCGGCTAATTTTTTTTTTTTTTTGTATTTTTAGTAGAGACGGGGTTTCGTCATGTTGCCAGGCTGCTCTGGAACTCCTGACCGCAGGTGATCCACCTGCCTTGGCCTCCCAAAATGCTGGGATTACAGGTGTGAGCCACTTCTCCCGGCCCTCACATATATTTTTAAACAAAATTTGAGTCGCACTACATATACCATTTTACATCACCTGAAACATTCTTTTACAGTGTTATTTTAATGATTGGGGACCTTCTGTCTCATAATTTAATCAGAGCCCCGTAAGTATTTTTTTAATTTTGGTTTTTAGAAATAACTCTTGTAAGATATTCTATTGCGTAAATTTAATTACACATCACTGAATGTTTTAATACAATAAGTTGTAAGAATTGAGATTTCTGAGCCTGGGCAACATGGTGAAACCCTGTCTGTACAAAAAAATGCAAAAATTAGCTGGGCATACACGGTGAAACCCTGTCTCTACTAAAAATACAAAAAATTAGCCGGGTGTGGTGGCAGGCACCTGTAGTCCCAGCTACTCGGGAGGCTGAGGCAGGAGAATGGCATGAACCCAGGAGGCGGAGATTGCAGTGAACCGAGATCACGCCACTGCACTCCAGCCTGGGTGACCGAGCAAGACTCTGTCTCAAAAAAAAAAAAAAAAAAACTGGCTGGGCATAGTGACATGTACCTGTAGTCTCAGCTACTCGAGAAGCTGAGGTGGGAGGACTACCAGAGCCCTGGGAGGGTCCAGGTTGCAGTGAGATATGATTGCACCACTACACTCCAGCCTTGATGACAGAGCAAGATCCTGTCTCAAAACAAAACAAAACAAAACCAAAAAACCCAGTAATATATCTTGGAAATGACTACGAATCAGTCAGTAAAGATCTTCTTCATTCCTTTTGATGGCTTCCTAGTATCCCATTGTATTTAAGTACCATAGTGTATTCAACTAATCTTTTATGTTTAGGTATTAGGTAGTTTCCTATGCAAATACAAATATTTTTCCAAATTATGGTGCAATGAAGAAACTTACATATGTAAGCATGCCTATGTATTTTGGAGGTATCTTTAGCATAAATTCCTAGAAGTGGGAGTGCTAGGTTGAAATGTAAATGTACAAATTGTTTCATTAAATCTTACCAAATGCTTCTCCATAAGGGCTATACTAGTTTCCATATCTTACAGCAATGTGTTTTTCCATAATCTTACTGACAGAGTACAAATATTCAATTGCTCCAACACCTTTTTTTTTTTTTTTTTGAGGAGTCTCGCTCTGTTTCCCAGGCTGTGGCGGTGATCTCAGCGCCAATGGCGGTGATCTCAGCTTACTGCAACCTCCTCCTCCTGGGTTCAAGCGATTCTCCTGCCTCAGCCTCCTGAGTAGCTGGGATTATGAGCGCCCATCACCGCGCTCGGCTAACTTTTGTATTTTTTAGTAGAGACAGGGTTTCACCATGTTGGCCAGGCTGGTCTTGAACTCCTAACCTGAAGTGATCCGCCGGCCTCAGCCTCCCAAAGTACTGGGATTACAGGCGTGAGCCACTGCGCCCGGATTCCCAACACCATTTATTAAAAAGCCCATCTTTGCCTCAGCCATTTGACCGTTTATTGTCTACTGGATTTTCATAAGCAGTAAGTTAATTTCTGAACTTTCTATTTGATTTCACTGGTCTGCCTATTCATGTGCCAGGACCACACTGTTTTCATTCAAAAAGCTCTATAGCATGTTTTAATATTTGCTAGGGCTAGTGTCCTCTCATACCTCTTTCTTTTCTGTGTCTTACTAGTTATACTTGAGTGTTTATTTTTCCACATAAACCTTGATATCAACTTGTATAGCTACAGAAAAAAATTTGTTTATATTTTTTGGAGAATCATATTAAATTTATAAATTAACATAAGGAGAATTGTTATCTTAATAACGTTAGGATATTTTAAACAAAACCAAGTGATGTCTTGTTCAAGCATACATATACGTCTTTGAGGAGGGTTTTATAGTTTTATTTTTTAATAAAAACAGCTGGTGGCCAGGTGCGGTGGCTCACGCCTGTAATCCCAGCACTTTGGGAGGCCGAGTCAGGCGGATCACGAGGTCAGGAGATCGAGACCATCCTGGCTAACACGGTGAAACCCCGTCTCTACTAAAAATACAAAAAAAAATTAGCCGGGCGTGGTGGCAGGTGCCTGTAGTCCCAGCAACTGGGGAGGCTGAGGCAGGAGAATGGCATGAACCAGGGAGGCAGAGCTTGCAGTGAGCCGAGATCGGGCCACTGCACTCCAGCCTGGGAGACAGAGTGAGACTCCGTCTCAAACAAACAAACAAACAAACAAAAAACCAACCAAACAAAAAACAGCTGGCTGGGTACAGTGGCACATACCTGTAATTCCAGCACTTTGGGAGGCCAGGGCGGAAAGATGACTTGAGCCCAGCAGTTCAAGACCAGCTTAGACAACATTGTGAGATCTTGTCCCTACAAAAAAAGTAAAAAATTAGCTGGGTGCAGTGATGCATACCTGTGTTCCCAGCTACTTGGGAGAGGCTAAAGTGGGAGGATTGTTTCAACCTGGGAGGCTGAGGCTGCAGTGAGCTGGGTGACACTGTACTCCAGCCTGGGCAACAGAGTAAGACCCTGTCTGAAGCAACAACAGCAATACCGACAACAACAACAACAACAACAACAAAACAACTTTCTCAGATAAAATTTGCAAACCTTATAATTCACCCATGTAAAGTTTACAGTTAAATGGTTTTTAGTATACTAACAAGAGTTGTGCAACCATCACCACGATGAACTTAAGAACATCCTTATCACTTCCAAAAGCAATCCCATACCCACTGGCAGCTACTCCTCACTCCCTCCAACCTCTCCAGCCCCATGCATCCACTAATCTCCTTTCTGTCTCTACAGATTTGCCCATTCTAGACGTTTCATAAAATGGAATCAGGCCGGGTGTGGTGGCTCATGCCTGTAATCCCAGAACTTTGGGAGGCTGAGGCGGGTGGATCATGAGGTCAGGAGTTCGAGACCAGTCTGACCAACATAGTGGAAACCCCGTCTCTATTTAAAAAATACAAAAATTAGCCGGGCGTGGTGGTGGGCGCCTGCAATCCCAGCTGCTTGGGAGGCTGAGGCAGGAGAATCGTGTGAACCTGGGAGGCAGAGGTTGCAGTGAGCCAAGATCACACCACTGCACTCCATCCTGGGCAACAGAATGAGACTACATCTCAAAAAATAAATAAAATAAAATAAAATGGAATCATATGATATGTAGTCTTCAGTGACTGGCTTCTTTCACTTAGCATATAATGTTTTCAGGGTTTATCTATGTGGCAGCATGTATCAGCACTCCATTCTTTTTTTTATTGTCCAGTAACAGTCACCTGGTGAGATGAAGTGGTATCTCATTGTGTGTTTGATTTGCATATCCCTAATAGTTAATCAAGTCAAGCATCTTTCTGTGTGCTTATTGTTCTTCTATATATCTTCTTTGGGGAAATGTCTGATCAAATATTTTGCCCATTTTGCAATTGGGTGATTTGTTTTATAGTTGTGTCTATTCCTTATATATTTTGGATATAAGTCCCTTATTACATATATTATCTGGAAATATTTTTGCCCATTCTGTTGGCTGTCTTTTCATCTTCTTGATGGTATATTTTGACGTACAAAAGTTTTAAATTTTGATAACGTCTAATGTATCTATATTTTCTTTTGTCATTTGCCTTTACCAGCCCCAAGGTAATGAAGATTTACAGCTATGTTTTCTTCTAAGAGTTTCACAGTCTTAGCTTTTACATTTAGGTTGTTGAAGTCCTAATCCCTGGTACCTCAGAACGTAACTATATTTGGAGATAGGATCTTTAAAGAGGTAATTAAGTTACATGAGGTTATTAGAGGTGGGTCCTACTTCAATAGGACTAGTGTCCTTATAAGAAGAGGAGGTAGGCCGGGCGCGGTGGCTCACGCCTGTAATCCCAGCACTTTGGGAGGCCGAGGCGGGCGGATCATTAGGTCAGGAGATCGAGACCATCCTGGCTAACATGGTGTGAACCTGGGAGGCGGAGCTTGCAGTGAGCCGAGATCGCGCCACTGCACTCCAGCCTGGGTGACAGAGCTAGACTCCATCTCAAAAAAAAAACAAACAATTTTTTTTTTTTTTTGCAGTGGCCAGGCACGGTGGCTCACTCCTGTAATCCCAGCACTTTGTGAGGCTGAGGCGGGTAAATCACCTGAGGTCAGGCGTTTGAGACCAACTCCGTCTCTACTAAAAATAAAACAAATTAGCCAGGTGAGGTGGCGTGCACCTGTAATCCCAGTCACTTGGAAAGCGAGGCAGGAGAATCGCTTGAACCTGGGAGGCGGAGGTTGCAGTGAGCCAAGATCACACCACTGCACTCCAGCCTGGGTGACAGAGCAAGACTGTCTTAAAAAAAGAAAAAAAAGATTTTCTTTTTTTTAGAGGTGGGGTCTTACCATGTTGCCCAGGCTGGTCTTGAACTCATAGACTCAAGCAATCTTTCCTCCTTTGCTTCCCAAAGTGTTGAGATTACAAGCATGAGCCACCATGCTCCACCCTTGCCAACATCTTGATCTAGGACTTGTAGCCTCCAGAACTATGAGAAGATAAATTTCTGTTCTTTAAGCCAACCAATCTGAATACTTTGTGATGGTAGCTCTAGCAGACTAATACATAAACCCCACTTGGATCATGGTATATTATTTTCTTAAATCATATGAGCCTTGTGTTTTGTGATGTGTTTACTTGACAAATTTATTCCTTTTCCTCTAGTATAGGGGCGGCAAACTATAGCTCATGGGCCAAATCCAGCTCCAAGTCTGTTTAAGTAAATATAATTTTATCAGAACATAGCCACGCCCACTTATTGACGTATCATATATGGTTGCTTTTGTGCTACAGTAGAAGGCTGGTGTAGTTAGACTACCAAACCTAAAATGTTTACTATCAGATGCTTTAGAAAAATTTGCTGACCCTGCTCTACTAGACGCTTACGATGGGCTTGCATGTGCAGTATTCTTTGAGTTGTGCATTTTGTAAACAGTTCTTTTTTATAGACTAGATGTTTTAAAAACAGCATGAATGGATGGATATAAAATCCTTGGCTTGCATCTTTGTTCCTTAGGTTTCTAGAAAATGCTGAAAATGCTGTGTCACTACTGCCTTGCTTTGTATGTTGCTCTTGAGAAGGCTGATGCCAACTATTTTGGCTACCAGACTCCATAATAAACCACCTACCATAAAAATAATGGCTTAAAGTAAGAACCATTTTAATCATAATTTCACAGTCTTTGGAGTTAGGAATTTGGGTAGGGCTTGGCTGGATGATTCTTCTGTTCCCTGTGGCTTCAAATGAGGTCACTCAGTGGTATTCTGCTGATGTAGGGCTTTCATGAAGATTTCACTCATACCAGCAAGAATCAGCTAGGTCCTCTCCTTCTCCATGTAGGACCTTTCTGGGGAGTTACATATTTTACATAGCAGCTCGGAGCTTTCAGAATAAGTGTTCTGGCCAGGCGCAGTGGCTCATGCCTGTAATAGCAGCACTTTTGGAGGCTGAGGTGGGTGGCACGAGGTCAGGAGTTCGAGACCAGCCTGGCCAACATGGTGAAACCCCGTCTCTACTAAAAATACAAAAATTAGCCAGGCGTGGTGGCAGGCGCCTGTAGTCCCAGCTACTTGGGAGGCAGAGGCAGGAGAGTCGCTTGAAATTGGAAGGCAGAGGGTTGCAGTGAGCAGAGATTGTGTCACTGCACTCCAGCCTGGGTGAAAGAGTGAAACTCCATCTCAAACAAACAAACAAACAAAAACAAAAAAAGTGTTCCCAAAGACCAAAGACCAAAGACCCAAACCCAAGTGGACACTTAAAAGACTTTTTGTGACCTGGGATTGGAAATCCCGGAATATCGCATTTTCTATTGGCCGAGCAATTCAGTAAGGCCAGCCTGGATGGAGAGGAATGATAAAAAAAAAAAAATTGGCAGCCACCTTTAAAGTACTGCAGCCCAGTTTTCTTTTCTTTTCTTTTTTTTTTTTTTTGAGGCAGATTTTCACTCTTGTTGCCCAAGCTGGAGTGCAATGGCGTGATATCAGCTCACTGCAACCTCCACCTCCCGGGTTCAAGCGATTCTCCTGCCTCAGCCTCCTGAGTAGCTGGGATTACAGGCGTGAACCACCACGCCTGGCTAATTTTTTGCATTTTTAGGAGAAACAGGGTTTCACCATGTTAGCCAGGCTGGTCTCGAACTCCTGACCTCAGGTGATCCACCCACCTCAGCCTCCTAAAGTGCTGGGATTACAGGTTTGAGCCACCGTGCCTGGCCTGCAGTCCAATTTTCTTACCCTTTTAAACAATTTGAACTTTGTACCTGCAGACCTTGAAGATTATTATCAGTTTAATAGTGTAAATAGCATAGCTCTCAGAGTTCAGCCTCTGGCAATTTTCCCAGGTAAATGTAGGCCTTATAGGTTTATATCTTATTTTCAGAAAGATTCTTAGATTATAGCTTCAACATATGTAGAACCCCAGTGACACATATGTTGGATATTCTTTGCTTGTATTCAAATGACATTCCAAAAAGAGACAGAAACAAGCACAAAGATGTGGAGCCAAGGGGAAGTGGAAACATTCCAGGAGTTTGTATGGTGTGTGTGGAGGAAGCAACAGAAGATGGATTGGAGAGAATGGGCAAGGGCTAGATTAAGGGAAGTGCTAGACAGTGACAGCAGGGGTGGTAAATTTTTGAAAGTTTTCTCTAATCTGCAGCATGGAAGATGGATTGGAAGCAGCAAGACTGGCAGGGAGACCACATAAAAAGCTGCTGCATGGCCAGGTGCAGTGGCTCACGCCTGTAATCCCAGCACTTTGGGAGGCCAAGGCAGGTGGATCACTTGAGGCCAGGAGTTTCAGACCAGGCTGGCCCACATGGTGAAACCCCATCTCTAACTAAAAATATAAAAATTAGCCAGGCATGATGACGGGCATCTGTAATCCCAGCTACACAGGAGGCTGAGGCAGGAGAATCAGGTGAACCTGAGAGGCGGAGGTTGCAGTGAGCCAAGATTGCGCCACTGCACTCCAGCCTGTGTGACAGAGCGAGACTCCGTCTCAAAACAAACAAACAGGCTGGGCGCGGTGGCTCATGCTTGTAATCCCAGCACTTTGGGAGGCCGAGGCGGGCGGATCACGAGGTCAGGAGATCAAGACCACGGTGAAACCCCGTCTCTACTAAAAATACAAAAAAAATTAGCCGGGCGTGGTGGCGGGAGCCTGTAGTCCCAGCTACTTGGAGAGGCTGAGGCAGGGGAATGGCGTGAACCCGGGAGGCGGAGCTTGCAGTGAGCCGAGATTGTGCCACTGCACTCCAGCCTGGGTGACAGAGTGAGACTCCGTCTCAAAAAACAAACAAACAAACAAACAAACAAACAAAGCTGCTGCATTAGTTTAGGGGAGGTGGGCTAAGAGGGAAAGATTCTAGTTATTTATTTATGAGGAAGCATCAATGGGACTTAGTGGTTGTTGGGTATGGAGTCAGGGCAGAGGGGTGGTGGGAGAAGAAGGAATCAAGAATGGCCCCCCGGTTTCTCAATTGGTCAACTGGGTGGACAGTAGTTTAGACATGTAGAACGTGGGGTATCTCTAGGACACCCGGGTGGAGAAGTCTGGCGGGCTTTTGTGAGTAAGTAACCCAGATGAGTGGCCTGAGCTAGAGATAGTGCACTTGGGAGTTGCTGATATGCGGCAGATAAAGACACAGAGTGGATGGAATGGTCCAGGGAGAATGTGTGGAGTGAGACCAGCTGAGGAGAGAATCTGTGAAACTGAGAAGTGGTCACAGGGGTTGAGAGGAGTCATGCCATGACACCAAGGGAGTTTCAGAAAGACTGGAGTACTCTGCTAAATGTCACTGAGAGTTCTAATAATATGAGGACTCAGAGATGGCTTGTGGTATTTAGGATCAAACAAGCCATTCATGACTGAGAGCAATGCAGTGATGCGGTGTGGACAGAAACTACATAGGTTTGAGGAGCTGAGGAGCTGCTGAGGAAGTAGAGATGAGGGTAGATGACTTTCAAGATATTTATGAAGGAAAACTCAGAGAGGGACTAGTAACTGAAGCAGAATCTAGAGGGACAGTGAAAGGGTTTCTTCCTTTTTCCTGAGGACAGGAAAAGCTTAAACATGAATAGATGATGAAGGAAAGAAACAAGTAAAGAGAAGTTGGTAATTTTGGAGTGAGAGGGGGAGAATGATTGAAACGTGTTTGAAAAGTTTTCTGAGGATGTGGGAGGTGAAGAAATAGAGAACAGAGGTGGAGAGATGCCAATACAGTGTCCTTGAAGTATTTAATTCCCTTATGGTTTATGATTGTCTAGTCCACATATTGAAATTACCTTGATTTCAATCAATAGAACAAACATATCAAGCAATATTTACACATTTATTTTATATTATTTACACATCTTTTCTCCAAAGAACAGAATCCATGTTTTACCCCTCTCAATGTCTTCCACATAGTGGGTGCTCAAAAAGGGCAAATAAAGAAGCTAGATGTCTCTTACCTGTATTCTGAGTATCTTAATATGTACAAAACATAGCCAAGACCGTGCCTACAAGAGATAAGTCTCCTCAAGCATGAAAATATTCACACACTTCATATATGTAAGGTAAAAGGTAAAATGTCCATCTTTTTTTTTTTTTTTTGAGACGAGTCTCACTCTCTTGCCCAGACTTGTAGTACAGTGGGGCGATCTCGGCTCACTGCAACCTCTGTCTCTTAGGTTCAAGCGATTCTCCTGCCTCAGCCTCCCAAGTAGCTGGGATTACGACATACACCACCACGCCCGGCTAAATTTTTGTATTTTTAGTAGAGACAGAGTTTCGCCATGTTGGCCAGGCTGGTCTCGAACCCCTGACCTCAAGTGATCCGTCTGCCTCAGCCTCCCAAAGTGCTAGGATTACAGGCGTGAGCCTCTGCGGCCGGCCAGAAAATGAGCATCTTTTGAGGAACCTATTTGTTCCCATTTAACAAAGTTGGTTATCAGCATTTCCTTCACCATAGGAGTTTAAAAATAAAAAGAGGAGGAGGAAGAGAGTGTTCTAAAGGCAGGCAGGCAGGCAGGCAGCAGCAGGAGGTGGCACGATCTGCCTTACCATAAGGTGCCAAAAAGCAGTGAAAACCATACCCCCAGCACGCAGGCCTGGGGTCGCTTAGCTCTGGAGCTTACAGCCTTCATCATTGACCAGTAGCCCCAAAGGACGTTGCTGTTTTGAGTCTTAAGTAACGTTGAAAAAAATGACCATTTGAACCATTCAAAAAGTCCTTGCTATATTCTAATTTGGCACCATCTCCTGTATTTCACAGTTTGGAAAGAATTCTATAAAAGATGGATAACAGTAAAACACAAAAAAGCTGGTGCTGAGATGGTAAACCTGGCTGCCCCTGACTCCTTTGCCCAAACAGTTTTCCTAGCCCTAATGTCCTCCCTTTTTCCTCCTAAGACTTCTTTTTCTTCCTTCGAGGTTGACCATAAATGCCGCCTCTTCCAGGAAGCCCTCTGCGGCGTCCAAGCAGAAGTCATCTCTAGCTTCTGTGCCAGCATCGCACCGTGGCTTGGCTCTGCACGGGTCATCGGACTTGGTTGTGTACATGGCTGTTTTCCCCGCTAAGTTTGGGGCGCCTCGAGCCCAGGCGCCGTCACCGTGATCGTGCGCCCACAGGCACCTGGTGCAGCGTGGGGCGCACGCCGCGGCTGGGCTAGTTTGCGGAGTTCACGGGGGTCACTCGGGCAGAGGCTTGTGCCCCAGGCGCGGAGAATGATTCACGGGGTGGCTCTTTGCATTCTTTGCCCGGTAGTCACGTCGGGCCGGGCACCCCGCAGGCGGATACCTGCGGATGGAAAGGCACCCGGCCCGGCGCCAGCGAGCGAGAGAAGCCTGGATGGAGCCAGCTTCCCGCTTGCCCGGAACCCGCCGGCGACCGGGGGGCGGGGCGCGGCCGCGGGGGCGGGATGGAGGGGGGGTGCTCGGCCGCTCCCGCCCCCTCCCCGCGCGCGGGAGCCACGCCCCCAGCCGCGCGCTCGCGCTGGGCGCGCCCCCCCCCCCCGGCTGCCTGGCCGGGCGGGGAAGACCGGGCCTGAATTCCCGGGGGCGGTGCCGCTGCCTCAGCCTAGGGGGCCGGGCCGGAGCGTGCGGAGGAGTGAGGCCGCAGGAGACCTTCCCGACGACCCCTGCTCCGGCGGGGAAGTGAGCAAGGTGGGGGTCTGCGGCCGCCGCCGGGGCTGTGGGGAGCCGAGCGGGGCTGGAGCCTCGCGCCCGCGAGGTGCGGGACGGCAGCTCGCGCTGTGCCGGGACTGGGGACCCGGGAGCCTGCGGGTGCGGCGCTGCGGGAGGCGGGGAGGGCGCGGGGAGCCGGGGCCGCTGCACCGCGCGCGGCTGCGGGGTGGAACGGCGCGGCTGGCCCCCGAGGGACAGGCAGAGGGGATGCGGCGGAGCCTGGGCCGGGAGGGGTCTCGGGGTCCGGAACGCGCCGGGGCACAGGCGCGAGCGGGGGCGCGGCGCCGGGCTGATGCTGCCCGAGCCCGGCTGGCCTGGAGGCGGCTCTGCGTTAGGTGCTGAAGGGGCGAGTGAGGCAGGTCCTGGCAGAGGGCAGGTGAGGCGGGCAGGCCCTGGCAGAGGGAAGGGTATTTATTTCAGATCACCCCAAATCACTGTTTCCCGAGGCGCCTAATAGCGAACCTGTCCAGGAGGTGACCCTGGACAGGAAAGAAGTGTCCCGAGAGGAGGATGCCGGTAACGAATACTTGCCCTTAAATTCCCGTGCCAGGCCTTGGGATTAGGAAGACCTTCCAGCTACTGTGGGTAGAGACCCGTAGTCAGCACTGGGGCCACGAAATAGTATGGAACACCGTCATGTTATTGAGGTGCTGATAGTGTGGCTGTGAAGATACGCACATAAAATACAAAGGAGCGTCGAATTTTATGTCTCATGCCCTACTTACTTTAGGTCTCTTTTGTCTTCCCAGTACTGGGAAATTGGAGCCATAAATTACGTGGTTTTGGGGATAAAGCAGAAAGGTCAAAGAAGCCTATGGGAGAAATTTGGGAGAGTTTTGAAGGCTCCTACGGGTAACATTTAAAGGGGGCTCTTAGATGGGGAAGAAAGACGTTTGGAAAGAAAGGAAGTTTCCTTCCTTCCCAACTAGAAATAAGCTCCATGACTATTGACTGCTAAATCTTCAGAATGTTTCCTGGCTCACAGCGGTTGAGCCATAAGTGTCTGTTGCATGAATGAATGGACAAGCAGGGTTTGGCCACATTTGCCATGGAGCAGTGTCAGTCACTCCAGTGTTAGGGAAGGTTGCTGGATTTCCCCTGTTCTACAAGTTCTCTCTCTCTGCCTCTTTTTTTTTTTTTTTTTTGCCATGCGAAGCAACCCCGGTTCTAAGGTCTGGGCACGTTAAAGCAATGGCTAAGGCGGCGAGGTCTTGGTTTCTGTGGCCATGCTACCACTTTCCCATGTTTCTTACTAGCCGTCAAGAGCTTGCTCCTTGGGCTGTTGCTTGAGATCATCCTATTTTGTTCCTTCTCCCATTGGCTTTTTCTGTCACTTGAGAAGGAAGAGGGTAGTGTTGTCTACAGAACACTTTTTCATTTTCGTCCTGGTTCTTGGGTCTTAGACTTGTAGTGCGAGGCTGTTGGTGCCTCTGCTTTTCTGTAAGGGCTGGAATTCTACCTGTTCTTTGCCTTGGTTGAATCTCTGAACTCTGGAGCTCCAGGCTGCTGTTTCAGTAACCTGGGTTGCAGTGCCTGTTGGGTTACTTTGTCTGCCAAATTAAAACTTGACCTTTTATGAGTTCTCTGAGGATTTTTATCCTGCATAAGTGGAATTGCCTTTGAAAGGGGTTGTGCAGTCAAGGTAGTGCTGGCAGTTTTCGTATGTCCACTATGCCTGAGAGACAAATTTCTACCTATGGTTAGAAAATTAGACTCAGAACCAAGAGAATTTCAACTTATTGTTTGTTTTATGTCTTTATATTAATCTCTCAGGGCCTTAGCTTCTTCCTGTGAAAAATAAGTAATAATCACAATCTGGCATTGTGTAGGAAGCCTTGAAGAAGTAAATTTATTTCTCCTGTTTCAGGACTGTACAGCCAGCAGGTCTCTTGTTGAGAGGTGCCTAGGTTCTACAATATTGGGTGCCTTATTCCAGGCTCTCTCAATGATATTTTGTTTATATATTTATTTTAAAACCAACTTTTTGACGTATAGTTGACACAATAAAATGCACAGATTTCCCATGTGCGGTTGGATGAGTTTTGGAAAAATGTGTACAGTAGATCCCCCCCATTAGCCTCAGGGATGTGTTCCAAGAGCACCAGTGGATGCCTGAAGCCACAGCTAATTCCAAACCCTATATAGACTGCTTTTTCCCTATACTTAAGTACCTATGATAAAGTTTTAACTTATAAATTAGGTGCCATGAGAGATTAATGACTTCTCTTAGGCGTGTGTTTGGCATCTATGTGGCATATCCCAATTGCCAGCATCACTACTCTTGCACTTTGGGTTTATTATTAAATAAAACAGTGGTCACTTGAACACAAGCACTGTGATACCGTGACAGTCAATCTCATCATTGAGACAGCTACTAAGTGAGTAACCAGAGGCTGGCTTATGCAGTGTGGATATGCTGGACAAAGAGATGGTTCATATCCCAGGTGGGACAGAGCGGGATGGCACAAAATTTCATCACGCTATTCAGAATGGTACACAACTTAAAACTTACAAATGGTTTATTTCTGAGGGGGGACTGCTGTATACTTTGTAACCACCATTCCAATCAAGAAATTTCCATTGCCCCAGAATGTTCCCTTATGCTGGTTTGCAGTCCATTCTCTATCTTCCCTACTCCCTTTTATTGATTTCGAATTACACGAGCATCAGAGCTGTGGCATCTAGTTGTGTAGATTGTATACTACCCAGCTTTAGGGAGCACCATTCACATTGGAGTCCCTGTGCCTGGCAGCTGCTGGAGTTGTGTAGTGCACACTCTGTGTGACTGTGTGCTGCAACTCTGCAGGTGGCTCAGAACACACGCTTACTTGTCAGATACTCAAACAGTACAGACAGAATAAAGGCCCCCTTGACCTACTACAAGTTATCAGTTTTTGTGGTCTTTTTAGACTGTTCTCTGTATTTTCATGTGTATATAGGGAACACACACTTGTCTGATACTCAAACAGTATAGACAGAATAAAGGCCCCCTTGACCTACTCACAGAAACAGAAGTTATCAGTTTTTGTGGACTTTCCAGGCTATTCTCTATGTATTTTCATGTATATATAGGTAATACAGAATAAAAAAAGAGCAGAGTTTTTTTTCCTCTGCATTAATGACATCATACCATACACATTGTTCTGCAGTTTTTTCCCCTAACAGAATGATTCTGAGGTCTTTTCATGTTGGAACATACGAATCAACCTGAGTCTTCTTAACTACCACACAATCTCTTATGTAGTATGTATTGTAGTTTATTTAGTATTCTCATTAAGGGCCATTGCTGCAGTGAATGAAAAACTACAATTGCTGGGTCAGAGGTATGCATTTTACTTCATAATTGATGGGGCTATAACCATGTTGCTACTTGTGGATTTAATCCATTTATTTTTAACTGCTTAGTGTATTCAGCTGTAGGCTTTTTTTTTTTTTTTTTTTTGAGATAGGGTCTTCCTCTGTTGCCCAGACTGGAGTGCAGTGGCACTCCAGGGCTCAAGTGATTTTCCCAAGTAGCTGGGCTACACTTGCGTGCCACCATGCCTGGCTAATTTTAAAATTTTTTGTAGAGATGCAGCCTTGCCATGTTGCTCAGGCTGGCAAGTGATCCTCCCAAAGTGTTGGGATTACAGGCATGAGCCCCTGCACCTGGCCTGGTTGTGGACTTACATCACAGCGCACGTATCCTTTTACTCACTGAGGAACAGTTGGGTTCCTTTAGATGCTGATTCTTCAGTGGGTCCGTGTGTTGCAAATGCATCCTGCCAGCCCTAGGCTTTTCTTTCCCTTTGTTAACAATGTATTTGGTTGTATATACCATTTAAGTTTAATGTCATGTTTATGAAAAATTTCCCTTAAATGGCTTGTCTTTTTTTGGGTGTGTATCTGGTTTAAGAAAACTTTCTGTCTCTCATGGTGTTAATGATATATTCTTATATTTTCTTCCAAAAGTTTAAAAAAGTTTTGCTCTCCATATGGAATTTATTTCTATGTATGGTATAATGAAGAGATACAATTTTTTTTTTCAATTTGGATGACCAGTTTTTCAGCACTTTTTTTATTATAGTAAAATACACATAACATAAAAATGACAATTTTCACCATTTTTAAGTGTACAGTTCTGTAGCATGAAATACATTCACATTGTTGCACAGCCATCACCACTGTCTCCAGAGCTTTTTCATCATCCCCAACTGAAACTCTGTGTGCCTTAAACACCAGCTCCCCATTCTTCCCTCAGCCCCTGGCAACCACCATTCTATTTTCTGTCTCTATGAATTCGACTACTCCAGGTACGTCATATGAATGGAATCATTACAATATTTGCCCTTTTGTATCTGGCTGATTTCACTTAGTATAATGTCCTTAAAGTTTATTCATATTGTAACATGTGTCAAAATTTCCTTTTTAAGGCGAATAATATTCCATGGTATGAATATACCACATTTTGTTTATTCATTCATTGATGGACATTTGGGGTTGTTTCCCCGTTTTGGCCATTACAAGGAGGGCTGCTATGAACATTGGTATTCGTATGTCTGTTTAAGTCTCTGTTTCCATTTCTTTTGTGTATGTACTCAAGTGCAATTGTCAGTAATACAGTTTTTAAAACAATATACATAATGGAATAAAAATAGATTAACACAACTTTGACCAATGTGGCTGAGTAGTATGGAGTTTCCATATACCCACTCTTTCCCATATGGTTTCTCCTATTATTAACATCTTGCATTAGTATGCTACATTTATTATAATTGATAAACTAATATTGATACATTGTTGTTAAAGTTCATGATTTAAGGCCGGGCGCGGTGGCTCACGCCTGTAATCCCAGCACTTAGGGAGGCTGAGGCGGGCGGATCACGAGGTCAGGAGATCCAGACCATCCTGGCTAACACAGTGAAACCCCGTCTCTACTAAAAATACAAGAAATTAGCCGGGCGAGATGGCGGGCGCCTGTTGTCCCAGCTACTCGGGAGGCTGAGGCAGGAGAATGGCGTGAACCCCGGGGGGCGGAGCCTGCAGTGAGCCGAGATCGCGCCACTGCACTCCAGCCTGGGTGAAAGAGCGAGACTGTCTCAAAAAAAAAAAAAAAAATAAAGTTCATTATTTAGAGTTCACTCTTTGTATTGTATAGTTCTATAGGTTTTGACCAATGCGTAATGTCATGTATCATTAACATGGCATGACTACATGCTACAACTCTGCAAGTGGCTCACTTGTAAAGTACTCAACAGTACAGACAGAATAAATGTCATTACATGGCTATAGTTTTACCTTTTCCAGAGATGGAAATGTCATAGATTTGGAATCATATAGTATGGAGCCTACTCAGATTGGCTTCTTTTGCTTAGCAATATGCATTTAAGTTTCCTCTAAGTCTTGTTTGTGACTTGATAGCTCATTTCTTTTTTTTCTTTTATTTTTTGAGACTGAGTCTTGCTCTGTGGCCCAGGCTGGAGTGCAGTGGTGCGATCTTGGCTCACTGCAAGCTCCGCCTCCCGGATTCACACCATTCTCCTGCCTCAGCCTCCCAAGTAGCTGGGACTACAGGCGTCCGCCACCACGCCCGGCTAATTTTTTGTATTTTTAGTAGAGATGGGGTTTCACCATGTTAACCAGGATGGTCTCGATCTCCTGACCTTGTGATCCACCTGCCTTGGCCTCCCAAAGTGGTGGGATTACAGGTGTGAGCCACTGCGCCCAGCTAGCTCATTTCTTTTTAGCGCCGAATAATAATATTCCATTTTATGGAAGCACCACAGTTTGTTTATTTGTTCACCTACTGAAGGACATCTTGGTTGCTTCTAGTTTTTGGCAATTTTTGAATAAAACTGCTGTAAACATCTGTGTGCAGGTTTTTGTGTAGACATTAAGTTTGTAACTCACTTGGGAAAATACCTAGGAGAGTGATTGCTGGGTCGAATGGTAAGAATATATTAAGCTTTGTAGGAAACTATTAAATTATCTTTCAAAGTGACTGTACCATTTGCATTCCCAATAATTTTTAAAATTTGTGTCCAAGTACCCTAAATGTACTTATATAATAAGTCTGTCAGACTGTTCTGTAAAGTTAAACTTCATGTGGAATAATATTCAGTCACTGGTTTTGTTGGCTGTCTTTCTTGCAGTGTATCTCTTCATGTGTTTTGAAGTTTTGAATTACAGACTCTTTTTTTTTTTTTTTTTTTGAGATGGAGTCTGGCTCTGTCACCTAGGGTGGAGTACAGTGGCACGATCTCGGCTCACTGCAGCCTCTGCCTCTGCCTCCCAGGTTCAAGCGATTCTCCTGCCTCAGCCTCCCGAGTAGCTGGGATTATAGGCACCTGCCACCATGCCTGGCTGATTTTTGTATTTTTGGTAGAGACAGGGTTTCACCATGTTGGCGAGTCTGGTCTCGAACGCCTGACCTCAAGTGATTTGCCTGCCGCAGCCTCCCAAGGTGTTGGGATTAAAGGTGTGAGCCACCACACCCAGCCAAATTACAGACCCATTTTCAGAGTGAGTGCTGTTGATTTTGTATTCTTATCTTCTGTGCCCACTGTCCTCTGTGTGGTGATATTTCAGGTGCTTCAGCTGACCTACTGGACCTCAGTCTAGAATCAGATACGATAATTGTGGGTCAGGGGTCCTGCCCTTTGAGTTAATTGGGCTATTTTCGATCTTCTCATAGAGTATGGTCCTGAGGCTGTTTATATCTTCCCACTTATCTAAGCCTAGAGTATTAGATAAACTGTAGTTCTAGGCAGAGATTGGCAGCAGTATTTTTTAGCTTCCTTTCAGCTCCAGCATCATTGCTGGCCTCAAGCAGTGGGTCTGGCCCAGATGTCTCTGTTTCTTCATCCTCCATTGCTTTCTGTTATTACTACCCTGCAGGAAGTGCACACCTGGTTCTAGACTTAGGATCCAGCAAGCCTAGAACTTCAGTCCTGCTTGCAACTTTATGTATCTATTCTGTTTCTCCAAATAGAGGTTTATCTTGTTTTTGAGCCTTATTTAAAAAAAATATTGTTAAAAATATTTTATCCATTGTGTATTCAGAGCAGAGAGGATGCATCAAAGAATGTACTTACTGGGCCACTTTCTAGAAGATTTAATTAACCAAGCTCCTTTCTCAACTTTATACGAAGACTTTTTTCTTTGTTATGGCATTGCCTAGGCCTTCCAGTACAAGAATAAGTATGATAATGGGCATTTTTAATCTTTTTCCTGAGTGGTAATGTTTCCAGTGTTTCACTGTTAGATATGATGTTTACTGTTGGTTTTTGGAAGATGTCTTTTGTCAATTTAAGGAAGTTTTCTTCTGTTCTTGGTAAGTATTTTTAATTAGGTGTTGAATTTTATGGAGGCCTTTTTTTGGGGCATTTCTTGAAATTATTTTTTCCCCTCTTTAACGTGTCAAGAATAGGACAGACTTCTCTGAGTTGTAGGTAACTGAGAGAAACAGATGTATATGATTTATTTGTTAATTCATTTTTAACAAAAAACCTCACAACCTTTAAAGAAAACACATTTTAAACTTGAATTTTTGTATACTAACATTATATATAAGTTAAAATAGGACTGAAATGCTGTAGTAATCAGGTTTGGACTAAATATCATTGTAACTTCACTATATTTGAATAGTATATAATAATATCAATAATAGTAGCTAACATTTATTGGGCTCTTACTTGATGCCATTGTGCTAAATGCTTTACATGATATTTAAGAGTTACCACAGCCCTATGAGGTTATATTTAGCTACTCAGAACTCTTTGTTATAGTGGAGTGCAGTTACTGACTTTTTTTATTGGAAGCTAGAGAACTCTCTCAGATTTGTAAAAAGCAAATCTTTAAGGTTTTATGAACATTTATTTTTCCTGGCCTTTTTTTTTTTTTTTTAATCTGAAAGAGAAGAGAAAAGAAGTATTAGAGGAAGGATATTTGAGAATTTTTCTGAAATAAGCAAGGAAATTCTCTTTCAATAAAGTTTGGCTTGTTATAACTAAGTGTTAATGAGAGTCTTAGCACTAACTTCTTTTTTTTTTTTTTTTTTTTTGAGACGGAGTCTCGCTCTGTCATCCAGGCTGGAGTGCAGTGGCACAATCTCAGCTCATTGTAACCTCCACCTCCCGGGTTCAAGGGATTCTCTTGCCTCAGCCTCCCAAGTAGCTGGTACTATAGGTGCGTGCCACCATATCTGGCTAATTTTTTATATTTTTATTAGAGACCGGGTTTCATTGTGTTAGCCAGGGTGGTCTCCATCTCCTGACCTCGTGATCCGCCTGCCTCAGCCTCCCAAAGTGCTGGGATTACAGGCGTGAGCCACGGTGCCTGGCCTCTCACTGACTTCTTAATTAAATGGACATCCAAAGAAAAACTGACAGGGAGATGGTGGGAGGTGGTGAACTTACGTAAGAAATTTCAATACTTGGATTCTTTGACATAGCTGAGAGCTGGCAGGGTTAAGAAATTAACAAAAAGATTCAAAGGAAATAAAGGCTATTTAACGCCAAGGCATGTACAGAGACATCCTGGAGACACTTCCAAAGCCTTCTCTCCCTTTCCTTTAGTCTTTACTGTGGGAGTTACGTAAATTCTGCGTGTAGACGTAGTCCAGGTGTGAAACACTCTATTTTTTATGAATAGGACAGAGTGTAAAAACTAACAAGGATCCAAACTTTTTGCCGCACTCTCTTCAGATGCTACTTAACTCCATGATTTAAGGTCTGATCCAGCACCACAGTTTTGGGACCTGTATTCTTTCCTTATTCCTTGAGGCCTCATGTTGTCCTGGAGGGGGCGATGTGACACAGTAGAAAGAAAATGGGCTCTACCGCTTTAGCATCATCATGGTCAAAACTCCACAGATTCCTAGCTTTCAACTTCAGGCCAAGTTACCTGATCATTTAGACTCTTAGTTTCCTCTCTACTGCTAACACCCCTAATCCTGAAAATCTCCTCAAGCTCAGCACAGTCTTGTCTTCTCACCTACTTTTAAAAAGAGCAATAGTCTCCAAAGTGGGAGGTATGTAAAATGATCCTCTAGGCAGGGTGTTACAAGAAAATATGAGCAATTAAGTTTTACCAGTATTTGACCCATAGGTTGACACTTTACTTCATCTGTGTGTCTGATGATGTCTGTCAGGTACGGTAAGCTAGGGAACCCCGCCGCCTGGAGGGGCTGATACTGTGATCTTCCCTATTTACCTGCCTATATTGTTTTAGCACGTTTTAGTTCACCTCTGCTGGGTTTAGTGGTCTTCCAGATCATATTACCTGATTTGAATAAAATGAACCTTGCTGAATAGACAGATGGCTCACAAAGATTCCTGCAAAGAAAATGCAGATTGACGTTTCAGAGTCAACTGAAGATTGAAGTAATAATGCAAACACAGGTCAACAGCCAGAAAGAAACAGAGTGGGTACTTCTATTTATATTATGAACTTGTCAGTCAAATGCAAAATATAAAAACAATGGTGATCTCATCAGATTGATGAAGAAGCAGTAATAAAAAATAGCTTAGAATTACTAAAAATGCTATTTAAAATATGGATTTATATACACTGTTGAGTACATTGTACCTGAAGGTATTTACTAATGATATTATGGGCTAATGTTATAAATTGAGATATTTAAAAACTAAGCATTCAGAATATAAAGACAGACTTATTGATGTTTTTCAGTGATTGTCAGTCGTAATCCAGTACCTTAAAATGTTATTAAGCTTAATAATAAATTTTTAGAAGTTCCTTTTGAGGTTTAGGAATAAAAGACAAAAAGCCATAAACTCTTGTTCTTCCTGTTTGGTAACAGTGGCTGAAATAATATATAGATAAATAATTTGAGTTTGGTGTAAAACTGAAATGTATCCTTTGTTAGCAACTGTTGTTGAGATACTGGTAGAACACGTTGCTGAAGATTTGAAATGATGGCTATTGTACCAAATTATAGAGTTCATGAAAGTTCATGTATATTTGGATAAAAGTACAGAGCTTATGGTATTTGGTATACTCTGTTTCAATAATAAAATATGTGGAGAACTGCGCTCCTCCCCACCCACCCACCCCCCCCAACTGGCTAAAACACTCAGGGTAAGACTTACCAGAGGATATACTAAAAGTAGATATCTAAAATGTTATAAAGAAATAGTACATATAAAACATAAAGAATAATATATTGTTCAACCATTGTGGAAGACAGTGTGGGGATTCCTCGAGGATCTAGAACCAGAAATAACATTTGACCCAGCAATCCCATTACTGGGTATATACCCAAAGGATTATAAATCATTCTACTATAAAGATGCATGCACATGTATGTTTATTGCAGCACTGTTTGCAATAGCAAAGACTTGGAACCAACCCAAATGCCCATTAACGATAGAATGGATAAAGAAAATGTGGCACATATACACCATCGAATACTGTGCAGCCATAAAAAAAAGAATGAGTTCATGTCCTTGCAGGGACATGGATGAAGCTGGAAGCCATCATTCTCAGCAAACTAACACAGGAACAGGAAACCAAATACCACCTGTTCTCACTCATAAGTGGGAGTTGAACAATGAGAACACATGGATACAGGGAGGAGAACAACACACACAGGGGCCTGTTCGGGGGTGGGGGGAAAGGGGAGGGAGAGCATTAGGACAAATACCTAATGCATGCAGGGCTTAAAACTTAGATGGCGGGTCAATAGGTGCAGCAAACCACCATGGCACATGTATACCCATGTAACAAGCCTGCACGTTCTGCACATGTATCCCAGAACTTAAAGTAAAATTTAAAAAAATATATTTCCACTTAAATAAATGGAGCACAAAAAAAAAAAGACTATATTGTACCTAGAACCCAGCCTAATAAAGAAAATATAGCCAGTGGAGTTGGTATACCTCTGCAGTCACGATTCTGTTTCCATCCCCGAAGATACTCACTTTTCTGAATTTGATGATTACCATTTCCATATACTTCTTTATACTTTTGCTGTGTGTGTGTGTGTGTGTGTGTGTATGTATGTATGTATGTATGTATGTATGTATATTATATTCAGGGCCAGGGCCAGGGTGAGATGAGGAGGCACCTAGGTCCCCAATGTAAGGAGCCCCTTAGTCATGGGCTTGCCATGACCCCCAGAGTGATGCTTCCTTAAATTTTGTGCCCCAGGTACCTCGTTCACCTCACCATAGTCCCAGTCCTGCTTCTGTTAATATGCATGTTTTTAAGCTTTATGGAAATAATATTATTTTTTATGTATTCTCTTGTAACTTTTTTCACTTAATATTGTGAAATTGATCCATCTCGATAAATGTAGCCCTGCTTTATTCTATTGTGCGATTGACTATACTATAATTTTATTTTCCCATGCTTCTGTTGATGGACGTTTAGATTGTTTCTGATTTTGTGTTTACAAACAATATCATCATAAGCATTCTTGTATGTGTCTCCTTAGGACATAGTTGTAAAAAGGGAATTTCTGGGTAATTAGATACATCCTTTTTTTTTTTTTTTTTTGAGACGGAGTCTCGCTCTTTCGCCCAGGCTGGAGTGCAGTGGCACAATCTCAGCTCATTGCAACCTCCACCTCCTGCGTTCAAGCAGTTCTCCTGCCTCAGCCTCCCGGGTAGCTGGGATTACAGGTGCCTGCTACCATGCCCAGCTAATTTTTTGTATTTTTAGTAGAGACGGGGTTTCACCATGTAGGGCAGGCTGGTCTCGAACTCCTGACCTCAGGTAATCCACCTGCCTCAGCCTCCCAAAATGCTGGGATTACAGGTGTAAGCCACCGCGCCTGGCCTATATCCATTTTTAATATTACTAGATACTGCTTTTGCTGTTCAAAGTGGTTATATTTATGCTTTCACCAGCAATATATGAGAATTCATGTCACCTCATATTTTTGCCAATATAAATGTTATTTTCAGACTCATTTTTTTCATTTGATGTGTGTGATGGGTAAATTATATTTTTGTAAATTTTGTGTTACAGAATTAAACAGATACTAAAAGAATCATAGCTTAGTGAATTATTGTAGAGCAAACGCTTCTGTCATCTTCACCCAGGTGAAGAAATAGAATTCTGCCAGCCCTTTTAGAAGCTCCTCCATGTACCTCATCCCAGTCATAGCCCCTTCCTTTCCCCGCAAAGCAATCACTGTCCTGATTTGTATAGTAATCCCTTCCTCAGATTTCTTTATGGTTTTATACCACAACTGTGGATCCTTAGGTATTATAGTTTAGTCTTGAGTTATTACGTGCAACTTTTTATGTATTTGTTTTCCATTTTTGTTGCCTCTTCTGTGAATTGCCTGCTTATATCTTAGGCCAAATTTTCTTGCTGGTTTGTACAAGTTCTGTGCATATCGTGGATACCAGTTGTTGGTTATATGCATTGCCGATCTCTTTTCCCAGTTAGTGACTTGTCTTTTCGTCTTTCTCATGAGTTTTGATACTTAGATTTAAGTGTAATTTAACTTAGGCAAACCTTTGCTTAGAAAGTCCTTCCCTATGTTGAGATTAAAAGATATTTTGAGACTGCTGTAACAAAAGCTTAATTGCAAAAGACATAAACAGGTACCTCACAGAAAAGGAAACACATATGACCAGTAAACATATTAGAGATGGACACCTTCAATAGTGATCAAAGAAATACCAATCAAGACCACAATGAGATGATATCATATACCCATGCTACTGGCAAAATTTGAAAAGCCTGGTGGACCAAGTGTTGGAGAGATTGTGAATTCACAGGATCTCTGATATATCACTGACAGGAATGTACTTTGGTGCACTCTAAAAAACATTTTGGCAATTCTTTTTTTGATACACACCCAAGATAAACTCTTGACCTTGTGCCGCAAGAGACAGGTACAACAATGTTTGTAGCAACACTGTCCACGATAGAAGAAAACAAAACTAGAAACAACTCAGATTTCCATCAGCAGGAGAGTAGATTAAAATGCAGTTTTGGAATTATACAGCATTAAAAAAAAAAAAGAATGAACAACAGGGTGAATCTTAGCAATATAATATTTAGTGAAAACGATTACCCAAGGGTTATGTATAGTAAGATATCTTTTTTCTGTTTAACTTATTTGAGATATAATTCACATACCATATAAGTCAACCTACAATTCAGTGGTTTTTAGTATATTTCTAGAGTTGTGCAACCATCACTATTAATTTCAGAATATTTGCATCATCCCTAAAAAGAACCCTGTACTCATTAGTAGTTACTCCCTATTCACCTTCCCCCTGTCAACCCTCCACAAACCCCTGGAAACCAATGATTAATTTTCTGTTGCTATGGATTTACCTATTCTGGACATTTCATAGAACTGGAATCATATAATACATGGTCTTCTATGACTGGCTTCTTTCATTTAGCATAGTGTTTTCAAGATTCATCTATGTTGTAGCATGCTTCAGTACTTCATTCCTTTTTATGGCTGAACAATATTCCATTGTATGTATATGCCACAATTAGTATGAATATACTGCAGTTTCATTCCAGCACCACTTGTTGAAAAGACTGTCCTTTCTCTATTGAATTGTCTTGGTACCTGTGTTGAAAATCAGATGACCATAAGTGTAAGGATATATTTCTGGACTCTCAGTCTGTTCCATTGATTCCTGTTGCTATCCTTGTGCCAGTACTACACTGTTTTTTTTATTACTGTGGTTTTGTGGTAAGTTTTCATACGTTCATGGACTTCATTTGCTAATGTTTCGTTGAAGACTTTTGCAGTGAAAATGAACAATGTTCATGAACATTGGTTGGTAGTTTTCCTTTTTTTCTGCCTTTGTTGGGTTTTGTTATTTAGGTAATGCTGGCTACAAAATGAGTAGGTAAGTGTTTCCTTGTCTTTTGTTTTCTGGAAGGGATCCTGTAGAATTGGGCTTGCAGATTCCTTTCACGGAAGGTTTTTTTTTAAACTACAAATTCAATGTCTTTAGTAATTATAGGGTTACTCTGGTTATCTGTTTCACCCTGGGCGAGTTCTGGCAATTTTTAGCTTTTGAGGAATTGGTCAGTTTTATCTGAGTTGTTATATGTATAGATTAGAATTGTTCATAATATTTCTATGGAGTTTCTTTTAATGTTCATGTGTTCTATAGTGATAACTTCCCCTCTTTCATTAGTAATATTGATAATTTATGCCCTCTTTTTTTTTGTTTCTCTGTTTTGCTAGAGGTTTATCAATTTTATTGATCTTTTCAAAGAACTAGCTTTTAGTTTCATTGATGTCTCTTTCTTTTAGTGAATTCTAGTTTCAATCCATTATGGTCAGATAACATACTCTGTCTGATTTTAATTCTTTTGAATTTGTTAATGTTTGTTTTATGGCCCAAGATCTGGTCTTTCTTGGTACATGTTTCATGTGCACCTAAAAAGAATGTACATTTCATTGTTGTTGGTGGAGTGTCCTATAGATGTCAATTAGCTCTGGTTGGTTGATAGTGTTGCTCAGTCCTTCCACTACCTTGTCACTACCTTTTCCCCCACCCTCTTCAGTGAGGTCATTTCATACATATGTAATACAGTTGGATTGCTGTATCGCATTCAGCATTTCATTCAGGGATCTTCTGATTTTTTTTTTTAATTGCATGCATTAAGGTTCACTCTTTGTGGCTGGTGTGGTGGCTCACTCCTGTAGTCCCGAAACTTAGAGAAGCAGGGGTGGGACGATCGCTTGAGCCCAGGAGTTCGAGACCAGCCTGGACAACAATAATGAGACCCTGTCTGTACAAAATACATAAATAAAAAGTTAAAAGATTAAAAATTAAAGGTTCACTCTTTGTGTTGTAAAGTTCTGTCGTTGTTGACAAATACATAGCGTCATGTTTCCACCATTACAGAATCATACAGAATAGTTTCTCTGCCCTAAAAATTGCCCTGCGCGTCACCTACTCAGTTCACCGCCTGCTTCCCACAAACCTCTGGCAACCACTGATCATTTTCCTGTTTCTATAGTTCTGTTTTCTCTAGAAGGTCATAAAATTGGAGTCATACAGTATGTAGCCTTTTCACACTAGCTTTTTTCACTTAGCATTATGCATTTAAGGTTCCCCCATGTCTTTTGATGGCTTGATACTTTGTTCTTTTTATTGCTGAACAATATTCCATTTATGAAGTATAGCAGTTTATTTATGCATTCACCTATTGAAGGGCATCATCACTGCTTCCAGCTTTTGGCAATCAAGAATAAAGCTGTAAACATTTGGGTGCAGGTTTTGTGTGGACATAAATTTTCAACTCAATTGAGCAAATACCTAGCAGTGCAATTACTGGATCGTATGGTAAGACTATGATTAGCTTTGTAAGAAACTGCCAGGTTTCTTACATCGTGACTGCTTATGCATTCCCATCAGCAATGATGAGAGTTCCTGCTGCCTCTGCATCCTTGTCAGCATTTTTTTTTCTTTTTCTTTTTTTTGAGATGGAGTCTCACTCTGTTGCCCAGGCTGGAGTGCAATGGTGCGATTTCAGCACACTGCAACCTCCACCTCCCAGGTTCAACCAATTCTCCTGCCTCAGCCTCCTGAGTAGCTGGGAGTACAAGTGTGTGCCACCACGCCCAGATCATTTTTGTACTTTTAGTAGAGACAGGGTTTCGCCATGTTAGCCAGGCTGATCTCAAACTCCTGACCTCAAGTGATCCACCCACCTCGGCCTCCCAAAGTGCTGGGATTACAGGTGTGAGCCACTGCACCCGGCCCTTGTCAGCATTTGATGTTGTCAGTTGTTTTTTTATTTTAACCATTCTGGTAGGTATGTAGTGTTATTTTGTTGTTTTAATTTGTAATTTCCAAATAATAAATGTTGTTGAACACCTTTTCATATGCATATTTACCATCTGTATATCTTCTTTGGTAAGATTTCTGTTCAGATCTTTTGATTGTTTTTGATTGAGCTGTTGTCTTGTTTTGTTATTGAGTTTTATGAGTTTTGTTTGTTTGTTTGTTTGAGACAGGGTTTCTCTCCATCACCCAGGCTGGAGTGCAGTAGTGTGATCACAGTTCACTGCAGCCTTGAACTCCTGGGCACAAGCGATCCTTCCCACCTCAGCCTCCTGAGTAGCCAGGAATACAGGTGTGCACCAGCCTGCCTGGCAGTTTTTGTATTTTTCTTGTAGAGATGAGCTTTTGCCATGTTGCCCAGGCTGGTCTTGAACTACTGGGCTGAAGTGATCTGCCCACCTCAGCCTTCCAAATCCTGTTGGGATTATAGGTGTGAGTCACCGTGCCCACTGTTCTTTATATAATTTGTATACAAGTACTTCATCAGATACGTGTTTTGAAAGTATTTTCTGTCACTCAGTTGCCTGTCTTTTCATTCACTTAATAGTATCTTTTGCGGGGCAGTTAATTTTGATAAAATCCAATCTGTTGTTTTTTTATTTCATGGGTTGTGCTTTCCAAACCCATTCATTTGGTTTTGCTTTGGGCTGAGGATATTAAACAGCCTCTTCTAGGAACTTTCAGTTTCAACCCTTTATTTATTTTTGAGACGAAGTCTCACTCTGTTGCCCAGGCTGGAGTGCAGTGGCACGATCTTGGCTCAGTGCAACCTCTCGGTGGCTCACGCTTGTAATCCCAGCACTTTGGGAGGCTGAGGCGGGCGGATCACGAGGTTAGGAGATCAAGACCATCCTGGCTAACAAGGTGAAACCCCGTCTCTACTACAAAATACAAAAAAAATTAGCCGGGCATGGTGGCGGGTGCCTGTAGTCCCAGCTACTTGGGAGGCTGATGCAGGAGAATGGCATGAACCCGGGAGGCAGAGCTTGCAGTGAGCCGTGATCGCGCCACTGCACTCCAGCCAGGGTGACAGAGCGAGACTCTGTCTCAAAAACAACAACAACAACAACAACAACAACAAGATTCACCTGCCTCAGCCTCCCAATTAGCTGGCATTACAGGCATACACCACCACACCCAGCTAATTTTTTTTGTATTTTAGTAGAGATTGGGTTTCACCATGTTGGCCAGGCTGGTCTTGAACTCCTGACCTCAAGTGATCCGCCTGCGTCGGCCCCCCAAAGTGCTGGGATTACAGATGTGAGCCACTGCACTTGGCCAAGTTTCAACCCTTTTAGATTTAAGAAACTTTGCTTACATTTGCATAGCTAGGACCCTGGTCTTTATACTTTATAGACTGAAGCTGTGTTCTGGTTCTTTAAATTGGGTGAAATGAAGCAGTGATTTGGACCCACTGAAGATCAGACATGTTTCAATAAATGTGCCTACTGGATTTGTCTGTATGCCCACAGGATGAACTACAGGAAGACAGCAGTGGAGAGTTCTGAGATCACAAGGTCATAGAATTTTATTTGTGCATTAGTGCGGACAAATATTTTGGCAGTTGAAATGGGAAAAGAGGGTGGATATGAGCGTGGTTATGAGGAAGGAAATGGCAGGGTTTGAAATTAGAGTTAGTGTGAAGGTAATGATATTGGTTATCTCTAGATTGTGTGGCTAAGAAAAGGCAGAGTGCTAGGAGTTCAAGTGGAAGGAAGTAGAGAGATGTACTTACATTCATGGTAGCATTCGCCTTCAAGATTATATCAGAATGGCAAGGGCATCTCATCAGCTGTGGTATTGGAGTAGATATACCCTTTTTAGGTATGGGACTGTTAAAAGCATAATTACAAAGATACAGGCATTAGTGTACTTAAAGCACTGGCATGGAGTCACCTTTGACTGGGCCTAGGGAAATGGTGTATAGCAATCTCAGTTTTTGTGTATCCCATTAATTTGGATTTTATGTACCCTGAATTATAAGATTGCTTGAAATGAAACTACTTAATGCCTTAATTCCCCCAGTAGCTGACTTGTAGACAAGAATTTAAGTGCAGGAATTTTATTTTGGAGGTTATCCTTGGAAAAGCCAGTAGGGGAGTGGGAAGTGACGTAGGAGAGGGAAGATAGCAAAGATTGCAAATACAAGATTTGTTTTCAAGCCAGGTACCGATTTTTTTCACAGTATTCTCACTGAGAAACTCCAGGAACGAATGTGAAACTTGTGTCTTATAGTCCTTCAGGGGAAAGGTAATTGGAGTATTTATATACCATCTCTTTCAATTATTGGTTAAGATTGTTTTCAGGAGGTGGTAGATCTGCAACATGTCAGGCGTGCTGCCATGCAGGGAACAAAATGGACTCGAGGTTAGAGAAAGCTCTCAGGTGCTGTCAGGCCAGTGTATCTGGTAGGGGATAGGGGATATACAGACACTCTTTTGACTCCTTCCTTAATACCTTGCCATGCAGCTCCGGGATTTTCAGTTTATTTCCTTTAAGACATCATTGGAAACATTTATTTCCACCTTAAATGAGCCATTCTAGTAGCATGTTAGGACTGGCTCCAGATGCCCTTTTTGGAACATTAAATTGTGAGTCATAGAAGAGTGGCCCATATCAACAGACGTTTCCTTGCCAGCCTTATACTTGACCACCAAGTTCAGTACTGTCAAGATCCAGGTATGTTCTTCCAGTTCTTGCCAGTACATCTCATCATATCATACTGTGTTGGTGAATCAATGCTTTCATCAAAAGGAGGGCCAGTACCCCCCTATTCTTTTTTTTTTTTTTGAGACGGAGTCTTGCTCTGTCGCCCAGGCTGGAGTGCAGTGGCACGATCTTGGCTCACTGCAAGCTCCGCCTCCCGGGTTCACGCCATTCTCCTGCCTCAGCCTCTCCGAGTAGCTGGGACTACAGGCGCCCGCCACCACGCCCGGCTAATTTTTTTTTTGTATTTTTAGTAGAGACGGGGTTTCAGCGTGGTCTCGATCTCCTGCCCTCGTGATCCGCCCGCCTCGGCCTCCCAAAGTGCTGGGATTACAAGCGTGAGCCACCGCGCCCGGCCCAGTACCCTCCTATTCTGACAACGCCTGGTTGTTAGCCTAGAAGCAGTGAGGGAGGTAGTCACATATCTCCAGAAGGGTAGGCATATTTGGAGGCACGCATCCCAGCTGAGACCTCTGCATAGTTTTTAGTCAGGGGAGACCGCCCTCTTGTAGTAAGAGGAAGAAAGCCGCTTCTGGCCTAGAAGGTTCAGAAGAATCTTATCAGGACTGTGAATTCAATCTTTGTAATTTGCCTGCTTTCACAGTCGGAACTTGGGTCTAATTTTTAGCACAGTCTGTCTTCAGGCAAAGAAGTGCAGCTGCTGGCAACTAGAAACTGGACAGTTAGACCTTAGCGTAGCCTGGTGATAGAATGAAGGCAGGGTCTGCTGCACCTGTTCAGTCAGCAGATGATGTCAGTGTTATGGCTCCTGTTGAGTAACAGACTTTTCTTAGCATCAATTTGGTGTGCTGGTCCATTCTAACACTTAGGGAACACTGACTGTGTGCTGGGAATTGTTCTAGGCATTTGCTGTGAGTCCTCGCAACAATCCATGAGGAAGGTGCTCGTGATCATCAGTTTTACATGTGATGAATCCAAGATTCAGAAGGATTAAGTAATTTTTCCAGGGTCCAAGTGTTGGAGCTAGTATTTGAAATTTAGTTTAATTGACTAAAACACTCATTCTTTTGATATTCCACATTGCTTCCCAAAACGTATCCCCATTATGTCCATTTGACAAATGATGAACTTGAGGTGCAGAAATTGAGTAACAAGATGAGTTTCAAGGCTAGTTAAAGAAAACTATTGTTAGAATTCAGGATGTCAACTCTTTTGCTGTTGAATATCATATCGAACAAGTGGCTAAATTTAATACTGGCTGTTTTCGAATGTTTACTGTTTTTAAAATTCCGTTACATGGTCTGTCTCAGGGTTTCTCAGCCTCAGCACTATTGCTATTTTGGACTGGATGATTCTTTGTTGTGAATACTCTCCTGTGCATTGTAGAATGTTTAGCAGTGTCCCTGACCTCTGTCTGCTAGATGCCGGTAGCACCCTCCCAGTTGTGACAACCAAAACTGATATTGCTAAATGTCCCATGGGGGCAAAATTGTCCCTGGTTGAGAACCAGGCCAATCTCTAAAGGTGGTTGTGTTATGACAGAGCTCACCTAGAGTAGTTCAGAAGTTTGTTTTGTGAGCAGGGAGTTATATTGCTTTAAAGTGGAAGGAGTACAGTGTGGTGGAAAGAACACGAGCTTTGGAATCTCTTGGCCCTGCTGCTTATCGGTCCCTGTAGCCTTGATTAAGTGATTTGTCTTTTCTGAACTTTTGTTTCCTCATTTGTAAAATGGGCATTATATCTACCTGGTAGTGTTTTGGTGATTAAGCTGGAGGATGATACATGTGGAAGGATGAGGGGAAAAGAGAAAAATGATCTGTAGTAGAAGAAAGTGAAGGAAAGATACAGAAGGCAGTTGTCAGGAGCAGGAGTAAAAGGCACATTGGGAAGGTCTAAGACAGCAGGTGAACGAACCGCATCTGCCCTCTTCCCACACTGCAGTCCCAGGTCACTGAGTCTGGAAGAAAGCTCTGAACAGGGCCGGGCATGGTGGCTCATGCCTGTAATCTCAGCACTTTGGGAGGCTGAGGCGGGCGGATCACTTGAGACTGGGAGTTCGAGACCAGCCTGGCTAACATGGTGAAACCCCATCTCTACTAAAAATACAAAAATTAGCCAGGTGTGGTGGCACGTGCCTGTAATCCCAGCTATTCAGGAGGCTGAGGCACAAGAATTGCTTGAACCTGGGAGTCGGAGGTTGCAGCAAGCTGAGATCGTGCCACTGCACTCCAGCCTGGACTAGAGAGTGAGACTCTGTCTCAAAAAAAAAAAAAAAAAAAAGAGAAAAAGAAAGAAAGCTCTGGACAGTTTTCTTTTCTTTTCTTTCTTTCTTTTTTTTTTTTTTTTTAAAAAGAAAGGATTAATTGGGCTTACAGTGCCACATGGCTGGGGAGGCCTCAGAATCATGGTGGGAGGTGAAAGGCACATTTTACATGGCAGCAGCAAGAGAAAATGAGGAAAAAGCAAAAGCAGAAACCCCGATAAACCCATCAGATCTCATGAGACTTATTAACTGTCACGAGAATAGCACGGGAAAGACCGGCCCCCATTATTCAATTACCTCTCTCCCACAACACATGGACATTCTGGGAGATATAATTCGAGTTGAGAATTGGATGGGGACACAGCCAGACCATATCAGGGATTAATACTTGATTTCTTTAATGTGAAATTGAATATTCATGTATATTTTAAATATAAGCTAACTGTTCTTATGTCCTTTATTACAGCCTTTCATTACATTTATTTTCTAAATTATATTTAGTAACATGTTTATCTGTATAAAACAGTAGAGATATGGGAAGTTACCTCAACTAATCCAGGACTTTGCAGAGAAAATAATCAAAGTTAGAAGTAAGACAGCCCCATATTTTTAGCACAGTAAGCAAGTGTATGAGCTCATATAAGTATTGATTTACTAATATTTTAGAAGCTATCAAATAAAAGGACGGTGGTTTATCTTTTTCTGAATCAGGTTTCCAGTTTATTTTTACTGATACTGTCTTAAAATGTGCATTTGCAACTTGGTTTCCGGTCCCTCTTCACAGTAGAATGATTTGCACTTGATTGAATTGTCAAATTATACAGTGGTTTATTGTATCTTTCTTTGTCTCTAGGATGATTGAGGAAAGTGGGAACAAGCGGAAGACCATGGCAGAGAAGAGGCAGCTGTTCATAGAAATGCGTGAGTCTTGAGTCCTTGTTCATATGTGCGGGAATGTTTGTGTGGTTTTTTTTTTGATCAAGTCATAGCTTTAATCAGTTACAACTTTTATGTTATAAGCTTTACAGAGGGAAGAATGAGAGTTAAAGAATCATGGAGTTGAAGGACCCCAAGCCAAAGCATGTATTTTAACAGAATTGACTTGCTTTCTTAGACAAGGCCATAAATAATGAGGCAGAAATGTTACCTAGAATGTCTGTGATTTTGTACCATGCCAGTCAATTTAGATCTCTTGCTATAACTCCGTTGTTACCATGAACTTTGCAGGTGGTGATTAATGATGAATACATTATATAAATCACCTTCCACTAGATACCAGTTCTGAGACAGAGAGGACTCAGTGTTAGGGTGACACCTAGAGCTATTGGAAAACTAAAAAGAGTGAATGTGTATTTTGATATATTTTTAACTTTAAATATTCTGTTAAAATTTACATTGTTGTATACAGTTCAAACAGAGAGAAGAAGATGGCTGAGAGAAGTGGGGTGGTTCCCAATCCTTGCAGGATTGTTTTGCTCTGTGACTACTTGTCTATGTGACCATGACCATGTGACCTTGACCAACTCAAGGTTGCATTTGCTGGACCTCAAATTCCTTTGTCATGAAATACGGGCAATTGGTCTGGACCAGTGATTATGAAACCTTTCAAATGTACTGTACTCTTTTTTTCCCGCAGTGAAATCTTGCAAGGACCCTTAACATAAGAGTATTATAAGATTGGTAGTGCTCGGTTGAAGCAGGAGAGGGGAGCCAGCCTGGGATAGCCTCTGAGGTCCTTGCAGAATTCTAGAATTCTGCATATCGCAATATGAAAATCAGTGGGTAAAAGTCTCAGAAGACCCAACTCTCAACATATTTGACATCTTTAGGGTCTTGATAATGGTAGGCAGAGTTTGACTCAGCTAAGCCGTGTGTTGTCCTGTCAGTCATAGGCTGGATAACTATTTGTTAGGGGTGATAAAGAAGAAATTTTGGCATTGGATAGGCAGCCCAACTGGGTGATCATTAAGGACTTTTGTAGTTCGGAGCTTCTAATGGCTAGTAATCTAAGCCAGACACCTTGGAGTCACTTCCCTCCACCTCACCTTCTACCTCCGAAGAAATCAGAAGGCATCTGAGTTTTACTATGTACATGAGTCTGAATCTGTTCGTCACACCACAGCAGCTTTGAGTCCAGCTTTGCAGTTAGACTGCTTAGTTTGGATCTTGGCTGCCTCACTTCCTGACTGAATAACCTTAGGCAAGTTAACTTAATCTCTGGGCCTCTGTTTCCTCATCCATAAAGTAGGAATGGCATTGACTTCATAGAATTGTTGTGAAGATTAAATGAGATAATGTGAATAAAGCACTTGGCACAATGCCTGACACTCACATACATAAGTATGAAGTAAGTAGTACGTACTTCATATGGATGGTTGTTTTTATTACTGATTTTTTTAAATCATTGGTACTTTTCTGAACTAAAGCAGTAATTTCCTGATCCGTTCTTCCAGTCTTGACCCTCTCAAATCTGCTGTCTATGATCAGCTACCAGATTGAACTATTTAAATCTGTGCTACTTATTATTTTTTTTTTTTGAGAGGGAGTCTCACTCAGCCACCCAGGTGGGAGTGCAGTGGCACCATCTCAGCTCACTGCAACCTCCGCCTCCTGGGTTCAAGTGATTCTCATGCTTCAGCCTCGTGAGTAGCTGGGATTACAGGTGCCCACCACTGCGCCTGGCTAATTTTTGTATTTTTAGTAGAGATGGGGTTTCACCATGTTGGCCGGGCTGGTCTCAAACTCCTGATCTCAAGTGATCCGCCTGTCTTGGCCTCCCAAAATGCTGGGATTACAGGCGTGAACCACTGTGCCTGGCCTAAATCTGTGCTACTTCTTTGCTTACATTCCTTTTCTTGCTTCTCATCACTTTAATGGGAAAGACCCCACTCCTAAGAATGCCAAACAAGGCCCTTCTGGCCCCTTTTTTGCTCTGCCCACTAGTTCCCAATTTTTCCATCACATGCCTTGCATGTTACTTCCCCGCAATACTGAATTGGCTTTCCTGCAGATCATGTGGTTTCATGCCTTTCTGCCTTTGCACAATACTGTTGCCTCCACCACCCGGCACACTGCTCCTGCCTACCCTTCAAAACTCAGCATAGGGGTCATCTTTTCCTTTCAACTTTTAGTGCATTTATTGAGGATCTACTATGCTCCAGGCACTATTCTGGGTGCTAGGGCTACAGAGGAGAACAAAACACAGTCCCTGACTTCACTTCATGAAACTTCCATGTTAGTAAAGGGAAGCAGACAAAATAGGAAACCAAATACACAAACACAGTAATTCCTGATACTAAGAAGAGGCTGGGGTGCCTTAAGTAAATACACATGGGCATGCAGGCGTGATGGGGTAGAGATCTGAACTGGGTTTACTTCTTTGTGAATGTTACTACTCTTACACAGAAACCTCATATGAATTATCATCCTCTGACTTAAGGATAACAGTCAGTCTGGGAGACGTTTGGTAAGTATGACTTCTTGAGTCTCCTATATTTCTTCAGAGGAAGAATTGCATGGATGACTATAGTATCTGCTGCTGGAAGCCTCACCCCCTCATTTCCAGCAATGTCAACCAGAAACTTCAGCATAACTACTTCCTATGGATGCCAGAATCACCTTTTTCCAGCCATTATTCAGTTGTATCATTTAGTATGTTGATTTTAGTATGTCAGTTTTGAATCCAGTACTCTTTCTCAACTCTTATTAGTCTTAATGGTTATAGATTTCTACTTGGGTGGGTAACTATACAATTTTTTTCTTTTTCTTTGAGACTGTGTCTTGCTCTGTTGCTCAGGCTGGAGTGCAGTGGTATGATCACGGCTCACTGCAGGCTCGACCTCCAGGGCTCAATTGATCCTCCCGCCTCAGCCTTCTGAGTATCTGGGACTATAGGCGTGTGCCAGCAGGCCTGGCTAATTTTCTTGTTTTTCGTAGTGATGGATTCACACTATGGTGCCCAGGCTGGCTGGTCTCGAACTCCTGGGCTCAAGTTATCCTCCCACCTTGACCTCCCAAAGCGCTGGGATTACAGGTATGAACTACCGTGCCTGGCCAGTAACTATACCATTTTTAAAGAAAGACAATTTTGACTCTTCCTTTTGTAATTGTAATCCTTATACCTTTTTCTTGACCTAGTGTACTGGTTAGGGCCGCAGAGGTTATATTGAGAAGTAGGAAGGATGGCTGGGAGTGGTGGCTCACGCCTGTAATGCCAGCACTTTCAGAGGCCGAGGCGAGCGGGTCGTGAGATCAGGAGATTGAGACCATCCTGGCTAACATGGTGAAACCCCGTCTCTACTAAAAAATACAAAAAAATTAGCTGGGCGTGCTGGCAGGCGCCTGTAGTCCCAGCTACTTGGGAAGCTGAGGCAGGAGAATGGCGTGAACCCGGGAGGTGGAGCTTGCAGTAAGCCGAGATCGCACTACTGCACTCCAGCCTGGGCGACAGAGTGAAACTCCGTCTCACAAAAAAAAAAAAAAAAAAAAAAATACGAAGGATAGCAGGCATCCTTGTCTTGTTTTTGATTTTCATGAGAATGTTTCTAATATTTCTATTCTTTCTATATTTCTAATATTACACTGTTAAGAGTGATGATTGCTACAGGTTAACCAGATAAAGGTGAAAGAACTAATATATCCTAATTTGCCAGGAATCATTATCATTATTTTCTTAAGTCATAACTGAATATTGAATTTATCAGATGTTTTCTGCTTCCCTTGAGATGAATGTATTTCCTCTTTACTCTGTTAATATAGTGCTGGGGCCAGCCATCTTTTTCTTAAAGAGCCAGAAAGTAGATATTTTAGGATTTGCAGGCTGTATGATGAGGTCTTTGTCACACTACTCAACTCTGCCATTGTAGCATAAAAGCAGTCATAATAATTTAATAATTTAAATAGTTTATTTTTTTAAACTTAGTTTTCAGAATATTTCCTTTTGGAGCTCTTTTTAAAAAAATAATTGTAACTTCTAGATTCAGGGGGTACATGTGCAGGTTTGTTATATAGTTTGTATTTTTCAACCTTGTGTTACCTTTACTATTATGACTTTATATAATATTCTTAAGCCTTTATGTTTTTAGATAGTAGCTTTATATTTTCTGTTATGAACAGTGATGAAATTAGTTTATTCTTTCTTTGCTTAATATTTTCTCTTTTAGACTCTAAGCAATATGAGAATAAGGATCACATCTGTTTATGATGGTGGTGCCTTGATAAATATTTATTAAAAGAAGAATGGAATATATTACATAGAAATAAACGGGTAGTTTATGATTCTTACGTGATATAAAATCACCAAGAAAAATGAAAGGTGACAGGTGAGAAGGGTAATCCTCAACTCTGGTGCCAAAATGAAAGCTCTCCAGTTGATTATACAAAGTACTTGATACCAGGCCTCCATGCTCAGAGACTCTGATTTTATTTTGTCTTTTCTAAAGTTTGCCAATTTTAGTGGACTGACTTTTGGCTTTATAGGTCCTCTTTGTGTATCTTTGTTCTCTGCCTCATTTGTGCTGTTTATTTTCCTCTTCCTATTTAGGCAATTCTGTCATTTTTCCAACAACTTATGTTGGGTTACTAAGACCATTTGTTTTCAGCCTTTTTTTTTCTTATGTAAGCATTTAAGAATAAACTTTCCTGTGATTTTTTTTTTTTTGCATCCCAAGTGTTCTGATATTTACTATTTTTCATAATCAGTTCTCTATTTCCTCTAATTTTTATTATTAATTACTTAGAAATATCTTTTTATTGATCGGTTGGTTGGTTGATTGGCTGATTGATAGAGACAGGGCATTGCTGTGTTGCCCAGGCTGGTCATGAACTCCAAGGCTCAAGCGATCCTCCCACCTCGGCTTCCCAAAGTACCGGGATTATAAGCGTGGGCCACCGCACCCAGCTGGAGTATCTTTTTAAATTTGAAAGTAAATGTTTTAGTTAAAAAAACCTGTATAGCTTAATTGGGTTTTGGGTCAGGAAATGAGAGAAAATCTAGAATCTTTGAATTTGTTAATTTATGTTTTGTGTTTTTCCAAATATTCCATGAGTACTTGAAAATAATGTGTATGATTTCTGCATTATTTAGATCAAGCTTTTTGCATATTTCATTAAAATCTTTTTTGTCCTTGGTGATTTGATTGCTTGATCTTAATCACTGAAAGATGTTAAATATTTCTGCTTTAATCAAGAGTATTAATTTTTTCCCTGTACTTCTGTTAGCTTTTAAAACTTTAATTCTTGGATACATGTACCTTTAAAATGTTATGTCTATCTAGGAAAGTGAATCCTTTGTCATTATATAGTTACCCTCTTTTTCTAGTAATGCTTTTGATGCTTTGAAGTCTATTTTGTAGCATATTGATAGAGCTAATGCTGGCTTTCTTTCAGTTAGCATACTTAATACAGTATGTATCTTTTCATTCTTTTACTTAAATTTCTTAATTCTTACGTTTTTGTCTCGTAAGTAGCATAAGCTAGAATATTTAAAAAAAAAAAAACTAATATGACAGTCTTTGCCTTGTCACTGAAGACTTTATTTTGTCTAGCCTTTTTAATGAATACTCATATATTTCATATTTTCTGTTGACAAAAACAGTCAAATTCTGTAAAATATTTGAAGAGATTTATTCGAAGCTAAATATGAGTGACCATGGCCCGTGACACAGTCCTCAGGAGGTCCTGAGAACATGTGCCCAAGGTGGTCGGGATGCAGCTTGGTTTTATACCTTTTAAGGAGGCGTGAGACTAAAATCAAATACATTTAAGAAACATATTGGTTTGGTCCAGAAAGGCAGAACAGCTTGAAGGGATGAGGTGGGAGGCCTTCTAGCTTATAGGTAGATTTAAAAGTTTTCTGGTTAAAAATTGGTTGAGTTTATCCAAAGACCTGGGATCAATAGAAAGGAGTGTCTGGGTTGCAATAAGAGGTTGTGGAGACCAATGTTTTCTCATACAGATGAAGCCTCCAGGTAGCAGGCTGCAGAGAGAATAGGTTGTAATATGTTTCTTGTATCTTTTTTTTTTTTTTTGAGATAGAGTCTTAGTCTGTCGCCCAGGCTGGAGTGCAATGGCATGATCTCGGCTCACTGCAATCTCCGTCTCCCGGGTTCAAGCGATTCTCCTGTCTCAGCCTCCCAAGTAGCTGGGATTACAGGTGCCTGCCACTACGCCTGGCTAATTTTTCTATTTTTAGTAGAGATGGGGTTTCACCATGTTGGTCAGGCTGGTCTCAAACTCCTGACCTCAGGTGATCCACCCACCTTGACCTCCCAAAGTGCTGGAATTACAGGCGTGAGCCACCGTGCCTGGCCAATGTTTCTTATTAGGCTTGAAGTCTGTGTTGTTATAATGCCCAAGAGGTACAGTGAGGCATGTTTGATCCCAACTTCCTATCATGGCCTAAAACAGTCTCTCAGGTTAAATTTTAAAAGAGGCCTGGCTGAGGAGGAAGTCCACTCAGATGGTTGGGGGGCCTTAGGGTTTTATTTTTGGTTTACATTTCCATCATATTTTGTGCTTCAATTTTGTCCTTTCTTTCCCCGTCTTAGAGGAACTGAGCTTTCTTTCTTCCTTCCATCCCATTGTTTCCCTCTACTTGGTTGTGAGTTGTATATTTTTCTGTTCTTTACCCTAGAAATATTAACATCAATTAAAATATAGCTTATCAATATTTGTAACTTTTTTCAAATATGAGGGTATTGGAATATTTTAGGGTACCCCCTTAATGAAATTTATACCATTATTAGTAGTATCTTTTTTAAGGGCCAGGTGCAGTGGCTGATGCCTGTAATTCCAGCACTCTGGGAGGATGAGGCAGGTGGATTGCTTGAGCCTAGGAGTTTGAGACCAGCCTGGGCAACATGGTGAAACCTTGTCACTAGAAAAATACAAAAATTAGCCGGGTGTGGTGGCATGTTTTTGTAGTCCAAGCTACTAGGGAGGCTAAGAGGTAGAAGGATTGCTTGAGCCTGGGAAGTCAATGTTACAGTGAGCTGAGACTGTGAAACTGCACTCCAATGCCTAGGTGAGTGAGACCCTGTTAAAAAAAAAAATCTCTTTTTTACCCCACAGATTAGATTTTGTTATTATTTTTTGTAGTCCAATCCATTTAGTTATTACTTTCTTTTTTTTTTTTTGAGTTGGAGTCTTGGTCTGTCACCCAGGCTGGAGTGCAATGGCTCAATCTTAGCTCAAGCAGTTCTCTTGCCTCACTCTCTCAAGTAGCTGGGATTACAGGCGTGCACCACCACACCCAGCTAATTTTTGTATTTCTAGTAGAGATGGGGTTTTGCCCAGTTGGCCAGCCACGTCTCAAACTCCTGACCTCAAGTGATCTGCCTGCCTCAGCCTCCCAACGTGCTGGGATTACAGGCATCAGCCACTGTGCCCAGCCATTTAGTTACCACTTTCTTTGCTTGCTATTATTCTTATTTTTGTTAAATTCAGATAAATGTAAGTCTAAATCAAGGTGGAGAAAGGCTTGTGTCCCCAGCGTTTCCGTTTGTGGGATGCTTTCTCTTTTTTTCCTAGTTCACCCACTGAGAGAATCATCCTTACAGTGTTCAGTGGTCTTGGCTGTATTTGTATCTTCCTCTCTAGTGGGACCTCTGGCCTCATCTCTGTCCCCCAGGGTTTTTATTCTTATTGCAAAGAAAAAGATAAGGAAGTCATTTGTGTTAGTTATTTGGACTAATAATCTGTTGAAAAATTTCTTATTTCTCATTTTTTTATTTTTGATGCAGAATCTCGCTCTGTCGCCCAGGCTGGAGTGCAGTGGCACGATCTCGGCCCACTGAAGCCTCCGCCTTCGCCTCCAGGGTTCAAGTGATTATCCTGTCTCAGCCTCTTGAGTAGCTGGGATTTTAGGTGCTCACCACCACGCCCAGCTAATGTTTGTATTTTTATTAGGGATAGGGTTTCACCATGTTGGCCAGGCTGTCTCAAACTCCTGATCAGGTGATTCGGCCGCCTTGGGCTCCCAAAGTGCTGGGATTACAGGCATGAACCATCACACCCAGCCAAAAATTTTTTCAATCATAAATGGTTGTGAAAAATTTCAGACAATTTAGTATTATATTACACTTACATCTTCTAGCTCTATAATCTCTTCTCCCTTCTTCCTTTTTTCCTCCTCTCCCCATTTGCATTGCATTTTAAACAAAATACACTTACTTCCTGTATCTTCCATGGGTTTGTTATAGGAAAGGGGTCCCCATCCAGATCCCAAGAGAGGGTTCTTGGATCTCGCGCAAGAAAGAATTCTCTGCGCGTCCGTAAAGTGAAAGCAAGTTTATTAAGAAAGTAGAGGAATAAAAGAATGGCTACTCCATAGACAGAGTAGCCCCAAGGGCTGCTGGTTGCCCATTTTTATGGTTATTTCTTTATGATATGCTAAACAAGAGGTGGATTATTCATGCCTCCCCTTTTTAGACCATCTAGGGTAACTTCCTGACGTTGTTATGGCATCTGTAAACTGTCATGGCCCTGGTGGGAGTATAGCAGTGAGGACGACCAGAGGTCACTCTTGTCACCATCTTGGTTTTGGTGGGTTTTAGCCAGCTTCTTTACTGCAGCCCGTTTTATCAGCAAGGTCTTTATGACCTGTATCTTGGGCCGATCTCCTATCTCATCCTGTGACTTACAGTGCCTTAATTGTCTAGGAATGCAGCCCAGTTCGTCTTGGCCTCATTTTACCAAGCCCCTAGGTAGGGTGGGGTTGCTCTGGTTCAAATGCCTCTGACAGATTGGCTGAGCACCTCCCTCAAAACCCATGGCTTCCGGGAACACAGTGTGGAGTCCTCTGCCCTACCTGAATAATACTAAAAGCATGGGCGTGTAATACACAGAATACTAAAAGGAGGTGGCTTCCCTTCTACTTTGATTGTCCTCCTCTGTCAGCTTTTCTTTGCTAATGTCTAAAGTTGTATCTACAGTTTGTCTAACTTTTTGATTTTGTATATTTTTAGGAGAAAGTAGATCAGAGTTTTTTGCACTAGCAACACAACTTCCCAATTTTAACATGTTTATTCACTCAATAACTATTTCAGGTGCTAGTTTTACTGTGTTCTAGTTAGCATTGAACAGTGAACAGAAGCAACAACAAATGGTCTTTGCCTTCATGTAACTTCGTTTCCTGGAAATGACAGTGCAGTAGGAGCCACATGGGGAAAGCACTGGGGTTCAGGAGGGATCTGGGAGAAGCCATGCCCAGGGTGAGTTAGTCTGAGGAGGTGAAGGAAGGGCTGAAGCGGTAGCACTTGTGAAGGCCCCGAGATGAGAGAACTGGGTGCAACTGGGTGATTCCGTGCAGTCCAGACTGATTGGAGTTGGGTGTGAGGTGAGATTTGAAGAGTGTGCCTGAGCCATACCTTTTAGTTGAGCTGGGTAGTACTGTGTTGTGTTTCTTGAACCTAACTTGATTATAAAACTCTACTGGGGCCGGGCGTGGTGGCTCACACCTGTAATCCCAGCACTTTGGGAGGCCTAGGTGGGCGCGATTGCTTGAGGTCAGGAGTTTGAGACCAGCCTGACCAACATGGTGAAACCCCGTCTCTACTAAAAATACAAAATTAGTCAGGCGTGGTGGCACACGCCTGTAGTCCCAGCTACTCAGGAAGCTGAGGCAGGAGAATCGCTTGAACCTGGGAGGCAGAGGTTGCAGTGAGCTGAGATCGTGCCACTGCACTCCAGCCTGGGTGACAGAGTGAGACGCTATCTCAAAACAAAAACAAAACCCAAAAACACTCTATTGGGGCACTTGTTAAAAATGAAGATTCCAGGCCAGGCATGGTGGCTCATGCCTATAATCTCAGCACTTTGGAAGGGCAACGGAGGCAAATCCATTGAGCTCAGGAGTTCAAGACCAGCCTGGGCAACATAGTGAAACCCCGTTTCTGTAAAAAATACTAAAAATTAGCTGGGTGTGGTGGCACACACCTGTGGTCCCAGCTGCTCGGGAGGCTGAGGTGAATCACCTGAGCCTGAGAGGTCAAGGCTACAGTGAACTGAGATTACACCACTGCACTCTAGCTTGGGCAACATAGTGAGACCCTGTCTAAAAAAAAAAAATAGTGTCCCAGGGTTTCTCACTGGAGATTTTGTTTCAGGAAGTTGATCTGCAGTGGGACCTGGAATTTTATACGTTGAGAATACTGCCAGGCAATGCTTATGATCAGATGATACTAATTAACCCCTGGAATCATATGATCTTCACTATGATTGGAGGTAGCAGATTTAGCTTCATATCCTGCCTTCTCCTATCAACACACACACATACACATATACACACACACATGCACAGGCTTTCTAAATTGGCTGTTACTTATCTCACTTTTATTATTTATATCTTTTTACTCATAAAAAGACTTTGGGCTGGGTGTGGTGGCTCACGCGTGTAATCCCAGCACTTTGGGAGGCCGAGGTGGGTGGATCATGAGGTTAGGAGATTGAGACCATCCTGGCTAACATGGTGAAACCCTGTGTCTACTAAAAATACAAAAAATTAGCTGGGCGTGGTGGTGGGTGCCTGTTGTCCCAGCTACTTGGGAGGCTGAGGCAGGAGAATGGCGTGAACCCGGGAGGCAGAGCTTGCAGTGAGCCAAGATCGTGCTACTGCACTCCAGCCTGGGTGACAGAGCGAGACTCTGTCCAAACAAACAAACACAAAAAAAGACTTTGAAGTTGATCTGGCTTCTACATTTGTCATTTTTCTAAAACTCTTCCCTTGTCTGGAAATCAAAGGTATTTGCAGTGCACTAAAATCTCATCTGAGGTTGCATTTTACTTCAACATGTTAACAGAGTAGAACTGTATCCTTTTTCACGAAAGCACAATTACACGAAATATAGGAAGCTGTCAGTGGGAATCAGCTTTGGGCCAATATCTCAAATAAGAAATATTTAGAAGTAGTTGTGGAGTTTTGCAAGGAGTAGTTGCCAGGCATGATGGGCTTGTGCCTGTAATCCCAGCTACTCAGGATGCTGAAGTGGGAGGGTCACTTGAGCTCAGGAGTTTGAACCCAGCCTGGGCAAAAAATAAATAAATAAAATAAAATATCCTTTGAGGCAATGGATGAGGACTTTCCTTCTAAGAAACCAGGAAAGATGATTGCTTCAGAAAAAGGCAGACACATGGGAGGTTTTAGAATCTGATTAGTAGAATGTTGGCACAATATGATTTTAATAAGATTCTAAGGCTATTATTTGCATCTAACTCTTTACAAATTATTTTGGGATTCGGAGTGTTATTAGAGTTCCAAAATGCTGTTGTGGCACGGCTCCCTAGAGTTTCTGAATTGTGTGCCATCCTACTAATCTCTACTCTTTTTCCACTGGGCTTTAGGGTGATGCATGTTCATAAGGAACAACGGCAAAGGAAAGCAGAGTGACCCTTGATTCTTGACTGTACCTGAAACTTCAGCATAGAGATCTCTGGCAAACTTGGCTGGAGCGTATGGAGCTTATCATTTTCCGAAAGTATTATAGTTATCTTTGGACTTTTGTGATGCTTGCTCTATTCCATCTTTTGCGGTACCCAAATCTCGGCTCACTACAAGCTCCGCCTCCCGGGTTCATGCCATTCTCTGCCTCAGCCTCCCAAGTGGCTGGGACTACAGGCGCCTGCCACCTCGCCTGGCTAATTTTTTGTATTTTTAGTAGAGACGGGGTTTCATCATGTTAGCTAGGATGGTCTTGATCTCCTGACCTTGTGATCCACCCGTCTCAGCCTCCCAAAGTGCTGGGATTACAGGCGTGAGCCACCGTGCCTGGCCAAAAAAAGGCTGGTTTTAAACTGCTGGGCTCAACTCATCCTCCTGCCTCAGCACCCCAAAGTACTGAGATTACAGGCGTGAGCTACTGCACCTGGACTTTGAATTATATTTTAATAAAGCTTTTATATTTAAAAAGAGAAAGTGGGACTGTATAATATATATAGAGAGAGGGATAAATATTTTGTGAGAACCAGGTATCACCTGAGGAAATAATTTTAATCATGACATCAAGAGGAAGGTTGATTGAAATGAGACTAAGATAAACCTTCACTTTTTGGTCAGTATACAACAACCAAAAACCTGGAAAAATCCTTCCTTTAACCACCACCCCCCCGCCCCCGCCCCCATACCATGTAATGAAGACAAATGAGAGATACCTATAAATACTGGTACAAGATAATTTGTGCCAGTTCTCTGTCCCCTTATGGAGTCGAAACTTGCTGCCAGATTTCATAAAGGCAGGATAGGTGAAATAAATCTCACATTGGGGGACAACCCTACCTAAAGTGGCCTTAAAATTCAAGGAGACTTCATTTGCAGCAATTAAAATGAGAACAAAATGTGATTTATAGACTCATGTATAATTTTAGGCTTTGTTCTAGTTACTCTGGCCATATATCGCGTACCCCTCAAACAGTCATTTATTTTATTTATGCATTTTGTGGGTCTAGACTCAGAACAGTGTTCAGTGCTGATGTCTTGACTTTGCTTCATGATGCCTGAGGTCTCAGCAGAAGACTCAAAGGCTCAGGGCTTGAATCATTTGAAGGCTCGCTCACCTGCGCGTTTGGCAGTAGATGCCGGTTTGGTTGGTGGACTCAGTTCTTCTTTGTACGATCCTCTCACTGTGGCCTCTCCACATCAGTCTGGGCTTTCTCACGGTATGGCATCTGGGCTCCCAGCACAAGCATCCTGGAAGAGCAAGAGCAGAGCAAGCTATGCTGTCTGTTATCATCTATCTCCAGAAGTCCCGCACTGTACTTCTGCCACATTCTGTGCAGCGAGGCAGTCACAGTGTCCTGGTCAGGTTCACATGGAAGGAAAGAATCTCTAGACCTTGATGGAGAGGGACAACGTACTAGAAGCACATAAAATACTGTTCTGGAAATATTGTTTTGGCTTTTTTTTTTTTTTTTTTTGAAAATACAGGCTGCCACAGACCTGGAAGGGGACCTTTCAGGCAGCCAGTCCGTTCCCTCATTTCCCAAATGAGGACATGTACGTGCAGAGGCACGCCGCATGGTCACAGTCACGGGGCATGGCCACAGTCGTTTTCTGTGGTTGGTCAGGCTGGGACAGGAATGCAGCTTTTCTGACTCTAGGCTTGGGTCTTTCTCATGATGCCACCCTACTCCCCTTTCCTAATCATATAGTTCACTCACTCACCTCATAAGTGTTCCTACCCCTGGAGTTTTCTCCAATGAGCGGACAGGATATCAGGAGCAAGGCTAGCAGAGTTCCTGCACGTACTGGCGATGCACGTGTTTCCTATCCTTTTCTCCCTCCGTTGTTGTTTTAATTGACCCTCCGTTTTTAAACAGAAGTCCTAGCTGACTCATATACTATGGCAATACAGTAGAATGGAGTCACTTCCTAGCGTTTGGAAACTAAATAGTAAATCTAGTTGAGCATTTCTGTTTGCCTTTTTTCAGGTGCTCAGAATTTTGATGTCATACGACTATCAACTTACAGAACAGCCTGCAAATTACGATTTGTACAAAAACGATGCAACCGTGAGTCATTTCTAGTAATTTCTGTGATAGCTGGATAGAGTTCTCAATATTAGAAAAGACTTTAACATCTTTTAGTTGTATTGTAATGTTAATTGAATTATTTTTGTCTTAAGTATTTATTAGTATGTAAGCTTTGTAATGAAAGAACTTGTCATTTTACTCCTTTGTCCTTCAAAATGTTTAACAAACTCAGTCATGTAACTAGTTTTGAGGCTGTTGTAGTATTAATGTTCTTTAAATGGGAGAATTGATTTCTCTGTCACTTTTATTAAGGAAATGCTTTATGCAAAATTAATACAATTTATCAGCTGCTGGAGGAAAAGAAAAACAATGTTTTTGATAAAGGTATAATTGGAATTGATTTTCTTGATTAAGCTTAATGTAACATAAATAAACCTTTTCTATAAATAATTGCTACTATGTGGATTATAAAATAAAGTGTGTGTGTGTCTGTATATATGTATATGTATATCTGTGTGTATATATACTTAATCTTCTCTTTATTTCCACGAAGATGAACTAGCTCATGACAGAATTATTGTACTTTTCTCGTGTTTGTGTGTATCAGTGGAAAAAGTGTTTTATACAATGGAAAGAACATTAACCTTAGAACTGAAAAACCTTGGTTTTAGTTTTTATTTATTTATTTATTTTTAATTATACTTTAAGTTCTAGGGTACATGTGCACAACGTGCAGGTTTGTTACATATGTATACATGTGCCATGTTGGTGTGCTGCACCCATTAACTCATCATTTACATTAGGTATATCTCCTAATGCTATCCCTCCCCTCTCCCCCATCCCATGACAGGCCCCGGTGTGTGATATTCCCCTTCCTGTGTCCAAGTGTTCTCATTGTTCAATTCCCACCTATGAGTGAGAACATGTGGTGTTTGCTTTTCTGTCCTTGGGATAGTTTGCTGAGAATGATGGTTTCCAGCTTCATCCATGCCCCTACAAAGGATATGAACTCATCCTTTTTTATGGCTGCATAGTATTTTTGGCTGCATAGTATTTTATGGCTGCATGGTGTGTATGTGCCACATTTTCTTAATCTAGTCTATCATTGATGGGCATTTGGGTTGGTTCCAAGTCTTTGCTATTGTGAATAGTGCTGCAATAAACATACGTGTGCATGTGTCTTTATAGCAGCATGATTTATTTGGGTATATACCCAGTAATGGGATTGCTGGGTCAAATGGTATTTCTAGTTCTAGATCCTTGAGGAATCGCCACACTGTCTTCCGCAATGGTTGAACTAGTTTACAATCCCACCAGCAGTGTAAAAGTGTTCCTATTTCTCCACATCCTCTCCAGCACCTGTTGTTTCCTGACTTTTTAATGATTGCCATTCTAACTGGCATGAGATGGTATCTCATTGTGGTTTTGATTTGCATTTCTCTGATGGCCAGTGATGATGAGCATTTTTTCATGTGTCTGTTGGCTGCATAAATGTCTTCTTTTGAGAAGTGTCTGTTCATATCCTTCGCCCACTTTTTGATGGGGTTGATTTTTTTCTTGTAAATTTGTTTAAGTTCTTTGTAGATTCTCGATATTAGCCCTTTGTCAGATGGGTAGATGGCAAAAATTTTCTCCCGTTCTGTAGGTTGCCTGTTCACTCTGATGGTAGTTTCTTTTGCTGTGCAGAAGCTCTTTAGTTTAATAAGATCCCATTTGTCAATTGTGGCTTTTGTTGCCATTGCTTTTGGTGTTTCAGACATGAAGTCCTTGCCCATGCTTATGTCCTGAATGGTGTTGCCTAGGTTTTCTTCTAGAGTTTTTATGGTTTTAGGTCTAACATTTAAGTCTTTAATCCATCTTGAATTAATTTTTGTATAAGGTGTAAGGAAGGGATCCAGTTTCAGCTTTCTACATATGGCTAACCAGTTTTCCCAGCACGATTTATTAAATAGGGAATCCTTTCCCCATTTCTTGTTTTTGTCAGGTTTGTCAAAGATCAGATGGTTGTAGATGTGTGGTATTATTTCTGAGGGCTCTGTTAGACCTGGTTTTGCCATTTATTATAAACAAATAATCTTGGGCAAATTACGTTACCTCTGATAAATTCTACCGTACTTTTAAGTCTTACTCACAAATCTTAACTTAAAATTCTCTCTGAAGAGTTTATCATGCCATCCTAGATCGAAGTGATGTTTCTTTCTCCAGTGGCTTCTCAAAGCATTAATTTTTAAATTATGGGTTGTTACCCATTAATGCTTCATGAAATCATTTTGATGGGCTGTAGCCAGAATTAAAAACATATAATAGGAAAAAAAAGGAAGAAAAATAAAATATTAGAATGCAGCTTATGTGGTAAGGCTAAATGTGTTCTGATATCTAGATGTATCTATGTGTTTGTGTGTGTATGTGATGATTGAAATATATTTCTGTGATGATTTAAATATATTTATGTATCTAGATGTATGTATGTGTTTGTGTGTATATGTGTATATGTGATGATTTAAATATATTTCTGTGCTCGTGGTCAAAAAGTTCGAAAACCACTGCCTTAGAGCAACTCTTGTTTTTATAATTCCTCCCATAATTATTCTTGGGAAACAGTAGTCTACGTGTGGAGTGTTGAGAGCTTGACTAGGCTAGTGGCATTAGTAATATAAAGTAAAAGAAGCATTGTTCTAAAGGTTTTATTTTGTTACCTTTCACGTAGGATTCTAGAGTTGATCTGAACAAAATTTTGAGAATGTACAGGATAAGTAGTAGTCAGTTTTCAAGTTTTTCCATATGTATGTTCAGTTGTTCCTTTACTTTTTGTTGAAAGGGTCAATAAACAGTCAATAAACAGAAGAAAATAAACAATTTTCTTCAATGCTGAAGAGTCTTCTCGTGCTCATTCATTGAATATGAATATATTCATGAATCTGTACAAGTTTTTCCATATGTATTTTCAATTGTTCCTTCACTTTTTATTGAAAGGGTCACTAAACAGTCAATAAACAGAAGAAAATAATTTTCTTTACTGCTAAAGAGTCTTCCCATATTCATTTATTGAATATGAACATATTCATGAATCTGTACAAGAATGTTCATGGCAGTGTCCATATATGAGAAGGTCTGCTTTTTGAGACCCTCTTGTGTTCCCCTGGTCTGTTTTTCTGTCCTTCTACCAATACCAGACTGTTCTAATACCACACTTTCTTGTAGCAGTAACCACTGTTAGAATTTAGTAAATCTAGATGTCAGGCAAGGCAAGTCTTCTTACTTTGCTCTGTTTTTAAGATTCTCTGGGACAGTCTTGTCTTTTTAACATTTATTTTCATATAAACTTTAGAATCTGCTTGCCAATTTCTACTAAAACCAACAAAATAAAACAACTCTCCTGTGTTTTTTTTTATTCATTTCTTTTTTCAAGTATAATTTACACACAGTAAAATTCCTCTTTTACTGTACAGTCCTGCAGAGATTTTGATTGGGATTCTGTTGAATCTGTAAATCAAGTTGGGGAGAATTGACGTATTGCCAATGTTGTGATTTCCTCCTGTGAACGTGGTATATGTTCATCCCTGGAACTATTTAGGTCTTTAATTTCTTTGTAGAGATGTTGCACATCCTTCATTGGATTTGTTTTTTATTTTTTAAATTTTTATTTATTTATTTTTTGAATCAGAGTCGCTCTATCGCTCAGGCTGGAGTGCAGTGGCGCGATCTTGGCTCACTGCAACCTCCGCCTCCTAGGTTCAAGAGATTCTCCTGCCCCAGCTTCCCCAGTAGCTGGAACTACAGGCGCCCGCCACCATACCCAGCTAATTTTTGTATTTTTAGTAGAGACAATTTCACCATGTTGTCCGGGCTGGTCTCAAACTCCTGGCCTCAAGTGATCCACCTGTCTTGGCCTCCCAAAGTGCTGGGATTACAGATGTGAGCCACCACTCCCAGGGTCTTCATTGGATTTATTCCTAGGTCTTCAGTGACATGATACTATTATTTTAAAATTTCGTTGTTATGTTACTGATGTATAGAAATACAGTGGTCTTGATCTTGATCTTATTTCTAGCAATTGTTCTCGACTCATATTAATTTATCTGTAGAATCTTTGATTTCTATGTACGTAGTTTTGTTATTTCTGAATAATGACAGTTTCAGTTACTCATTTCCAATACACTGATTATTTCTTTATCTGAATATTTATATTGGTTTGGCCTCAAGTACAATAGAAATGATGATAGTGAGCATTTTTTATCTCATTTCCATTATCAGAGCAAAACGTTTCATTTTACTATTAAGTAATATATTTGTGGTAAGTCCTTTGTAGATAACATTTGTCTTAGTCTGTTTTCTGTTGCTTATAATAGAGTACCTGAAACTGGGTGATTTATAAAGAAAGGAATTTATTTTGTACAGATATGGAGGCTGGGAAGTCTAAGATTGAGGGGCCATGTATGTTGAAAACCATCTTGCTGCTGGGGACTCTCTGCAGAGTCTGGAGGCCATGCACACCATCCCATGGTGAGGAGGCTGAGTGTGCTAGTGCAGGTCTCTCTTCCTCTTTTTATGAAGCCACCAGTCCTACTCCCATGATAACTCATTGATTAACTAGTCCATTAATCCATGGGTGGATGAAGGCAGACTCAATCATCTCTTAAAGCCCACCTCTCAGTACTGCCACACTGGGGATTAGATTACATTTCAACAGCATTTTTGCAGAGGACAAATACTCAAACCATGACAACCTTAATCAGATTAAGGAAGTTTCCTGATAGTGTATTTCTTCATTTCTAAAAATAAGGTTTCCTTTAAAAGTTGTCTTTTGATTATGATTTCTGACTTAATTTCATTTTGATCAGAGAGCATGGTTCATATGATTTTAATCCTTTAACATTTATTGAGATTTGCTTTATGGCTCAGGATATGGTCAATTTTTTTTTTTTTTTTGAGACAGAGTTGCATTCTGTGGCCCGGGCTGGAGTGCAGGGTCGAGATCACAGCTTACTGCACTTCGCCTCCCAGGTTCAAGCGATTCTCTGTCTCAGCCTCCCGAGTAGCTGGGATTACAGGCATGAGCCATCACACCTGGCTAATTTTTGTGTTTTTAGTAGAGATAGGGTTTCACTATGTTGGCCAGGCTGGTCTTGAACTCCTGACCTCAAGTGGTCCACCCCCCTCGGCCTCCCAAAGTGCTGGGATTACAGGCTTGAGCCACTGTGCCCGGCCAAGGATGTGGTCAATTTTTATATGTGTCTTTGCGTACTTGACAATAAAGCATATTCTCTCATCGGTGGAGGCTGTACTTTATATAGTGCTCATTTTGCCTACTTTTTTTAGTTGTGAAGTTTAATTGTATCTGTACTTTTTGAGTGTGTATTTGCACTATCACTTACTAAGAGAGGTGAGTTAATATCCCCCACTAAGTTTCTGAATTCCTTTGTGTCCCTTTGAGGTTATGTTTATTTTTGTTTTATATGTTTTGAGACTATTCTATTAGATGTAAATAAATGTAAAGTTCCTATATTTTCTTTCTTTCTTTTTTTGACCACAGGGTCTCACTTTGTCACTCAGCTTGAAATGCAGTGACATAATCATAGCTAAATACAGCCTTGAACTCCTGGGCTTAGGCAATCCTCCTGCTGTAGCCTCCCCAGTAGCTAAGACTACAGGCATGTGTTACTATGCCTAGCTAATTAAAAAAATTTTTTTTGTGGAGATGGGATTCCACTATGTTCTCCAGGCTGGTCATGAACTCCTGGCCTCAAGCTAAGCCAGGAGTGGGATTACAGACATGAGCCGCTGCACCAGGCCTCTGATATCTTTCTTATGAATTAAAACTTTTATCATTATTCAGTGACCCTCTTTAACAATATGTTTTGTCCCACCATTTAAAAAATACATAAAATTCATATACTATAAAATTCACCCTTTCAGAGTGTACAGTCTTTTCACTGATTTTTAGTATATCCACAAAGATGTACAACCATCATCATTATCTAATTCTAGAACATTTTCATCACCCCAGAAACAAACCACATACCCATTAACAGTCACTCCACATTCCCTTAATCTCCCAGCTGTGGCAACTACTAATATACTTTTTTTTAATGGATTTGCCTATGTGGACATTTCATATAAATAGAATCTTATAATATGTGGTCTTAATTGTCTGGTATCTTTTACTTAGAATAATGTTTTAAGGGTTTATCCATACTGTGGATTGCATCAGTACTTCATCCCGTTTTTTTGTTGTTGTTTGTTTTTTTTTTTTTTTTGAGATGGAGCTTCACTCTTGTTGCCCAGGCTGGAGTGCAGTGGCGTAATCTCGGCTCACTGCAAGCTCCGCCTCCCAGGCTTAAGCGATTTTCCTGCCTCAGCCTCCTGAGTAGCTGGGATTACAGGTGTGCACCACCACGCGTGGCTAATTTTGTGTTTTTAGTAGAGACGGGGTTTCTCCATGTTGGCCAGGCTGGTCTTGAACTCCCAACCTCAAGTGATCCACCCGCCTCGGCCTCCCAAAGTGCTGGGATTACAGGCGTGAGCCACTGTGCCTGGCCACTTCATCCCTTTTTTTGGTCAAATAATATTCCATTGTATGCATATGCCACATTTTATTTATCCATGTATCTATTGATGGACATTTGGGTTGTTTTCACTTTTGGCTATTATGAATAATGCACCTATGAACATTTGTACAAGATTTTGTGTAGACATATGTTTTCAATTCTGTAGGAGTAGAATTGCTGGGTCATATGGGAACTGTGTGTAACTTCTTAAGGAACTCCTAAATTGTTTTCCAAAGCAGCTGCATGATTTTACATTTGCACCAGCAGTTTATGAGAATTTGAACTTCTCTACATCCTTGCTGACACTTGTTTTCCATTTAAATAAAAAGTCTAGCTATTCTAGCTGGTGTGAAGTGGTATGTTATCGTAGTTTTCTTTTGCATTTCCCTAATGACTAAGGATGTTGAGCATCTTTTCATGTGCTTGTTGGCCATTTGTATATCTTTTTTGGATAAATGTCTATTTAAATTATTTGCTCATTTTTAAATTGGGTTGTCTTTTTTTAATTGTTGAATCATAAGAGTTTTTATATGTCTGGATCCTAGACCCTTAATGGATGCATGGTTTACAATTATTTTTTTCCATTCTTTGGGTTGCCTTTTCACTTTCTTGATAGTATCCTTTGAAACACAGATTTTTAAAATTTAAATAAAATGTAGTATATCTTTTTTGCTGCCTGTACTTGAAGTGTCTTGTTCCTGATCATGAGGGGAGAGCTTTCAGTCTTCCCCGATTAAGTATGATGTTGGCATTGGGATTTCTTGTAGATGCCCTTTATCAGGTTGAGGAAGTTTTCTTCTGTTTTTAGTTTGTTGTGTTTTTATTATGAAAGAGTATTTGATTTTTCCCAATGCTACTTATGTGTCTGTTGAGTTGATCATTTGGTTTTCCAAGCTCCCCCCACCTTTTTTTCCTGTTACAAATAAAGTTACATCACCTTTGTTTTGGTTAGAAATTGTCATCGACTTATATTTAAACCGTTTTTATGTCCTTATGTTTTAGACATATCCCTTACAAACAGCATATAATTTGATTATTTAAAAAATTGTGAATTTGTCAGTCTTTGTCTTGTAAGTGGTACGTTAGTGTGTTTATACTCACTGCAGTTAACTGACATATTTGGGTCCGCACCAGCCATCTTTTCTGGTGTTATTTTTGCTGCTTGTTCTGTGTTTCTTGCCTTCTTTTGGATTGAATAGTTGTGTTTTCCTAATTTCAGTTCTTCCCCTAGTTTTTCAGCATTGGAAAGTATACTTTCAGATTTCCTTTACTTGAAAATGTCTTTATTGAACCTTTTTTCTTGGAAGTGTTTTTATACTAGGTGCAGAATTTTGTTGGTGGTTTTGATTTCTTTTCAACACATTAAAATTATTTTGCAGTCTTCTGCTTCCTTTGTTGCTTGAAGTCAGGCATCATTCTTAATTATTTTTCTTTCAAGGAAATGTCTCTTTTCTGTGTAGTTGAGTATTGTTTACTTTTTTTGTGCACTCAAGAAGTTTTTATGTTCCATCCAGGAATTTTTGTCGTTTTCAAGAGGAGTGTAGACCCAGCTACCGCGCCTACTTTATTACTGGAAATGGAATTTAAAAGAAAGTCAGCCTCTTAAATAATGGAGGAAATATGCAGTAGATAAATTTATTTTTGGCTGAGCTATGAGTTGTTCAGAGCTCTGAGTAGCCTCTAAAGCATATTAATACTTTACTTAATGCAGTTGTATTTGTCTCTCTCTTTAGGGTCATAGAATAAAGTTTCAGTTGTAAAATGTTGCTTTAGTTGCTCGGCTAAAGTAATACAGTAAAGTTGACTCAAGGTGATAACAGCAAATTTTCAAAAATACTAGAAGTTCTTAGGAGTAGTTCTTGATATTTTTCTCAAATTATCCATTGTTAGGAATTGCATGGGTCACTATTTGCAGAGATGTGAAATACTAACTATTTAAATGTGAAGGCTGGAAGTAGTCCTTCCCATACCGCTGTGGTGGCTCCTTGATGTTGTCTGGGACTGATGTTCTTTATTTGACCACAGAATGTTTTCCTCATTGTTGGCTAAAGAGTTTCTTCTCTTTAAACTTACGAACTAGTTGATAAATTTTAGATTCCTATTGTGAAGGGTAGTACCACACTTTAAAATTGTTGACAGTTTATTTTCTTTGTCTTTTAGTTCATCTTGTTGATATCTGGAACATGATTGAAGCCTTCCGAGATAATGGCCTTAATACACTGGACCATACCACCGAGATCAGTGTGTCCCGCCTTGAAACTGTCATCTCCTCCATCTACTATCAGCTGAACAAGCGCCTTCCTTCTACGCACCAAATTAGTGTGGAACAATCTATCAGCCTCCTCCTCAACTTTATGATTGCTGCATATGACAGGCTAGTACCTTACCTTACATGCTTACTTCATTTTAAGAACACCTGTCTCTGAATCATTCTTCTTCCATACTGCCTTGCTAAGGGCTGACAACTTAGAATCATGATTAAAAGGGAAATTATTGGCCGGGCGCGGTGGCTCACGCTTGTAATCCCAGCACTTTGGGAGGCCGAGGCGGGCGGATCACGAGGTCAGGAGATCGAGACCACGGTGAAACCCCGTCTCTACTAAAAATACAAAAAATTAGCCGGGCGTGGTGGCAGGCGCCTGTAGTCCCAGCTACTCGGAGAGGCTGAGGCAGGAGAATGGCGTGAACCCGGGAGGCGGAGCTTGCAGTGAGCCGAGATTGCGCCACTGCACTCCAGCCTGGGCGACAGAGCGAGACTCCGTCTCAAAAAAAAAAAAAGGGAAATTATTGGCTGGGCGTGGTAGCTCACACCTGTAATCCCAGCACTTTGGGAGGCCAAGGAGGGCAGATCACAAGGTCAGGAGATGGAGACCATCCTGGCTAACATGGTGAAATGCCGTCTCTACTAAAAATACAAAAAATTAGCCGGGCGTGGTGGCGGGCGCCTGTAGTCCCAGCTACTCAGGAGGCTGAGGCAGGAGAATTGCTTGAACCCAGGAGGCAGAGGTTGCAGTGAGCAGAGATTGCACCACTGCACTCCAGCCTGGGCGACAGAGTGAGACTTTGTCTTAAAAAAAAAAAAAAAAAAAAAAGGAACATTATTCAATGTAAGCCCCTCTAGAAACTGGTTCACAGTGACTTACTGTCCTAGAGTATGTCATATATTAAACTCTGGAATATTGTGGACAATCACAACATTTGAGATGTATTGTTTGGGAAAATTATAGATACCTTAATACAGCTGTTCTCTAGCTCATGAAAAACACTAAGTTTTGAATTTGATTATGGGGCTTTCTATTTGACTTCTAAGGCTCCTCTTTCTTTTTTCTTCTGTGCCTAGTTTGTTCAGAAGGCTAATCTTTACTCTGTAACATCAAATATTGGACTATAGTAACTGATTTTCTCTCTCTCTTTTTTTTTTTTTTGAGATGGAGTTTCTTTCTTGTTGCCCAGGCTGGAGTGCAATGGCATGCGAGCTTGGCTCACCACTACCTCCACCTCCCGGGTTCAAGCAATTCTCCTGCCTCAGCCTTCCAAGTAGCTGGGATTACAGACATGCGCCACCATGCTCAGCTAATTTTGTATTTTTAGTAGAGACGGGGTTTCTCCATGTTGGTCAGGCTGGTCTCGAACTCCCAACCTCAGGTGATCCGCCCACCGTGGCCTCCCAAAGTGCTGGGATTACAGGTGTGAGCCACCGCACCCGACCAAACAGATTTTCTCTTTATGTCTAGGAACCTATTTTAAATTTTTTCATTGTAGAACATAGTTCAGTAGATCTTAAAACAAAAGAAGAAAACTATTTAAATGTACTCCAATTCAAATGGAAATGATTTGCTGCTCTTATATTCATAGAGAAGTTGGTATTGTAAAGAATGAAACAACAAAATTGTAAAGCACAGATTTATGATTGTGGAAGTACAGAGGTTAAATGGTGATGTTCTGTGAACCAAGCGTTCCAGTTTCTGCTATACTCTTGGCCATCTGATTTGAATGGATTAATTGTCTCTGCTTCATTTTTTGCTGTCTGTAGACCTTCTTTGAGTTCATACATTTGTAAAATGCTATTAGTTATAATAGAGCGGAGTCTGTGAATTAGTGGTAAAACTATGGAAATGTCAAAGCCAAGTCATACTTTAAGCACTCACTAAATTCACGCCATTTTTTATAAGCTGTTATCAAATTAGGCATTGTATCCGTTTAGTAGAAAATTATTAAAGAAATTGACTTATTTTTTTGAGATGGGGTCTTGCTATATTTCCCAGGCTGGTCTAACTACTGGGCTCAAACAGTCTTCCCTCCCCAGCCTCTCTAGTAGCTGGCATTACAGGTATGCACCACTGTGCCTGCCAGAAATCTGAATTTTAAAAATAAGAGTGTATAAGTGACATAAGTCCCAGAATTCTAATGCCATTTTTTAGTAATTTTAGTTAGTGACTCCATAGGTTAATTTTTTCCTGCCCAAGAACAGGCTCTTTGTTTCAAAACCCTTAGTAAAAATTGTTATTCTATGATAAGTAAGCAGCACCTTATCATGACACTGACTCACTCACTAAATCAATTCACGGGTCACACAACACAAATTAACTCAAGAAACAATATTTTTGATAGTCAGAAATAAAAACCATCTTACTGTCTAAAAATGGTCAAGCAGAGATTAAAATCTTGGATTCCATAATCATATCAAGTAAGTTAAATACTATGGTGCTTTAGTCTACTGGGCTGCTCTAACAAAATGCCATGAACTGGGCCCTCTGTAAACAACACAGATTTATTTCTTACAGTTCTGGAGGTTGGGAAGCTCAAGATCAAGGTAGATTCTGTGTGTGGGGAGGGCCTGCTTTCTGGCTCCTAGACGGCACCTTTTTGTGGTATCCTCACATGACAAAGGGGCAAAGGAGTTCTCTGGAACCTCTTTTCTAAGGGCACTAATCCCGTTCATGAGGACCCCCTCGTAACCTAATCATCTTCAGAAGGTCCCACCTTCTAATACCGTACCTTGGGGGTTAGGATTTCAACATGTGAATTTTGGGGAACACAGGCATTCAGGTTATAGCATATGGCTAAAGAAAGGAGAGGAAGGAAGAGGGCAGAGATGGCAAAAGGGAGAATGGGAAGACCAAACTTAGAAGCAGAAGGTACAAGGATATCCTGGGCCATATTCAGAGAAAGCTAGACACATACAGAGAGACAACGAGAAAAAGTAGACAGCGGATCAGATGAAGGCAGATGTGTAGAAACGCACACCAAAAATAACTAGCAAAAAAAAAAAAAAAAAAAGAGTGAGTTAAGAGTAAGGGGTATAGTATGTTATTAGTGAGTTGGGTAATTTTCATTTTGATGTGTTTAAAACATAGACCATGGTATTAGAATAAATGATCACATCTTTACTAACTTTGAAACCTTTATATGATAGAGCTTATTTGGCTATCTAGAAGTTTAAAATTGACCTTCTTGTGTTGGAAAAAAAGAAAGAATCTGGTTATCAGAATGTTAATTTTGAAAACCAGGGCATTTTGTCATTAAATACTTCAAATGTTAGTCGCTTTATTACTGATTGATTGGCCGCTTTATTACTTAGGCTGGAGAGTTCCTTTTATACATAGACCACCTAGTTATTTATTTTAATTGAGCCTTCCAGCCTTTGTATTTCGTAATTCCATAAGATTAAAGTTTGAAAGCAAAAATTATTTAATCTTCTCTCACCTCCAAATTTATAGTCCATATGTTTGGCCAGATGATTTCTGATTATTATAATAATAGAGTGTAAGATCCTAGAACAACGGTCAGGAACAAATAGGATCTAAGACTTTTCCTTAAGTAAGTATTTTCTTAAGACCTAATTTTTTTAATACTGAGAGTTCTGAATATGTTATATTTTGATAATTAAAAACATTGAAAAACAGAGAGACCAATATTTACAAAACACCTGGGTGTAGAATCTTAGTAAAAGCCACAAGGATTTGTGAAAACATTGATAGCTGCAATTTTTCCCTCTCAGTTTCTCTGGTACAATATCATTGGTAGTCATACAGTCTGGTGCAAAGGTACAACAAAGGTGCTTTAACCAGTATAATAAGGATGTCCAAATTCCCAGCATGAGGGAGAGGAGGTCTTCCTTACTCTTCTATAGCTAAGCCAATTTCACACTTTAAGGTTTGTTACTTACAAACCCCCTTTCTGTTTCCAACCTTTGTATTAGTCCAGTGTCTTTAGCTGTAAAAAGCCTACCCACATGGCCTTTTTATAACAGCATGTGTATAGGCTGACAAACTGAGGGGTCCAGAGGCAGGCCAGCCCCTCATCTTGGTTGCATCAGAGCTCTGGCTTTATTTCTCTGAGCAGCTTTGCCCCCTTCTTGTATCAGCTCCATCCTCAGGCTGACTTCACAAAATCCCTGTGAGCAGCTTCTACTAAATGCCTCCTCTTTGAAGTTGAGGGTAAGGAAGAGGTGGCTTCTTTGAACACGGAGCAAAAGTACCCATCTTTTAGACACCCATGACACAGCCTCAGGAGGTCCGGACAATGTGTGCCCAAGGTGGTCAGAGCACAGCTTGCTTTTATACATTTTAGGAAGACATGAGACATCAATCAGACACACTTAAGATTTACATTGGTTTGATCTGGAAGGGTGGGACAACTTGAAGAGGAACAGGGAGCTTCCAGGTCATAGGTAGGTTTAAACACATTCGATTGGCAGTTGGTTGAAAGAGTTACGATAAAGAGTTGTGGAGAGCCAGGTTTTATCACACAGATAAAGCCTGCAAGTAGCAGGCTCTAGAGAGAATAGACTGTAGATGTTTCTTCTCAGACTTAAGGTCTGTGTTGATGTTAACGCTGGAGGGTATCATGAGGCATGTCCATCCCCAGCTTCCCATCAGGGCCTTAACCAGCCTTTCCGGTTAAATTTCAGAGTGCCCTGGCCCAGGAGGGAGTCTACTCAGATGGTTGCAGGGGGCCTTTGAATTTTATTTTTGGTTTACACTTACAATCTAATACCTAGATTTCCTGTGGTTCTTTTTGTACTATTTGTTGTTTCTGGTTTTCATTAATGATATTTTCTTTCCTATTTGCTTTGTTATTTTTTTATTATAGGCTGAACATTATATAGCAAAATTATTTTTATTATATACCAAACATTATATTGCAGAATTATTTGCAGGGATAATTTGAGGCCTAGGATGATGTTTTCTTCCGGAAAGAATGTATGTTTGCTTCTGCCAGGTGCCTGGAGACCTTAACAGTCCAGGATCACCTCAATTCAGTTTCTTATTCAGTACCTGTGAGGACCTGTTTATTTCTGGACATGATTACCTTTAGGTGAAGCCTTTGGGCTCTGAGCCCAAAGTAATAGGAGAGTAGGGTAAGCAGGACCAAGTGTCCTGCCAAGGGACCTCTTCTGCCTTGGCAAGTCCAAGCTTCCATGTCTTTCTCCTTGTCCCCAGTACCGTCAAAAAGTTACTCTATACTTCAGCAATTTTGCTTCCCCCTCTGGAATCAAATCACTTACATGGAAAAAGTGATTTCATCCATTGCACTCACCTCCCTGGGCATCCAGCCTCTCCTGCATTTGGTAACTTCAATTGTTAGTTCTCAACAACTTCTATTCAAGGAGATTTTTAAAAACTTTCCCCATCTTATCTTTTTTGCTCAGAGGAAGAGTTGATCAGAATCACCTAGGGTGCTATTACCAGAAGCTCATTATTTCTTCAAATATTTCCTCTGTTTTTGTTTTCTCTTTTTCTGACTGTTGGCATTTCTACTTCTTTCCTCTTTATCTATTAGTGTTCCTCACATATGGCTTAATTTCTTTAGCCTTGTTTCCTTTTAGAAGAGTTTATTGATCTGCCTTTCTGCTCATTAATTTGTTCTTCCTCTGGAGCCATCCTACTGTTTATTCCATCTGTTATTTCTTTAGCTGTTGTATTTTCTGTATGTAATATATCTGATTTTTCCTTTTTGGGATTTGTGGTTCTTGTTTCATATTTTTTTAAACATGTTTATTCTTAGTTTTAAATTCCTGGTCCATTTGTTCTAGTACTTATGCTTCCAAACCTGGTGTATGTTGTTCTGTTTTGTTTTGTTTTTCTAAGTAGTTGTATCCCTGTGTCTAAGGACTAGCCAAGGAGTGGATGTTTGCTGATAATGTGGGCAGAACTTGGACATGTGGGCTGGAGTGTCCACATACATGCATAGTCCTTTCAGGCATGGGGTGTGCCGGAGGTGGGAAGTAAAGGGGATCAGGTTCTTCCCATGTAGGAGTATGGGGTGCCTTACAGTTCTAAATTTGAACATGACATTCCTGGCCATTATAAAGGTATGTTAGTCAAGGTACAAAGATGGAAATAAATATGTATTTATTTATTTTTCTGTCGTCCAGGCTCTAGTGCAGTGGCACAATCTTGGCTCACTGCAACCTCCACCTCATGGGTTCAAGCGATTCTCATGCCTCAGCCTCCTGAGTAGCTGGGACTACAGGCGCACGCCACTACGCCTGGCTAATTTTTGTGTGTTCAGTAGAGATGGGGTTTTGCCATGTTGGGTAGGCTGGTCTCAAACTCCTGGCCTCAAGTGATCCACCCGACTTGGCCTCCCAAAGTGCTGGGATTGTATACAGCCATGAGCCACTGCAGCTGGCCAGATTGCTCTTATACTTTATTTCTGACTATTGAATCTTATTTTTTCCTCTGATATATTTCATCCATTTCTGTTTTACAAATGAGTCTGTGGCCTTTACCAAAAGTGTTGGTTCAGAAATAGAATGAAATTTCACCTTAAAAATGGAATAAACTGGTAAAAAAAAAAAATGATATATCTAATGAAACTAGTTTGGACAAAGTCTGTAAAATACATCTAAATCTTAAAAATTACAGAATATGGTATTGAACACATCATTTAAAGGCCTAGGGTTATTGTTTACCATCTACAATAACACAGTAGAAAACACTCTTGCTAATTTGAACAATCAAAAGATTCCTTTGGTGTAAAGATACTTACATAATTTATGATGGAGTTACATGAAAAAATTCCTGTGTAGTTTGCAAATGTGGCTAACAACCATTTAAAAATGTTGGTTTAGGCTGGGCGCGGTGGCTCATGCCTGTAATCCCAGCACTTTGGGAGACCGAGACAGGCGGATCACTTGAGGTCGGGAGTTCGAGACCAGCCTGACCAAGATGGAGAAACCCCATCTTTACTAAAAAAAAAAAAAAAAAAATACAAAAATTAGCCAGGCGTGGTGGTGCATGCCTATAATCCTAGGGAGGCTGAGGCAGGAGAATCACTTGAACCCAGGAGGTGGAAGTTGCAGTGAGCCAAGATCACACCACTGCACTTTAGCCTGGGCAATAAGAGCAAAACTCCGTCTCAAAAAAAAAAAAAAAAAGTTGGTTTAGCAGTTTAATTTGAATCCATTTAAAAAGTTATATCGTTCCCCCTTAATACTGAATGTTTAAAACAAAACAATACAAAACAAAGCAGAAACAAACCAGTCCATTTCAAATAAAAGCAAATGTCTTCCATAAATTCTTAATCTGCCCAGCCTAACATATTATGGAATGGATGTTGCTGATAAAAGATAATATTAGGTTACAGTCTTCTTCATTGGTGATTTTTAAACAAAACTGTAATTTCCTGGGAGGCACAGACATTTCATGTGTTGGTGTACAATATTTATTTACATCCCTGCCTGTTTTTAGAAGGATTCAGGATCATAAGAAAAAAGCCAGCCAAGTAAGATCAGAGTCCTATGCTGAGTGGGAAAATTTTCCACTGTTGTAGCACATTTAAATTTTCTTTTTTTAAAGAGACAAAGTGTTGCTCTGTTGCCCAGGCTGGAGTGCAGTGGCATGATCATAGCTCACTGCAACTTTGAACTCCTGGGCTCAAGCGATTCTCCTGCTTCAGCCTCCAGAGCGGCTGGGACTATTGGGTGTGTGCCATCATGCCTGGCTATTTTCTTTTGCTTTTTAAAATTTCAGAGGTGTTTCTCAGTGTGAACAGGCTAATTATTTTATTTTTAATTTTTTGTAGAGATAGGGTCTTGCTTTGTTGCCCAGAGTGGTCTTGAACTCTTGGCTTCAAGGGATTCTCCTGCCTCGGCCCTCCAGAGTCTTGGGATTACAAGCATGAGCCACCACACCTGGCCATCCATCACTTACTTAATCTTTATCTTGTAGCTTTTCTTCCAAGAGAAGTCATGAGTTTGTGCTAATTTACAAACAAGAATCTTCTGAATTCAGAATATGCAGACTTGCAAAGGATTTTACCATTAGCTAATATTTCAGAAAATTTTTTTTGTTTATTCTTTTGTGCTTCTTTTCATTTATTTTTTTAAAAGAAAGGGCAGGAGGAATACTTTATTCTGAGTGCGTTTCTTTTTGCTTGCCTTTGTTTTCTTCTGAAACAGAGGAGAGAAGTAATTACAAGCCCAAAGAGACTTCTGTCCATTCAGTACCTCACTTCGAAATTAATCTGATCAAGACACTGTTTCATCATGTAACTTCCCACTTCAGAAACCTTCAAAGAATCCCTGTGGTTTTGAATTAAGCTCATACTCATCTGTTTGGTTTAATGATAACACTGCTTACCTCCCTGCCCACACCAACCTCTAATTACGCTCCTGGAGACGCTCTTCTTTTCCAATATGACATGCTCATTTTCCCCAGACAGATGCCATGCGTTTTGTTCCCCCTCAGCTCCCGTATCTGTCTGGGATTACTCAGTCTCCTTTTGTTCTGTCCAAATCTTTTCTGTTTCTGAGAATTCAACCCAGGTTTCTATTTTATTTTATTTTATTTTTTGAGACGGAGTCTCACTCTGTCGCCCAGGATGGAGTGCAGTGGCGCGATTTCAGCTCACTGCAACCTCTGCCTCCCAGGTTCAAGCAATTCTTCTGCCTCAGCCTCCTGAGTAGCTGGGATTACAGGCATGTACCACCACGCCCAGCTAATTTTTGTATTTTTAGTAGAGATGGGGTTTCACCATGTTGGTCAGGCTGGTCTCAAACTCCTGACCTCCTGATCTGCCCACCTCGGCCTCTCAGAGTGCTAGGATTACAGGCATGAGCCACTGCGCCCGGCCTCAACCCAAGTTTTCACCTACTGCGTAGCTTGCCTTATTATCACCAATCCCATTTTCATCCTTTTGATGACTTACAATTCTTGTTTATATTACTATTTTGGCCTTTAATTACATAATGTTGTAAACTGATTCATAAGTGTTCAAAATGGAATGGATGTCCTTGAGAGCAGAGATTCTACTTTATATTTCCTTCATTCCTCAATTAGTATAATGCTAGATTATTTATAAATGTTTATAAGATTGAAATGAAAAGCAGCAGGCATTCTGATTGTGATAAAATTGAATAATATTCTAAGTTGATTTTACTTGATTAAAGCTGTTTGACATTTGCCAAATGGATTCTTGATTTGCGGTTGATTATTGCAACATCCATTCACTGTGAAGTCTTGTAAATTAAGATTAATTGGCAGAATGTGAGTTTTTGAAAATCAAAAAGAGATGCTCTTATTACTTTTAGCTACATATGATAATCGGACTGGTAATAGCGTTTCTGAAGTTGAAGTTTGTTTCCGTGTGAGAAATTATGGTTGACAGCATCCATGATCATTTGCTAAAGAGATAGAAACAGCTTGTGTTAAGTACAAAATACTACCTGTAGTCATGTTTTCAAAAGTATGAATTTGAATAGCAAACTCCTACTAGATAGTGTAAAGCTAGAAATGTCATCCAGATTTGGTTAGTTTTAAATATTGAAAGGCAGAATTTGAGACCTTATTGAACTGAAACGAATGATTTCCCATCTACAGGGAACAGGTGGGGACTTCAGAGGCTTCAGAAGTTACCTGCATGTTAAAACATAACAGCGTTTATTCAGGGTGACTCATTGTCTGCTTAGCTTGACACAGAGCTAATAATGGTGTTTTCTCAGTGTTGGATAATAACTCTTTTTAGAAGTCATATGCATAGTTTATTGTCAGACTGTAAAATGATAGGGCTATGGAAATGAATCATGCAGAGAAGGCTGAGAAAGAGGATCATCATGTCCCTTACTGAAGGCGGACATTCCCTGGAGGGCTTCTATTTGAGTGGGGTTAAAATCACAAGTTTCTTCTGTCTTATCATCTCAACAAATATTACTTGTTTATCTTTTCATCTTAGTGTCTTGATAGAGGGGTCCATATTCACTGTTAATTGCATTATATTTCAAATGTTAACCTGCCAGTCAACTCTGTAGCTATATCATAGGCCAGATTTGAAGTGAGTAACATTATTTGTGGTGAAACCAGGTTAAATATCATTTCCAAATCTTGTTTGAAGAGAATTGATTCTGGTATAAACTTGGACTTTACATTGGAAGCAGTGAAAACATGGACATTAGTGAGAACATGTGCTGTGGCCACAGGGAGCTAATTATTCAGTTTTAACTTGGCCAGTGTATACAGAATAATTTCAGATGTCTCGTGGGAAGGATCAAGAATGAGTTCTTCCAAGAAGAAGGAATCAGTTAGATAAAGAACAAAGTCGGGCGATATCAGGGTGCTGAGTAGCTGCAGTTTTCTCTCTGCTTGCCTCTATTTGTAGAGAAAGAATGCTGGGGCTCTAAAGAAACATTAGAAAAGCAAAGGTAATGCTTCCTCTTGGCCTTGTTTGGAAGCAGTTGTAGGAAGTTAGGCTTAAAGTAGACTGAGGGGTTTCAGTGCCAAGAAAATCATTCTGTGCAGAGGAGTCACTGCTGACGTTTGGCCTGCAAAGCAAACAGTTGAGAGAAAAGAGCTAAGTTTTTTTTCTTTTTGAAGGGAAAAATATAAGTAACATGATTTGTGGAAGTAAGGATGTTGAGACTACCCGTTCATTAATTTTATCGGATAACTATTTCTTTATGCCAAGTTATACTGGAATTTTAAAGTGGGTATCGTTATTTAATAAGTTTCTTTTTAAATTTTTTATTGAGACAGGGTCTTGCTCTGTCGCCCATGCCAAAGAGCAGTGGCGTGATCTTGGCTCACTGCAACCTCCACCTCCTGGGTTCAAGTGATTGTCCTACCTCAGCCTCCCATGTAGCTGGAACTACAGGCACGTATCACCACACCCGGCTAATTTTTGTATTTTTATTAATACAGTTTGAGGCTGGTCTCAAACTCCTGGTCTCAAGTGATCCACCTGCATTAGCCTCCCAAAGTGCTGGGATTGCGGGCGTGAGCCACCACACCTGGCTTCTTTAATAAGTTTCTGTAACTGTATTTAAATATACAATTATAACTTTTGTGTATATTTTTGTTTATATTAATATTTCCTTTTGTAGAGTATATAAACCTTTTGATAGCACAAACTGTGAACCTAAAGTGGTAAATGAAAACTGATTTGAATGGGGAAGACGGGTTAATAATTAAGACCTGAGCCCACTGCCCCATTCTTAGGATGCATACTTAACTTATGAATGTATTCTTAAGCATAAAGATTCACTAAGTATTTTCCCCAAATCTCTCCTGTCTGTAAATTCATCCCGCTCACATTTGCTATGATCCTTAATCTTAGATTCCTCTACTTTTACTTGAACTTAAAACTCCTTCCACTCTGCTTATATAGTCTGTTTATCCTATTGAGTTACAGATTGACACTTTGATGCATATTCCTTGACCCTTAATAAAGCCTGTGATGTTAAGCACACATACATTTGTCCACCTGAAAGTGCATACAGGCGGAGGGAAGAAAAGATTCGTGGTTTGTTGGGTGGGAGATTATGTGTGGAGATTTCTGTGTGGCTGTTGTGAATAAGAAAAATGGTTAAACAGTGGATCTCAGAGATGATACGTTAAGGGACCACACATTACTGGCAATACTTAGTTGAGGGGTTAATGAGTCTTTATTTATTTATTTTTGAGACAGAGTCTTGCTCTGTCGCCCAGACTGGAGTGCAGTGGCGCGATCTCGGCTCACTGCAAGCTCCTCCTCCTGGGCTCACGCCATTCTCCTGCCTCAGCCTCCCTAGTAGCTGGGACTACAGGCCCCTGCCACCATGCCCGGCTAATTTTTTGTATTTTTAGTAGAGACGGGGTTTCACTGTGTTAGCCAGGCTGGTCTCCATCTCCTGACCTCATGATCCACCCGCTTTGGCCTCCCAAAGTGCTGGGATTACAGGCGTGAGCTACTGCGCCCGGCCGAGTCTTTTTTTTTTTTTAATATAAATAGCCTGATCTAGATTATTCTGTAAATTAACAGATTCTTTTATCAGAGACCAGCCATTGAGACTAATAATAATCTTAATGAATGGAAAAGAATACAAGTGTTTTAGTGCTGATCCAGGTTAATTGAGAATTATATCTGTTACTCTATATTCGAATATGAGAATCTCTGAATCTAGGACTAATATTTACAACAGGGTTGAGTCAAAGGATATTTTGAATAAGGATGCAAAGTGTTGTAAAATATTAGTGTTTCCAAAAACATTTTGAAGATTAAGAAAATGTTGTACAAGTGCTAATTATTATAATATATAGAAGTAAAGATATCATAGTACCCATGAAGATCCATTGTGTAATGTTTATGGATGGGTATTAATGAGGTAAGTCTCTTCTCACGAAGAGTTGGAAGTGTGACCTGGCTCTCTTCCTGGTATGCTGGACTCTGCCACACTTTCCTGTCTGTCTGCATTGATAGCAACAGTTTCTTTTCTGCAGCAAGGAATAGATACAGTTTTGTCTCTTTGAAGGAGGAGAGATTTGGAGCCAGAAAGATTTACACAACTGCAGTGTGATTAATTTTCTGTAATCTTTTATTATGTCCTTTGATTTATCATTGCCAGCAAAATAAAAGCTAAAGTCTTGCTCTTGCATTCAAAGCTCTATGTTGGTGGTTCTCAGCTCTGGATGCATATGAAAATAGCACAAGGGACTTTCTCAACATAACAAGAACAGGATGGGGTTTAGGCATCTGAATAGTATCTTTATTCTCATACCTTATTGAGGATTTATATGGGTTTAGAACTCTAAAAATACACAAGAAATGATCCTGTTGATTTCTACGGAAATACCCTATTGTGAATTCAATTGGGATTTGCAAAATAATAAGAAATGTACATGTTGGTCTCTGCCCTCAGTCCCTGGCACAGAGCCCCTGAGACCCTTGTAATTTCCTGACTGATAGGGGTTGTAGGAGAATCTTTTGTTCTAACGTTTGATCGCTGTCTGGGTTCCTGAGACAGAGCTCCTGATACCCCCTTGTAGATAGGTGGTAGAATCTTTTGTTCTAGTATTTGGACTTTGACCCCAGTTCTTTACACTGAACTCCTAATACCTTTGTAATTTCCTGAGTGATAGGAGCATCTTTTGTCCTAAGGAGGCCACTCTTAGGATATAAACTGTTTGCCAGGGGAACTAACCATGTGATTGATTAGAGAGTTGAGACTTTAAGCCCCACCCCTTAACCTCCAAGAAGGGAGAAGGGCTGAAGGCAGATCACCAATAGCCAAAGATATAATCAGTCACCCTTAGGTAATGAAGCCTCTATTAAAAACCCAAAAGGACTAGGTTTGGAGAGCTTCCAGATAGCTGAGCAGGTGGAAGTTCCTGGAGTGTAGCACACCTCGGGAAGGCATGGAAGCTGTGTGCCCCTTCCCACAAAACACACCCAATGCATCTCCTCCATCTGACTGTTCATCTATATCTTTTATTATATCCTTCATAAATAAGTGGTTAAATATAGTTGTTTTCCTGAGTTCTGTGAGCCAGTCTAGCAAACTAATCAGTCCAAGGAAGGGTCATGGGAACCCCAATTTTATAGTTCGTTGGTCAGAAGTATAGGTGACAGCCTACTACTTGCTACTGATATCTGAAGTGGGGAGCAATCTTGCGGGAATGAGCCCTCAGCCTGTGGGATCTGATGCTATCTCCAGGTAAATGGTGTCGGACTTGAATCAGATTATAGACATCCAGCTGGTATCTGCTGGAGAATTGCTTGCTTGGTGTATGGGGAAATAACTCCCTAGGCATCTGGTGTCAGAAGTGAATTGCTGTGTAAGAGAGTAGGAAAAACAGTTTTGTTTTGTTTTGTTTTTCCCCGCCACCATCTCCTCAGAGGATTGCAATGAATTGCAACGGGATTCTGAGCAGTTTAGAGAAAATTGGCATTTAAATTACACTGAACCTTCCATTTTGTGAACATAGTATATCTCTCTAAATCTTTTCTGATTTCTTTTATTTGTATTTTGTAGTTTTCAGCATACAGATCTTGAACATGCTTTTAAAAAATATTATTTATTTATATTTTTGTTGCTGTTGTATTTCTAATAGTCTTCTGCTAGTTTAGAGGAATAAAATAGAATTTTTTATGTTGACCTTACATTCTGCATTGTTGTTAAAATCACTTATTATAGTGTTGTTAGTAGTTCTATAGCTTTCTACATATGATCATGTTGCCTGGAATGGACACAGTTTTATTTCTTTACTTCTAATGTGTTTTTTGTTTATTTTTCTTGTCTTATTTCACCAGCTGGGTTCTGCAGTGTGATGTTGACAAGGACTGGTGGGGGCAGTCCTCTTGATTTGTTCTTGATCTTAGGGGACAAGCACTCAGTCTTTCTTCACTGAGTATATTGGTCACCGTGATTATTTTTAAAGATGCCCATTGTCACATGGAAGAAATTCTCTTTTTTTCCCGAGTTTTCTGAGAGTATCAGGAATTGATGTTGAATTTTGTCATCTGCATCTATTCATATGGTCATATAGCCTTTCTCTCTTTTTGGTCTGTTGAGATAGTGAATTATATTGATTGGTTTTCATATGTCAAAATAGCCTTATATTCTTGGGATAAAGCTCCCTGGGTTGTGATTTTTGTCCTTATTTATTTATTTATTTAGAGACGGAGTCTTGCTCTGTCGCCCAGGCTGGAGTGCAGTGGCGCAATCTCGACTCACTGCAACCTCCACTTCCTGGGTTCAAGTGATTCTCCTGCCTTAGCCTCCTGAGTAGCCGGGATTACAGGTGAGCGCCACCACGCCCAGCTAATTTTCGTATTTTTAGTAGAGACAAGGTTTCATCATGTTGGCCAGGATAGTCTCAAACGCCTGACCTCGTGATCCGCCCACCTCGGCTTCCCAACGTGTTGGGATTACAGGCGTGAGCTGCTGCACCCGGCCTGTCCCTTTTTTTTTTTTCCTACATTTGATTTGCTCCTTTTGTTCAAGACTTTTGTAACTATGTTCATGAGAGATACTGACTTGTTGTCTTTTATTGTAATGTCTTTGTTTTTAGTATCAGAATAATGCTGGCCTTACCCTTATCCTAAACAAATTAATGCAGGAACAGAAAACCAAATACCGACACGTTCTCATTTATAAGTGGGAGCTAAACATAGGGTACTCATGGACATAAAGATGGAAACAGTAGACAGGGGGGACTGCTGGAGCGGGGACAGAGGGAGGGGGCAGGGGTTGAAAAACTGTTGAGTACTGTGCTCACTACCTGGGTGATAGGATCATTCATACCCCAAACTTTAGCATCATGCAATATACACATGTAACAAACCTGCACATGTATCCCCTCAATCTAAAATAAAAATTGGGCTGGGCGCGGTGGCTCATGCCTGTAATCCAGGCACTTTGGGAGGCTAGAGCAGGAGGATCACTTGAGTCTAGGAGTTCGAGACCAGCCTGGGCAACATTGTGGGACCCTGTCTCTACAAATAAATAAATAAATAAATAAATAAATAAAAGTTGAAATTATTAAAAAAAAGAATAATACTGACCTTATAAAAAGAGTTGGAAAGTGTTTCCTCCCTTTTTTTATTACCTGGAAGAGTGAGTAGAAATGCAGCGTTTTCTTCTTTAAATGTTTAGAGATCTCCAGTACAGCTCTCAGAATGAGGAGCTTTGTTTTTTGGAAGACTTTAAAATGTAGATTCAGTTTGTAATGGATATGGGCCTATTCAGTTTATCTGCTTCTCTTGAGTGAGCTTTGGTGGTTTGTGTTTTTCAGGGAGTAGTCTGTATGTGTCTAGTTCATCCAGCTTGTTGAATTCATGGACATAAAGGTTTTTAAATAATCTTTCTTTATTATTTCTGTAATGTCTGTAGAACCTGTGGTGATATCCCCTCTTTCTTGATATTAGTAATTTGTGTATTCTTTTTTTTCTTAGTCAGTCTGGCAAGAGATTTCTATTGTTATTGATCCATTCAAAGAACCAGCTTTTGGGTTTATTGATATTTTTCTTTCTATTTTTCTGTTTTCAGCATCATTAATTTCTGCTCTTATAGTATTTTTTACCTTTTTCTTGTTTTGAGTTTAATTTGCTCTTCTTTTTCTAGTGTCTTAAGTTGGAGGGTTAGATTAGTGACTTGAGAACCTTCTTCTTTTCTAGTATAAGCATTTTTAATACTTACAATGTGAAATTACCCACCATTTCATCCCTCTCTCTAGGCTGCCTACTTCCCACCCTGGCAGCAGCCAGTGTTGTTATTTTCTCAATATCCTCTCACATATAGTTTATACATATGCAAACAAATATATTATTTTTCTCCCTCTTTTTTAACATAGTTGTTAGATAACCTTCTAACAATTATTTTGTTCTATACCTTGCTTTTTCCCCCTTAGTCTGCCTTGCATATGATTCTCTCTTGCATATATAATCTCTTATTCTTTTTATGATAGCAGTCTTACTATTAATGGACATTTTGGTTGTTTCCAGTCTTGCCATTAGAAACATGCTGCAAAAAATGACTATGAATATGCACATTCAAAAACATCATTTTAGGCTTCTCAAGTGTGTAAATTCCGTGTGAAAAGAGTGGAACAGTTTTCTACCCCCTTTGTTTCTCTCCTTTTTCTGTGTTTAGATCATGTGCTGTCTCTTTTGATAAAGGGCCTACTTGGTATAGAGAGAAAGAAAGAATTACATTAATTCTTCTGCTTGGTCTATCCAAATAACTCCAGAGATATTCAGACTTATTTTCTTAATAATTCCTTTATTAAGTATTAGACCTACAATAATCACTTTATTTTAGTGTATTATTATTTTTCTATTTAGAGATGAGGTCTCACTGTGTTGCCCAGGCTGGTCCCAAACCCTTGGACTTAAGCGATCCTCCTGCTTCAGTTTCCTGAGTAGCTGGTACTAGAGGCATGCGCCACAGTTCCCAGATATAATTACTTTAGAAGTCGATAGGATCTAAGGACGCCATTCTTCCTGAAGGCATTTCCAAGGTGCTGTGCTTTCCCCTCTAGATTATTTTCAAACTCCTCATCATTGCTAGTCCCCTTGGCCCTCTGTATCTGCAGGTTCCCATGTGTGGATTCAGACACCCGCGGATATGGAGGGCCAACTCTAGAGGGGATTTGAATATCCGTGGATTTTGGTATCTGCAGGGGCCCATGGATTCTGAGGACTGATTATATATAATCCTTAGAATGTTATCAGTTCTTGTGCCACTGGTTTCACTTTTACCCAACAGCAGCTTTTTTTCCTTTCTTTTAGTAAGGAATATCAATAAGTCGTCAAGTATTTATTTGTACCTATAGCATAGGCAGTGACTCATGTTTTGTTTGTCCTGCTCATCGAATAGTTTAAAATACGGAGTTTGAAAATATCCCTCAATAAGAGAACGGATAAAATGCAATATATTCATACAACAGAATGCTGCATAGCAGGATGAACTAACATATGTAACAACATAATAAATCTTGCAGATATTTTGTTGAGTGAAAGAAGCCAGACGCAAAAGAGTGCATACTGTTAAGATTCCATTTATATGAAGTTCAATTGCTGCCAAATCTGACCTATGATACTAGAAGTCAGGATAGTTGTTACTGGGCCGGGTGCAGTGGCTCACGCCTGCAATCCCAGCACTTTGGGAGGCCGAGGTGGGTGGATCACCTGAAGTCAGGAGTTCTAAACCAGCCTGGCCAACATCGTGAAACCCTGTATCTACTAAAAATAAAAAAATTATCTGGGCATGGTGGTGTGCACCTGTAATCCAAGCTACTCGGGAGGCTAAGGCACGAGAATCACTTGAACCCAAGAGATGGAGGTTACAGTGAGCCGAAATCGCACCACTGCACTCCAGCCTGGGCAACAGAGAGAGATTCTGTCTCAAAAAAAAAAAAAGGATAGAAATTACCACGGTGGGAAGAGGGTTTAGGAAAGAGGTGCTTCTGGGTGCTAGTAATGTTGTCTTTTGACCTGAGTGCTGGTTAGTTACCTGGGTGTTTATTTTGTGAAAGTTCATTCAGTGAACTTTAAATGTTCATGAGGGAACATTTTGTGAAAGTTCATTCATGAATTATGCACTTTTCTATATGTTCATTATACTTTAATGAAAAATTAAAAAGGATACCATACAGAATTAACTAAAGGCATAATCGTTGATCATGGTTAGAGCTTAAAATTATATAAAACCAGAGAGATTACTTACTTTTTTCTGGCACATGTACTCTCTCTCTCTTTAAAGTGATCATTTAAAAAGTAATCAATTATGAAAGTGATAAATACTACATTACAAAATAAAAGGAAGTGTAGCTAAACTGTTTCTTTAAAAATCTTTCAAGCCAGGTGTGGTGGCACGTGCCTGTGGTCCCAGCTACTCAGGAGGCGAAGGTGGGAGGATCGCTTGAGCCCAGGAGGTTGAGGCTGCAGTGTGCTGTGATCATGCCACTGTATTTCAGCCTGGGCGACAGAGGGAGACCCTGTCTCAAAACAAAACAAAGCAACAACAACAAAGATATATTTCACCTAAGTCAGACTTCACACTACTTAGACTAAGGACAGTCTTTGGAAACAATAACGTATGACATTTACAAAATTTATCTCATTATTTTTTTAGATTTCTTTTCCTTTTATTATTAATTGAGGTCAGTGCCTTTTCATGCACTTACTAGTCATTTGTATTTCTTCCATGTCTATTTTGTGTATGTGAATGCACTTTCCCTTTTTCTCTTGTGTCTTTTTTTCTTTTTTTTATGAAGTTGATTTGTTTTGGGTCAATGGTTCTCAATTCTGGCTGTGTTTTGTATCACCTGGGGAACTTTTAAGAATTACCAGTGCCAACGCCCCACCCTAGGCCAAATAATTAGGATCTCTAAGGGTTGGGCCTAAGGCTTGGTATTTTTAATTTTGTGTGTGTGTGTGTGTGTGTGTGTGTGTGTGTGTGTGTGTATACATTCTATTATGGAAATTTTTATGCGTAGCAACATATATAACAAGTTTTTTTTTTTTGAAAGAGTTTTGCTCTTGTTGCCCAGGCTGGAGTGCAATGGTGTGATCTCAGCTCACCGCAGCCTCCACCTCCTGGGTTCAAGCAATTCTCCTGCCTCAGCCTCCTGAGTAGCTGGGATTACAGGCATGTGCCACCACACCTGGGTAATTTGCATTTTTAGTAGAGACGGAGTTTCTCCATGTTGGTCAGGCTGATCTTGAGCTCCCGACCTCAGGTGATCCGCCTGCCTCGGCCTCTCAAAGTGCTGGGATTACAGGCGTGAGCCACTGTACACGGCCCATCAGGCATTCTTAATCTCACTCTGGACTTCAGCAATAGTTTCTTTTGTTGCTTCATCTTTGTGGGCCACTTTACTTCAGGTTAGAAGCTGTATCCATCAGAGTTCTTAGTTATAAGTAATAGATACCATCTCTGGCTAATTAATTAAAAGGGTGACCCACAGATTCTGTAAGTAGGTTGGGAAAGTAGGCTTGAAAACACTGCTAGGAACATAGTGCAAAATCATTGCACAGAACTCTCATGAAGACACCTCTCTGGCCACAGACCTTGCTGCTTGTGCTTCAAACACCACTGATGCTGGGCTCTGGGTGCTGCCCCAAGAATCATTATCTCTGCTGCCCCAGAACACTGGATGTAGCTGCTCCTACTGCTGCCATCCCCAGTAGGTGGATTCTTCTGGAGTTCCTGCTTCTCCAAGTTAATATTTCCCCCCTTGAAATCTAGCATAGTGCATTTTATTGGTGGAGCTCTGTTATGTGCCCCTATCCTAGTTTCAAAGAAAGATGAGAAAGCAAATATATGGTTTTTTTTTCCTTCTTTGTACTTTAGTAGTGGAAAGTCTACTTGTCCCATAAGGTAGGGTGTGCTTAAATGTAGACTCAGCATTCAAGTGCTTGGTGTAAAAAAAAGAAAGTCCGCTGTAAAAGCTCTGTATCAGTCTTAGAAACCCATTCCTTTTAACTAATGATCTATCTTATAACCACTAGCTTTTCTTACATAATGCAGTAGATATTTGATGCAGGAATATGCCTTATTTATGGGTGCCACATTGCTTTGTACATGGAGCTGTATCTTTATTTCTGAAGAACCAATATATTTTAAAAACCCCATTCTAATTTTAGCTAGTTGCAGGCATTCCTATCTTTTATGAATAAACTCAAGGAGATGTAATAGTTAAAAGCTCAACTGTAACAAATATTGATATTTCCTGGTGGTGTTTTCACTGATAATTTTCTAGCTTATAGGCTATTTGCCTTTTTTCAGGTGTGATTTTTCTGTATATAGACAGTGTGAAAAATGGGAAACACTGTATTAGAACCACTGTGGGTATAAATAGGATGATACTTGCTTTTCAGAACAAAGGTGGTATAGTTCTCATTATTGCAAAAGTATTTTAAGTTACAATGAAACATTGTGAACACAAGCTTTTAAAAATTAACACAAAAAGCACATTCTTGGCTTACATGTGATAACTTTAACAACCAACTAGTGAAGTTTTTATCTGCTGTGAAACCAGGGCATAGTTGAATGAATGAAGCCATGGACACTTTGGGTCAGGGGCCTTGGTGATTCTGTCTTGGTTCTGCTGGTGGTGTGCAGCATTACCTTAGGTGATTCATTTATGATGTTCTACATTTCATCTTTCCAGTTCCTAAAGAAAGATTAATGTTACTATCCCTTCCTCTTTACTTTTCTTACAGTGGTGTATTAGAAGATCTGAGACAGGTGTGATTGAGCTTCTTAGAATAAACACGTGGTAACATAAAGGTTGTTACAGTAAAACAAAGACGAATGTACTGTAAAATCTTCATAGCAAGATGCACCCTGTTTAATACGTAACAAGAAACCGTTGTTGTAATATCCTAATGTAAGATTATGTTTCTGAATTATATTCATACTAGGTGGCCCTTCAGTTTTTGAATACTTAAGAACTGCAGCTGTGGATTTAATGGGTTTAATTAATAGGAAATTCACTTAAGGTTCATCCATTTGACCTCTGCTACATAGCCAATAGAAATTACATAGAATGTTTCTAAAACTTCCAGAAAATTCAGGCTAGCTTTAGCATTCTTCACCTAGCATAGGTGAAGTCTTAATTGTACAAACGAAAAAAAAAATCCAGGTTTTCTAAATGTGGTAAAATTGTAACAGACAAGGTCAGGAATCAACTTACTGGTTGCTCAGTATTTAGTGATACATTTGACTCCTTTTGTGGTTTCAGATAGCAATTATTTCTAATATAATTTATTTTGCAGTGAGGGCCGAGGCAAGTTGACGGTATTTTCAGTTAAAGCTATGTTAGCAACCATGTGTGGTGGAAAAATGCTGGACAAATTGAGATGTAAGTATTTTCATATTATTTGAAATATGCCATTTTCAAATTAGGACTTTTAAATGAATATTGTCAGAATTTTGAATGATGTTATATTGAGCTTTTAAAAAAATTACCTTATCACTCACTCTGCAGCAGCTGGCTCACAGTAGGTGAGTTATTGCCACCTACTGTTCAGATGGAAAAGTTGGTTAATTTAATTTATTGTTAGTGCTTTTTAGTGAGAAAATGGAAAAGACTCAGAATCATAATGCTGACATTTAAAAACTTATTTTAGAAATCTTTTCCACATTATCAAAATTATGCTTGAAAATGATTATATTGAGAACTTTTAGTTAAAGTAAATTTGATTACTTTTACTAAGTTTGGTCTGGTTTAGCTCTTAATAACTCCAGTCTTCATCAGGTCATGTTTGCTGTGATTACATTATTCCTTACTACTCTAGAGTCAGCTGCAGTTATTTAGAAGCTGATGACCTGTTTTTTAAAAAAATTCCTGTTATCTTTGCTAATTTTTTTTAACCATTAGTCATTTTGGCATTTTACCATTCATTAGATACTATAAGAAGGTGATTAGATAAAATCAAAAGAGGTGAAATTCACGAATATTTAATTTTGCTGCTTACGGTTTTTATTTATTCAGTTATTAGTTACTAACTCCCTAAGATATGCCAAGAATTGTGCTAGGTGCTTTACATGTATTTTCTCATGGAATCCTTAAAATTCCTTTGAGCAGCAGGTGATATTTTCTTCATTTTATCAATGAGTTAACCAAGGGGGCAAAGCTGGGGTTTTAACTCAGACGTCAGAGCCCTGTTCTGAGCTATGTGATTGTGCTCCCCTGTGCTAGTGCTGTAGCAGGAGACACACGTGTAATTTCAGTACAGTGTTCAGAGTGCCATAAAGCAGTAGCCACAGAGTAGGAAACTGGATGTCAGCTTTCAGGGGATGAGACTGAAGGCTTAATGAGGTAGTGTGGTAGTGTGGTACCCCTCTGAGCCCGGATTTGGATGACTGTGTCCTTGCAATGTTCCTCCATGCCTTACTTTTTTTTTTTTTAATTGAAAGATACAGAGGCTTAATACTTGATCAGATTCAAGTATTAATACAAGTTTTTCGGCAAGATTACTTCATAGGTGTATTTGGTTTTTGTGCTTTTTCTTACTTTACCATGACACTGAAAGTTGGAAAGCTAGATGGCCCATTAGATATAGATTTAGATATTCCAAAGAAAGATCTTAATGTATTTGGTCAACTGTTATCCAGTTTATCTTCATTTCAAAGTTAGCTGCAATGTAGAACACGTTTTTAGTAATAAGAATTATGGTTTTATTTAAATATTCTTGTGAGGTTTTTCACATTGTATATCCCAAAATATTCTTTGGGCTGAAATTCCTTTTATATTTTTGTAAAATATAAAAATGATGTTTTTCTGAGGAAGATAATATGTATGAAAGTATATTTAATTCAAACACAAAGAAAAGTTGTAATCTTGTCTAATTTTTAATGATGCTGATACCAGATAAAGAATATATATACCATCTTTATTAATATTAGGGAGACTGGTTGAAAAATACAGTAGTAGAAAAATACATTAGTAGAAAATTAACTGTATTCTAGATGACTCTGGAATCTTTAAGTTTCTTTAAAGTCTACTATATTTACATAGAGCCAGCTCACCTGGCACATAGTAAATACTTAAAATTTTGTCAAATGTAAATTGTTGATTGAATACTAAAATTACTCTAGTTCTGTGTTATAACTGTTAGTGAAAAGGCGCAAATTCTAGTTCTTGGTTTGGAAGGGATCCAGGTGATAGCAGTTTTTTTGATGTGGCTTCTGAACTTTTTGGAGGAACACAAAGTGACCAAGATTGAAGTGGCACAAAAGCCCACAGGCCAAGCCAAAGGTGACATGTCAGCGTGCTCAGGACCCCAAGTCATTGCAGTAGTGTTTGGATGGCTGTGATACAGCCTGTGCTGGGTTACCAATCACTGTGTTTATCTGATTCAAGTAGATTTCAAGTGTGATTTATCTTTTCCATGCTAAAAATTATAGTTTCTCTGCCAGTTGTAGGTCTGTTTCATTATTTTTATTGTACTGTAATTATCTTGGCTTGGGTTTGAGATGTTCAACATAAGTAAAATATTTGGGTTGGGAAGACTATCTCTACTTTTTAATCTTCCAAGGTGGAAACCACTTTAAAATGTGGCCTGCCCCTTCCATTTTAAACAGAACTTGGCTGAGTGTGGTGGCTCATGCCTGTAATCCCAGCACTTTGGGAGGCTGAGGTGGGAGGATCACTTGAGGCCAGGAGTTTGAGACCAGCCTGGGCAACGTAGCGAGACCGTGTATCTATAAAAGTAATTTTAAGGCCGGGTGCGGTGACTCATGCCTGTAATCCCAGCACTTTGGGAGGTTGGGGCCGACCACCTGAGGTCAGGAGTTTGAGACCAGCCTGGCCAACATGTTGAACCCTTGTCTCTACTAAAAATACAAAAATTAGCTGGGCATGGTGGCACATACACATAATCCCAGCTACTTGGGAGGCTGAGGCAGGAAAATTGCTTGAGCCCAGGAGGTGGAGGTTGTAGTGAGCCAAGATCATGCCAGTGCACTCTAGCCTGGCCGACGGAGTGAGACTCGGTCTCAAAAAAATAAATAAATAAAAATAAAAGTAATTTAAAAAGTTAGTTTGGCATGGCAGTACACACCTGAGGTCCCAGCTCCTCGGGAAGCTGAACCAGGAGGATCACTTGAGCCTAGAAGTTCGAGGCTGCAGTGAGCTATGTCACTGCACTGCAGCCTGAGTGATGGAGTGAGACTCTGTCTCAAGAAAAGAAAGAGAGAGAGAGAGAGAGAAGAAAGAAAGAAACCAGAACTCTGATTATACTTTTAACATTTTCATCTCTTAAGGATGCCATTTTCTGATGCATTTAGGATTTAGGGCTAATTGTAAAGCTTGGTTTGTCTCTTCCTCCTCCTCCTATTTTGAAACTATTGTGCTTTTTCAGTTCTTGAGTTTTTTGTTGGTGGTGGTGGTGGCGGTGGCAGTGGTTTGTGTATGTCCTTTATCACTGGCAAACACGATGGTATGTATTTTCAGTGTACCACTCTCTGGAAATCTCTCCTTGCTTCTGACTTACTACTTTTAATATGCTACGGACAAAGAAGTCATAACCACACCTCTTAGCATTCTATTTAAAATAGGGATTTAAAGTGATTGTTATGAGAGAAGCACTTGAGCTTGTGTAGTATGATTGTTAGTTTTGGCTATTTTCAGAACCTTTCCCTCCTTGTTTTCTAGTTCTCAGCAATGTCCTACTTAGTTGAGGTGGCTGAATAATAGTGCAGCCAAAAGGGAGAAATAACACTGTATTGTAACAGCAAATGATCTTTGATTGTTTATTCACTTTCTCCTACCTAATTATTCCGTTGTTTTGGTTCTTCTTGTTTGCTCCAACCTCTTTCTACTGACTGTACTCTCTGTTACCTTTATTAATGCTCCTATTATATTAAGTTTTTTCATTTATGGAATGTTTTAGCATTTCTACTTTTTTTTTTCCGCTTTGATCTTCCTGCTTTTTACTTTCTTAGAATTTTTCCTATGATTTTCTCCCCTCTACCTTTTTTATTTGACATAGGGTTTTTGGTTTTAGTATTTAGTATCAAGATAGCATTTGAATGACTGAATAAATATTTGTACTTTTAGTTTAAAACATTTCTTAGATTTTTCAGATTTGTCTTAAGAGAGTTTCTGCCTCCAGGTAGCATTCATTTACAGAGATGGTTCACTGTTATGGTCATTAGGGACTATGTCCTAGATTCAGAGGTAACTTTTATCAGGATTCTAAATACCAATGATTTATAATCAGAATACGGACTTTAATTAAAAGCACAATCAAAATTCAGTAATGTCAGAAACCAAAAATATAACTCAAGGAAACAAAATTTGTAGACTATAAAGCCCATTATGTATTAAAACATGCTTAATTATCAATGAATTTGTGCAATTTATTTACTTTAATTCTGCTATTTGTTTTCGAAGAAACTTAGTCTCCTTATTCAAATTGCATCTGGTTGCAGTAAAAGGAGCAAAAGATTTATAAATTTATTTTAAAATTCATTAAAAAGCTGGTGCTACCATTTTGAAAGGCAGTTTGGAAGGCTTTAAAAAGATTTGTATTCATTCACTCAGTCTACTTCTTGAGTTTATCCTAAAGAATTAATCAGAAGTGTACCCGAAGTTTTTTGTATAGTACAACACTTATATGAAAACTTGAAACATCTTTAGTGTCCAAAAGTGAGAACTCGGTTGTTTTGGGACACCCACATGATTGAATATAATGCCTTTAAAAATAGGTTTTAGATCAAAATGCCTAAGTGTAATATAGTTTTAAACAAAAATTTGCTATGCACATAGAAAATAAGAAATATACCAAAATAATAATGGGTTTTTCTCTGGGTTCTAACACAATGGTTTTATAATAATAATTTATATTATTTATCTTTTTGCATGTTTTTGATAGACCACACTATCAGCAGTCAAGAGAAAAGATGACCTGAGATTCTTTCTGTCTTGGTCAGAATTGACTATTCCTACTGATGTTTCAACTGTTTGCTTCCTTCATGTTTCATTAGCAGACTGTAGAAGGGCCTCCCTTTGAAGTTACAGTTAAACAGTTTCACCTGTTCAGAATTTAGACTCCTCTGCTGTAGTTTTTTAACCACCCATGGCTGCATAATTATCCTCTCTGGTTTCTGTTAACCATCCCTTCTCAGTAGATGGAAGTGACTGTTTAATCTGAATGAGTGATGGCTAGATTTATATTTTTCAGATAACCAAAATGTTTTAGAAATGAAAGAAAGTAAGAGATAAGCCTTAAATGTGTATTTTATGAATAAGGGGAAAAAAAGAAGAAAAAGGAAAACAAAAACCAAAGGAGGTCTGGAGCTTTGTCTCAAGTAGTTCCTGGCTGAGTCAACACCAGAAGCCCAAGGCATGCAGACTCCCACCCTCCAGCTTCATTGCAGCTTAATGATGTGGCATATTAATGAGTTTCTTTTTTTTTCTTTTTTTGTTTTTGAGATAGAGTCTCGCTCTGTTGCCCAGGCTGGAGTGCAGTGGTGTGATCTCGGCTCACCACAGCTTCCACCTCCCGGGTTCAAGTGATTCTCCTGCCTCAGCTTCCCAAGTAGCTGGGACTACAGGTGTGTGCCACCATGCCTGACTAATTTTTGTATTTTTAGTAGATACCGGGCTTCCCCATGTTGGACAGGCTAGTCTTGAACTCCTGACCTCAGCTGATCCGCCTGCCTTGGCCTCCCAAAGTGTTAGAATTACAGGCATGAGCCACCACACCCGGCCAGTGGCATATTAATGAGTTTCGATCTACAGTATGCACTTGGGCCTAGTTGTGTTTAGGTATTTATCAGCATACAGATGTGTGTGCATGGTTTTGTGGGTTAGGTTGCTGAGCTGGTAGAAAGATGACAGGCGATGAGAGTCATTTGCCAGGGAAAGCAAACATGTAAAAGAAAATGGCTTTCTGTTTATAGACTCATTTCTTCAGTCTAAACAGCCCTATCATCTTGCAAAAAAAATAGGTGGCTAGTCATGTGGGGATGAAAGGGGAGTTGAAATAGATAGATAGATCCAGCCAGTAAAACCAGGGTCATTATCACCAGGAAAAAATCAAAACATATGTGATGGTGGTGGCTCAGTAACATTTTGCTTATTACACAAAAGATATTGTAGAATATTTTAAAAATTGTGTACACATGTACGTTTAAGGGCGTGATTGTGGGTTTTTCACAAGGGAGAAAGCTTCCTTTTTAGCTGGAAATAACTATTAGGGAATTAGCATACTTTGAGAGGTGTATAAATAGAAAGAGAATTACTGGGGAAATTAACTGGAGATGTGGGAAGTAATTTAGTCCCTTAATACCAGGAGGGTTTAGGGCTTTATTTAATTAGAGTACTAGTTTAATTTTTTAAATATTTTCATTAAATTTTATTATTTTATTCACTTCTTTGATAAGATCCTTTTATATGTACATAGATAAATCACAATAACTTAGGTTGATTATTAAACTTCATTTAAGATTTAAGAATTAGCAATCATTTTTAAATTGTTTTTCTTACAGATAAAAGCCTATTCATAAAAAAATTGTTTTAAACCAATAACTCAAGAAGTAATGAATTACTTCACTGTGCCTTCAATTTTGGGGTCTAGCAGTATGTCTCATTAAAACAAATAGACATGTTTCCACTTCTCTTATTGTAATACAGGACTGTTACAGTTTCTTATGAATAAAAATTTTTTTATTACTTTGAATCTATTCATATGACATAGTAACTAAGTAAGTGAAATAATACTTTTTTGTGGGAGTGGTTAGTCATTTTAGTATCTAGTCACTCCTTTTTATTACTCTGAATGGGTTAGGTATAGATTCGTTGGTGTGGGTGTATACATACACATTTTTGTGATTGTGAAGCTATACATATATACATATTCATGTACTTGAAAGCTAAAGTCACTGGTCCTGAATATTTCCACCACTAGTGGCCACAGGTTAATTACTCATTAGTTAATTAGTTATGAATACACAGAGTGGCGATAGGAAACTTGACTGACAGTGGCTTAAGCAGATTGGGATTTATTTTTCTCATGTAAAAATAAGTCCAAAGGCTGATAAGTTCAGAGTTGGTACCCTGACTTATGGCTGTCATCACAGACTTCACTTCTTCCCGTCTTTCTTCTGCCATATGGCCTTCGTCCTTAGGATCAAAAGATATTTGCTGTATCCCAGGCCTCTGTACTTACTCCAGGCAGAAGGAAGAAAGAGGTGCCTCTATGAAGAAAGCAAAGGGTTTTCCAGAAATCTACTCCAGCATTGCAATGTGCAAAGGAGGCTGAGAAGTCATTTGTTAAGTGGCACATAGTCATTCCCAGCAGTCAGGCTTAGCTAGTGAGCGAGAAGGGGAAGAAGATACTGAGGCACCTGGCAGTGTCTGCCACCTCCCATGTTGACCCTCTCTTTTCATTCAGATTCAATGAACGATTATTTTCCTCCTTGCAAGACTAGCAGCCAGCTATTTATTTGTTTTTGAGATAGGGTCTTGCTCTGTTACCCAGGCTGGGGTGTAGTGGTATGATCAGAGCTCACTGCAGCCTCCAACTTCTGCACTCAAGCGGTCCTCCCCCTTCAGTCTCCCGAGTAGCTGAAACTACAGGCGCCTGCCACCATGCCTAGCTAATTTTTTTATTTTTTGTAGAGACAAGGTCCTGCTATCTTGCCCAGGCTGGCCTTGAACTCCTGGGCTCAAGCGATTCTCCTCTGCCTGGGCCTCCCAAAGTTCTGGGATTACAGGTGTGAGCCACCACGTCTGACCAGCAGCCAGCTATTTAAAGGTTAAATCATTTATGTTCTTCCCTCCTTTGAAGAGCATCATTTATTCATATCATTGGTAACATTTTCAAAGTACTCTATCTGCAGTCTAGAACTGTGGTCAAATATTGTTTCTAACTGTCTGCAGGGTAGTTCCACTTAAAAATTTTGCTAGTTTGGGCCAGGCACTGTGGCTCACACTTGTAATCCCAGCACTTTGGGAGGCCGAGGCGGGTGGATCACGAGGTCAGAACATTGAGACCATCCTGGCTAACACGGTGAAACCCCATCTCTACTAAAAATACAAAAAATTAGCTGGGCATGGTGGCGGGCGCCTGTAGTCCCAGCTACTCAGGAGGTGAGGCAGGAGAATGGCATGAACCTAGGAGGTGGAGCTTGCAGTGAGCCAAGATCACACCACTGCACTCCAGCCTGGGCAACAGAGTGAGACCCCATGTCAAAAAAAAAAAATTGCTAGTTAGTTCAAACAGTTATTATGTTCAAAGCTAAGTATAATATCTTTATCTTCAATTTGCTTATGTCAATCAGGATTTGTCAGCATTTCCCCAAACTAGAAACTTAAAATAATCCTAACTTTTAAACTTCCTTTATTCTGTAATGTAATTTACCATCAACTGCAGTTCCTTGCATTGAAATGCCTTGGACTTGGCCTCCCCTGTCCCCGCACACACTGTCACTGCTGTAATCCAGGCTCCCCCCACCTCCTTTGTGCATTGTTTAGAAGGTTTCCTAGCTGGTGTCTCCAATTCCATTCTTTTTCTTTTATCCATTGTGTGCCGGTCATTAACAGTCTAATCGCCTTGAAACCTAGCTTTCTAAAAATTTGATCTCTACTTAAAAATTTTTAAGCTAAATCCAGATTGCTTCCCTCTTTCATGGTTTTCTTTTATAACAGAAATACTCTTCCTATTCAGTCTTTATTTTTCTTTTTTTCTCGCTGTAAATTGGCTGTCATAGAATTTTTTCTTCAATGCCCTATTTCCTGCTTATCACCAGTAAGAGATACATGCTGCACGCTCCTGTCATAGAGACTTTTATCCTACTCTTCTTTAGTGCCCCCCAGTCCCTATCCTCAACCTGTTTTCACTCCATCATTCCAGATCCTCTCTTTCAAGGCCTAGCTTCCAAATGTCTTTATTTTAGAACTTGACAATTCCTGCTTATGTGTTTTTGTATCTATTCTAAATTATATTTCGAAGGAGTGTGGTGTAATGGTATTTGTTTTGGAGTCAGATAGGTGTGGTTTTAAACTTGATTTGGCCTCTTTAACTTTTTGACCTTAAGCAAGTTAACCTTTCTAAGCTGTAATAGTAGAGTAATGCTTAGTATTAGAGTTTGTTGCATGAGAGCAAAAACCCAGAATAATAGTATCGTAAACAAAGTTGAAGTTTAATTTTCTCTCACATAAAAGAAGTCCAGAGGTGGGTAGTCCAGGGTCAGTATGGTAAGTTCATGTTCTTCTGGGATTCACACTTTATCTTTTTTTTTTCCCTACCATTCTAGAGTGATTTCTATATCAAGATTGAGATTACCACATAGTCCAAGGTGGCAGCTGGAGCTCCAGCTGTCATAGCTGCACTCCAGATAGAAGAAGGAGGAAGGGAGTAAGGAAAAAGTGGCCTGCTTTTTTGGCTCAGTTAGGTTTGTTTACCTAGCCTTCTGGAAGTCCCCTACAACCCTTCTGCTTACAAGCTCATTTTAGCTAGAACTTAGTCACATGACCACTACTTACTGGGAACTTGCAACTTGTTGGTTGGTACATTCCTGCATGACATAAAATTAGTGTTCTGTTACTAAGGAAGAAGAGGATAATGTGGCTACTGGCAGACTCAGCATAGTTAACTGAAGTGGTGCCTAGCACATGGTAGGGCTTAACATGTATCTTTTTGCCTCTATTTTTTCTGTTGTCAGCTCAAATTCTTCTTTGTTTCATGTGTATCTTATTTTTCCAGCTACATTGAAAGTTTCTTGGGGGATAAGGACCACTTGTCATATTTCTTTGTTGTGCTTCGAAACACCTAACAGAGTGCTTGCACTTGGACCACATAATAGGAACTTAATATGTATTTGTTAATTAATTTATTTTACTTTCTACTAAGGCCATCTTTTAGTCTCTTGCTGCATTTTTTCCCCCCATATGGGTATTTAATATTTTTCCATCAACTGTAAACTAGCAGCTATCATGAGAGGACACACTGAAGATTTTCGTTCCTTTGGTAATTTCTTCTTTTCTAATGCCTTAAAAATTACCCTGTGGATCAATAACCTAACATTTTATCTTTCTTTAATTAGTGTATTTAAAATTTTTTTTCGCCTGATGCTTCAGTATAAATTCCCCAAAATTGAACCCAAAAAGTAATGCATATATGTATATTACATATGTCTGTTAAATAGGTATAGATCTCTACTATACCTCTTCACTGTGAATATATAGAATATGAATTTTCTTTTCTTTTTTTTTTTTTTTTTTTTGGAGACAAGGTCTCACTCTGTCACCCAGGCTGGAGTGCAGTGGTGTGATCATGGCATCACAGCTCACTGTAGTCTTGACCTCCTGGGCTCAAGCAATCCTCCCACCCCAGCCTCCCAGGTAGCTGGGACTACAGGTGCACACCACTATGCCTGGCTGATTTTTAAATTTCTTTTGTAGGGATGAGGTCTCAGTATGTTGCCCAGGCTGGATGAATCTTCAAAATGCTATGTTTGAAAAGTCCTCAGGAAATGATTTTCCTGTGCATATTTGACTTAATAATGTTTGTAAGGAAGTTCAACGGATTGAAAAACTGCCTAGGTCACATTTCTTTGGCAAATGCTTTTGACTTCTGGTTTTCTTTTACTCCCCAACTGTGGATGAGAAGAGAGGAATGATTGGAGACAGGAACTCCCTGCAAGCAGATAAAGTTGTAGTAGTATTACTAGAAGCTTCTTTCTCATCTGCTTGACCTGACTTAATATAAAAATAGAGTCTTACAGTATCAAAGTATCTTGGAATAGAAGAGTTTAGATGAGTTACTTTGATTCTGCTTTGGAACTCATTAGATAAATATTTTAAATATGCTCTGTGGCTCCTTCAGATGTGTTCTTTCACAGGCATGCATTACATCATCAGTATAGAATATACAAGTATAATACAATTTCTTTCATTCCCTATCACCAAGATGCTAATGTATTTATATACTCAATCATGCATATGTCTTATATAAACACATGTAGAGATACTAAGAGATAAAGATACGCTGCTGCAAATTCTTCTTGGAACAAAGTGAGGTATAAATAAATAAAAGTTATATATCATCTAGTTTTAAACACTCAAAAAGAGTAGGATAGTCATACATGAATGGTTATTTGATGTTTAGGTAGAATATTAAGTGAGTGGAAGAGAGGGGCCTCATCTGCAGGGTAGCCACACAGTGTTAATAAGGATGAGAATAGTTTTAATATTAACTAAAAGTCACAATAATTTTATGATACTTTTTTAATGATACTTTTTGTTTGGTATACAAATGACATACAGCCATTTATAAAAAGCTGATATTTCCTTATAGCTTGACTTTATTTGGTTTTGTTCTCATAGATGTTTTCTCCCAGATGTCAGATTCCAATGGCTTAATGATATTTAGCAAGTTTGACCAGTTTCTGAAGGAAGTTCTGAAGCTCCCAACAGCTGTCTTTGAAGGGCCATCTTTTGGTTACACAGAGCACTCAGTCCGCACCTGTTTTCCACAGCAGGTAAGGACAGTTTTATAGAATCTAGGGCTAGAAGAGCGCTCTTCCCTCCCTTCATCTTCTAATAGATTTCGCCAGATTGCTTCCAGTCTAGTAAGGTCTTGAGTAGGGGAGGAAAAAAGCTTTAAAGGTGGTGGTGGGGAGTGGATGAATAAAAGCGGGAGGTAAAAATTCACCTGAAAACTCTTATGGGGGAACTGGGGGTGGGGGGGCGGTGTCTTCAGAAAAAAAATGAAGTATTTTAAAGAAAAATGTTTAAGAACAAGTGTGTACATTTTTGCTACAGGACATATATTACTTTTTCAGATGAGTTCTTGAAACCATGAGATGAGGGAATTTTGATATAAAACTCTGTAACAATACTGCATTGTTTCCTGAGTGCTGGAGACAGGGAATGCTGTATAGCTCTCACTCGCCAGCATAAAATCCCTCAAGGGTACACTACCATTTTCATATTAGAAAAAGATAGATTTGATTTCCTTCTGGTGGTCTGGACAGAGAGGCTGGAATGAGTGTGTTTCTGAGATCTTAACCATGCTTCAGAGAACCGTCTACACCTAACAAATGGTTGCTACAGCCAGTGTCCATGCCTCAGCCAGAGGCTAGACACTGGCTGCAGCGTCCGTTTGTTAGCTTAGAGATTAGATAAAAGAAGCTTAATGTTAAACTTACCTAGAAAGTTCTGTAAAGGAATTAAAAAACACTTTGCTAAAACTAATAGGTAAAAAATTAATGGAAACAGGATATTGACATATTCTAAAAGTATCTCCCCATAAGATATTTATTAATTACAAAAAGAACATAGTAACTTTACAGTGGAGAAACTGATCAGATATCACTTTACCAAGTGATCAAAATCCCTATCACCACTAAAGGGATAAACTGATACCACCTGCCTCCTGATAGGACGCATTGAGAAGTACTCAATATCACTTCTCCGGTAACTCCTGCCAAGAAAGCATAATCTGAATCTCATCCCAAGGAAACATCAGACAAACTCCAACGAAGGAATTTCTACAACCTAACTGACCTTTACGCTTCAAAAGTGTCAATAATATGAAAGATTAAAAAAGATGAGGAAATGTTCTAGGTTAAAAGAGTTTAAAGAGACGTGAAAAGCTGAATGAACTCACAAGCCAGGATTTTCTGTTGCTATAACGGATGTTACTGGGACTATTGGAAAAATCTGAATAAAGTTTATAGCCTAGATCATAGTATTATGTCAATGAATGTTAACTTCCTGATTTTGATATTTGTATGTAATTATTTAAGAGCATGTCCTGTTTTTTAAAAATTTGAACCATTTAAGGATAAAGGAGCATCCTTCTGCAGTGTTAACATTTGAGGAATCTTGGTTAAGGGAAAATGGGAATATTTTGGTAATCTTAGAACCTTTTTGTAAGTCTGAAAATCATTTAAAGATAAAAAGCTAAACGATAAAAGGAACACATCTAAAGGTTTGAGAACTGAAAGGATGTTGTAAACTAGATCCTCCTGACCTGTGATACTCTGATTCAAAAAAGAATGAAAAACACATACACACACGGCCCCTCCCCACCTACATACCTTTTTACATTTAAAGTTAAGAATTCATGGTTATTTGAATTCAGACTTTCGAATAGTATTTAGTTTGTTTAGAGGTTATTCAGCTTTAGCACTGAAGGTGGCACCCATGATAATGGAGAATTATTTTTAGTAACATCTGAGGAGATATTCTTCCCAAATTTGTGCACACTTTGCCTGATTGGTTTTGTGCAGATTTGCCTCTATGCACTATTTATTGTTTCTTTCAGCATAAATGGCAATCAGCATCAGCTTTTAGCATATTAAAAATATCTCTGTGCTTCAATTTTTTCTAATGAAACCTAGTTCACATTTTCCCCCCCGAATATGCATTTGCAAATGATGTGAGGTTGTCTGAACATAATCCTGGTACAAGAGTGTCCTTCAGGTGTTAACGTGCCTTTCAGGGACGTAAGTGAAGATGAGTATGATGAAGTCACAGCTCTCCTGCATTTTTTTATCTGGAGCCCGTCTCACTGCTGCTCGTGCTGCTGCCTTGGAGGTATCATCACCTTCCATGGTGGCCCACACAATACTCTGGGGTAATCTTGTGTATGGTGTACATATGGCTTTTCACACAAGATGCCTCCTGGAGGTCAGGCTAAAAATGGATCAAGTTCTGGAATGGTACTCTTAAGCAAAATGGTATTGGAACGGGGAAGGGAATTTATACAAAGAACTATCAGTGATGAACATTGAGAAATAGATGACAGTTATGTGGGGTATAAACCTAATCTTTAATTTAATTGCAACGTGAGTATTCCGATGAGAATCTGGCGTTGGAATAACAGTTTACAATGTTGAAGAAATTTTAAAAAGTGCAGTTGTTAATTCTAAGAATGCGATCTAGGATTCTGCAAATTAACCTTATGACATACATAATTGTGAGGCCTTTGAACTCACAACCTGATCATTACTTTTTACCTGCTTCATTCATATTCCTGTAAAAAAAATCAATCTGCATTTTTGCATACGTCAAATTTGGAAAAGAGAAGTTTATCTCAGTCCATGAAAATGTTAAAAAAAAAAAAAAAAAAACTCAGGGGAAATAGAAATCACTCATAGAATATACTGATATATTGACCAAGGAGTGAGACAGCTTGGACAAAGTTTCACGCTGCAAGAGTTAAATTCAAGGAGTTTTGCGTTTCTTTTTGAAAATGGGCTTTTCTCATACAGTTTGTTTTGCTTCAGTATGTGTTTCCTTAATGAGAATCAGCTCTTACATCATCAGAAAACAATGTTGATGCAAATTAGAAATTGCGTTGTTTTTTCATATGCACTTTTCCCCAGCATTTTGATGTTCTGGGCTGAACAAAAAAGCGATCACAATTAAAGAGAAAGTATGACTATTTTAAGAAAGAAGCTGAAAATCCTGCAGTACCTTCCTTTAGGGAGAGAAGTGACTGGTTTCAAGGACCCATGAGCTGCTTCGCTTTCTGCAGTGCTATGATGATGAAGCTGCAGCTGAGTGAAGAGGCCGTGAAGACGTTTTGCCTCCTGTGCTGACATGATCGATGGACAGAATTAAGTTTTCCCCTGGATCCGATATCTGGTTTTGATGAAACCGATCTATTTTGAAAGTTGTATGCTCGTCTCATGAAGAAGGAAATCAGTGGCTCAGGATCGAAGGCTGAAAGACACCATCCGACAGTGATACCAGTGCATGCACCTAGGGGGATTTAGTTTGGCTGATTATTTTGTTTGTCCTCTATTTACAAGGCCATGTAGATTCTTAGTGGTTGTTCCAACTCTGTTTTCTTCATATACCTTATGATTTTTAAGTCCACAGTGTTGTACTCTGCACACCTTTCCATTATAGCATTTTGATGTAAAGAAATTTCAGCTTCTTTCTTAATGTAACACATTACAGCAGAAATGCTTTTTTTTAATGATATGAAGAGAATTACACATTGGTTTATTTTAATATAGTTTTAATTCTTTTTTAAAACACATTTTTTTTTTTTTTGCCTGGGAAACTAACCCAAAATAAGGTCTGTGGATTATGTAGTTTAGTTGTTTTTAAAACACAAGAGAAATTAGATACGTTTATAAGTTAATTCAGCAGAACCCATCTATTAGGATAGCTAAAATTAAATACTGACTTCGAGTATTGGTAAAGATATTTGGAGCATCCAGTACTCTCAACAAACTGCAAGAAGCCCTGGTGATTTCTTAATAAAACTAATCTGACATCTCCTTATGACCTAGCAATTAAGTTAAAACCTAATCCTAGGTTTTAAGACTTTTCAGGAGTGCTCTTATCAACTGTATTCATACTAGCGCCAAACTGGAAGCATCCTGGATGTCCATTATTAAAAAAACATTGGAGAAAAGTTAATTTAAGAGACAGTATGTCTGGAATTTGCCCCAAAATGATGAAGGTTGGAGGTAAAGCAAAAGCAAAAATGAAACCAAATTAGTCATATGTTAAGAACTTTTGAAGCTGGATAGGCTCTTTTTTTTTTTTTTTTTGAGATGCAGTCTCACTCTGTCGCCCAGGCTGGAGTATCTTGGCGCAATCTCAGCTCACTGCAACCTCTGCCTCCCAGGTTCAAGCGATTCTCCTGCCTCAGCCTCCCAAGTAGCTGGGATTACAGGTGCCTGCCACCACGCCCAGCTGATTTTTGTATTTTTAGTAGAGATGGGGTTTCACCATGTTGGCCAGGCTGATCTTGACCTCCTGAACTCAGGTGATCCTCCTGTCTCGGCCACCCAAAGTGCTGGGATTACAGGTGTGAGCCACTGCGCCTGGCTGGGATGGGCATATTATACTATTCTCTCTACTTTGATATATTTTTAAGAATTTTAATAATAGAAAAATTGTCATTGCAAATTTGTGATTGTGATTATTGTCTGAACATAGTACAGTATTGTTATAGCACCCCAAGACTAATACTTTGGTGAGTAGCCCAGATATATTAACGTTCTTAAGGGTTTACAAACTAACTGACTTTCAAGGCTTAAAAGTTGTTTGAAATAAGCAGTAAATGTATTTAAATTTCTCCCCAAATTTTCCAAACTTTAGAGTTTTGGAAAGTGCAATATTTCTCCTTAGAAAGGAGATGCTATTTGTTATTTATTAGGTCTTCATATTAATGGCATCTGCAGCTCATCTAGAACAGCCACTGCCACGATGCTGGCTGCACTGGGGGAAGCGCGGCTGGGGCTGCAAGCTCCATAGAGCTGGTGGGAGCCAGGAACAGGCAGAAGCCCCACCCTATTCTCAGTTGACAGGGTGGGAGCTTCGCCTTCCCTGGGCTCAGCTGCAGCCAGTCAAGCCATGGCTGCAGACTGGGTATCTCTGCACTGTCAGGGGCCTGGGAAGGCTGCCCTTACCCCTGCAGGCTTGGAGGTGTCTGCTCCCACTGCCTGGCATCTCCCTGCTCCCAGCACCTGCTCCAGTGTCAGAGCGAGGCTGAGGCCAAGCTCAGGCGCTGTTGCAGCCTGGCCGGGTGTGCACATGCTCGGGGCAGCACTGACATGCCAGCCCCCTGCCACCTCAGCACCCCTGGACTTTGGGCACTGATGAGCATGGAAGGAAGGCCATGGGGGGCTGAGGGCAGCTTGGCACTGGCCTGCAGGTGCCTCGTGGCATGAACACCTGGGTGCCATGAACAGCAGTAGGAGGCAGACAGGCCCCTGGGTGGAAGGGCATGGGTCCCTGGTGAAGCCCCACCTTCAAGCCAGGGAGGGCCTGAAGCATGGGGGTCAGGCTACCAGTCCCATGGACTGGCATGGGAACTTGTGGTGCTTTTTCCAAGCCCACCCATGGCCACCCATGGACCAGTCAGCATGCACTTCCTCCCCTTTAAGGCCCATAAAAGCCCTGAACTCAGCCAAACTCGAACAAATGATGGGACTACCAGCTGTGGAGAGGAGCTACCCACCCAGAGTCTCCTGTCTGCTAAGAGCTGAAGAGATGATGGGACAACCAGCTGCAGAGAGGAGCTACCCTGCCAGGGTCTCCTCTCTGCTGAGAGCTGAAGAGACGTCAGGACGACCAGCTGCAGAGAGGAGCTACCCACTCCAGAGTCTCCTCTATGCTGAGAGCTGAACACTTGTTGGGACACCCTGGCTGTGGAGAGGAGCTATCCACTGCGAGTCTCCTCCGAACTGTTCTATTGCTCAATATTAAGTTCCTCTTTACCTTGCTTACCCTCCACTTGTCCACATACCTCAATCTTCTGGGTACGGGACAAGAACTCGGGACCCACAAAGTGGCAGGTCTAAAAGAGCTGTAACGCAAACAGGGCTGAAATATGCTCCTTGCTTGCCATGTTGTGGGCAATAAGAAGAAGAAAGAAGGAGAAAAGAGCTGTACCCCTCTGGGGAGCCCAGACATAGGAGCTCCCCAAGCCAGGGCTGTAACACCCTCCTTGGGGCTTTGCAGTTCCTGGCGTCTCCAAGCTTCTGGGTGCCACCGTGTTCGCTGGTGCCAGCTGTGGAAGCAGCTTGCAATATGCCTGGTCCAGTGCAGCCTCACAGAGAGCCAGCGTCCGTGCTGGTGCCTGGAGCTGCCTACCCCACCGCAGCTGGCATGCCTGGCTGTGCATGGTGGCCGGACCTCACACTCCTTCACACTCCCTTCACTGCTCTGCACCTGGCTCACCCTTGGTAGGCGTGAGATCTAGGCCGAGTGGGCGGAATGAGTCCAGTGGGCCCAAGCAAAACTTGGGCAAAGGTGCCACTGGCCACAAAGGAAAAGCATCACCCCAGGAATCCTGTAACAACATTGACTTTAGTTTGAAGAGTTCAACTCACCTTGCAGGGAACTTTTAATTTGATGCCTATCTTTATGAAAAGGAAACCTGAGGCTGGGCACGGTGGCTCACGCCTGTAATCCCAGCAGGCCGAGGCGGGTGGATCACCTGAGGTCAGGAGTTCAAGACAGCCTGGCCAACATGATGAAACCTCGTCTCTACTGAAAATACAAAAATTAGCCAGGCATGGTGGCAGGCACCTGTAGTCCCAGCTACTCAGGAGGCTGAGATAGAATTGCTTGATCCTGGGAGGCAGAGGTTGTGGTGAGCTGAGATGGCACCACAGCACTCCAGCCTGGGCGACAGAGTGAGACTCCATCTCAAAAAAAAAAAAAAAAGAAAAGAAAAGAAAAAGAAACCTGAATAAGCAAAGAATGGAGAGAGAGGGAGGAGAAGTGAGCAGATAGGAACGTAGACACGTTCTTACAATTAGTGTATGCAGAAGATACTGTTGATAACACTTTATTGGACACTATGCCACATTTCCCTTGATTCACGGAGGGAGCGGCAGTTGTATAAAAATGGTATTATACTATTGCTGGTTAATTTTAAGAATAGCAATAATATTTCATGCCTGGAGGTGTCCTCTGATTACATTTGACAAAATATTCTCTCCAGCTATGTAGTAAAATGATTTTTCTCCACACTTTGGAGTGAGACATCTTTTGAACGTTCTGACTTTGTTTTCCTGCACATTGAATAGAGTTTGACAAGCATTGCCTGGCACGTGTATCTATATTTGTTATTTCATAGGTATTCTAATTGAGGAGATTTTATAATCTCCGTTAGCAACCCTTTGCTGCTGTGTACTTTGGTGTGCATTAGTAATGTTTCATTGATTTGAAGACAGTTTCGTATCTTAATATTTCTGATGTTGAGATACATAGCCAATGATACCTCACAATTGCAGTTGGTTAGGCAGTGGTTATGATGGGCTGTCATTTCCTGCACATGCGTGAACTTGATCATAGCTGATCATTTGTTGTCACTTCAACTGAGTTGTATCCACTTTTGGCACTACATGTGTTGTCATTTAAAATGTTCTCAGAGGCCAGGCACAGTGGCTCACGCCTGTAATCCCAGCACTTTGGGAGGCCGAGGCAGGTGGACTACAGGGTCAAGAGATCGAGACTATCCTGGCCAACATGGTGAAACCCCGTCTCTACTAAAAATACAAAAATTAGCTGGGCATGGTGGCATGCACCTGTAGTCCCATCTACTCAGGAGGCTGAGGCCAGAGAATCGCTTGAACCCGGGAGTCAGAGGTTGCAGTGAGCCGAGATCATGCTACTGCACTCCAGCCTGGCAATAAAGGGAGACTCCGTCTCAAAAAAAAAAAAGAATTCTCAGAAGAGTCTACTGTGATTTGGCATTAAACACAATGTTGTTATAAACGCAGAAAGGTGTGGACAGAATAGAGGGGAATACACTGGATGTTAGTAAAACAAATATTCAGCATTGGAGGAATTCCATATTATTTTGCAAAGCAACAACCAGGTGCATTTTAGAGCCTTTTTTTTTTTTTTTTTAAGGAGGCTTTATAGAGCGTTTTTAAAAAAGAGGATATTCCCAAATAATTGAAGCTGTATTTTTTTATTACTGAGATATAACCAAAATAATTTCTTGTCACACTAAAGCATTGCCTCTGAAGGTAGACCAAACTGCCAAGTTCCCCTGAATAGATGAAAGGAATTTCAGTTCATCAAGAGGCTGGTGTGACCAATTCACATGTCAGGAAGGATTATGGTTAATTAAGTCATTGAGTTAGTTAAATTGGCTGAGTGCTTTTCTTTCTTAGGGGTAGAAAAAAAAATAATGGTGTATCTTACAAGTGATCTTATAAGTGCATCTTAGATGGGATGAAATACAGGGTGTAGAATGGGTTTTATTTTGATCCAGTCTCTATAGTAATGAGGCCTGTCTCTCTAGCATAATTAGATTGAACAAAATTGTAGAGACCTAGAAGTGAGATTTTGTTCTAGTTGCGCCTGTGAAGGAGAGTGTGTCTTACTAAATGAAACCTTACATAGAAATGACAAGTGGCTTCAAGATTGTTTTCTTTTTAGAAAAGGATTTTTGTTAGCAGTACTTGCTGTCCACATGCTCTAGGAAAGCACCCCCCCCCGTCCCCCCGGCTTCCCCACTGATGATTCATGAGCTGAAAGAAGTTCCCCAGCCATGGCCGGGCACAGTGGCTCATGCTTGTAATCCCAGCACTTTGGGAGGCCAAGGCGGGCGGATCATGAGGTCAGGAGATCGAGACCACGGTGAAACCCCGTCTCTACTAAAAATACAAAAAATTAGCCAGGCGTGGTGGCGGGCACCTGTAGTCCTAGCTACTCGGAGAGGCTGAGACAAGAGAATGGCCTGAACCCGGGAGGTGGAGCTTGCAGTGAGCTGAGATTGCGCCACTGCACTCCAGCCTGGGCAACAGAGTGAGACTCCGTCTCAAAAAAAAAGAAGTTGCCCAGCCTGTGGGGTGTGAGACTGTTGGTCCAGGTCCTTCTTGGTGTTCATTGGTGGCACAGTCCAGTGTGCAGTCCCATTCTGGACTTCCAGTGTCCCCTCTGGCTTACTGCTTTATGTATGACTAACTAGTATTCAAGTAAAGCAGAAAAATTCATCACCCAAAAAACAAAGGACCGTGGTCTCCTCGTCACTTTATTCAGTGGCTCAATGGCAGACTAAGGAAGAGGAGTGTGCTTTCTCAGATGTTGCTTTTATTATTCCTTTTAATCATAAGCAAATTTGAGTTTAAATCATCATTTTGCAATATAGCTCTGTTGATGTCCTTATTTTTCATAAAAAACTCGACTCACTCCTCATTGCCTGCTGGGTAAGGTTCTTAGCATGACGTCGTGGCTCTCACCAATCCAACCACAGCCTATCTTTTCACCCCCATTCCTGATTGCTCCCGCTCTACCGCATCCCTCGCCTGTTCCTACCCTTAGCATACCATGGGATCTTTTTAGCTGTTGCCGCAGGGCCATGGGGTTGCACTGTTTACATCCCCCTCAGTGTTGTGTGAGAGTATCTGTCTCTCCACAGCCTTGCCAACAGCACATGTTCCTATACTTTTGAATTTTTGCCAATCTGATGGGTGAGAAATGTTATCTCAGTGTAGTTTTGATTTGCATTTCTCTTGTTTTGAGTAACCTGTTTTGAGTGAGTCAAATCAGACAAACTTTTTGTCTTTGTTTATATTCTTAGTTCCCACTGAAATGCCAGTAACCCCTGACTTTGTCGCTCCTCCAAAAAAGGCTTCAGATTCCACATCCCAGCAAAAATGTGCCTTCTTCTTTGATCTTTTTAATCTTTCACCTTAGGATTGTGTGCTCTTCTCTACTCCCATGACATATTACCTAAAGCTCAGTTATGCCCTGAAGGGAGGGACCTTGCTCTCCTTCAGCTTTTCATCCCCAGTGACTGCCAGTGTCTGGAAAACGACTGATACTTACTATTTCCTGGATTAATTGAATGATTTTTAAACTTTTTTTTGAGACAGAGTCATGCTATGTCGCCCAGGCTGGGTGTAGTGGTGCAATCTCGACTCACTGCAACCTCCACCTCCCGAGTTAAAGCAATTCTCCTGTCTCAGCCTCCCGAGTAGCTGGGATTACAGGTGCCCACCACTGCACCTGGCTAATTTTTGTATTTTTAGTAGAGGCGGGGTTTCGCCATGTTGGCCAGGCTGGTTTCGAACTCTTGACCTCAAGTGATCCACCCGCCTCAGCCTCCCAAAGTGTTGGGATTATAGGTGTGAGCCACTGCATCCGGCCGCCTGACCTGAATTGAAGGATTTTAAATTAAGTATGACATGAGAAAATTAGTAATTTTGGTTTGAATTCTAATTGAAAGCTTAAACTTCATAATATACTTGCATCCTCCTTGTTTTCATCGATATTATTCCATGATTTTCTCAAAGGAAATAATCTTTGCAATGAGAGAAATATAATATTTCAGAATATTTGAAGTTTTTCTAATCTTTCCTTTATCCATAACAAATAAAAGTATCTCTAATAAAAAGCAGAGCAACATTATATTATTTTGTCATTATAAATTACTCTTATTTTCAAAGTCCAAAATAAATCTGTGATGTGGGGAAATTCAGTGTGAAAATAATTGAAAGGCTGCCCTTTTCAGTTACAACAACTCTGTAACTCTGATTAATGTATGTTGGTCAGATAAAATATCTCTATAACTGTACTCAGAAGTTTGCATAAAAACGTTTCAACCTGAAAACTTTAGAAGTGTCCCTTTCAAGACAGTTAACTAAATGCCATACATTATTTAAATGATAAGGCAATGGGTAAATATTTGTATGTTGCACATAGTAGGAGTTTTTGTTGGGAATGATGGAGACTGTAGCAATGGTGATCTATTGCTAAATTATTTTACTTTCTCATGTTATTTTATTGATACTGGATTTTTCATTTTTAAGGGGTTATTCCTCTCGCCTTTTAAAAATGGGAAGAGGTAGTCAAGGGTGGAGGAAGGGAAGTGAGAATGGCATATAGGGTAATAGTTGTCAGCCTAGATTAGAATAACAGAGCAACAAACAGAAACACTTGTTTCTAAGAAAAAATACGTACTGCATACAATGATAAAAGCAGTCTCAGTGTTTTATAGAGGGAGCTGTAAATCATGGTTTTGCTCAGTGGATCAGGCAGCTGTTAAAAGGATTAGAAATGAAGAATTTGTACAAAACAAAACGTTTAATAGAACGTTAAGTGAAAAAACAGATGATGTAGTCATATCTATTCTGTTCACAAGTATGTAGAAATATATATACATCTGGAGGGAAATAGAGAAAAATGAGAATTGTGGGAACGCATGATTTGCATTTTATTATAGTTCGTATTAAGCTCTTAAAAATAAGGAGAAATGGAAATTTCGTATTAAGCTCTTAAAAATAAGGAGAAATGGAAAGAATATGTTCAACTCAAGAGCAAAAACAAAATAAAAAGATAGGAGACAAAAAGAGCCAACCTACCTTTCATAAAATTATTTATTGAGTCATGGAATTTTAGAGATGGGAAGCCTCTCCTAACAGGTCTCGAAATTTTTGGTCTCAGCACCTCATTATACTGTAAAAATTATTGAGGACCCCAAAGAGCTTTTATTTATATGGGTTAAGTCTGTCAGTATTTCCATATTAGAAGTTAAAATTGAGGCTGGGCATGGTGGCTCACGCCTGTAATCCCAGCACTCTGGGAGGCCGAGGTGGGTGGATCACTTGAAGTCAGGAATTCAAGACCAGCCTGGCCAACATGGTGAAACCCCGTCTCTACTAAAAATAAAAAAAATTACCTGGGCATGGTGGTGCATGCCTGTAGTCCCAGATACTTGGGAGGCTGAGGCAGAAGAATTGGTTGAACCTGGGAGGTGGAGGTTGCAGTGAGTCAAAGTCGAGCCACTGCACTCCAGGCTGGGCAACAGAGCGAGACTCTGTCTCAAAAAAAAAAAAAAAGTAAAATTGAGAAATAAAAGAAAATTAAGTCACTTAAAAATAATGATGAACCTATTATATGTTAACATAAATAACATTTTTATGAAAAATAACTATTTCAAAACAAAAATTTAATGAGTGCCATGGCTTTGTATTTTTGCTTATCTTTAATATTTGCCTCTATAGAAGACACATGGATTCCCATGTTTGCTTATCCATTCAATCTGTTGTGATATGCTCTTTTGGTTAAAATTTGGAAGAAAATTTGGCCCCAGACAGCTATATAGTTGGGAAAGGGAGAGTCTTTTAGTAGCCTTTTCAGATAATTGTGGCTTCGTCACATCGTCTGTGGAAAACTCCACTGTACACTCTTGAGAGAATTAGATTGAAAAATACCAATAATGTCTTAGTATTATTATGAAATACTCCAAAGCTCCATGAAACTTCATGAAAATGTTTAAATACCTTCCAGGGGTTCCCTGATCACACTGAAAACTTCTATTTTAGCCCTTGAAAGATGAGAAAACTGAAACTCAAGAGATGTTCAGTGATTTTCTCCAAATCACGTGGTTGGTGGAAGACAGAGTGCTTGGACATGGCTCTGCTAGTTTCATTCCTCATGTTTTTGGAAAACGTCATATATGGCGTGACTTTGGGACAACTTTTGGAGATTGAGCCTAAGTTTATTTATGCGGGTCTTCAGAGATATCAAAATCTAATTCTACCTTGTCATTTTGAAGATTAAAAAAAAACTCCATGGTTGGGTGCAGTGGTTCACGCCTGTAATGCCAGCACTTTGGGAGGCTGAGGTGGGCGGATCACGAGGTTAAGAGATCGAGACCATCTTGGCCAACGTGGTGAAATCCCATCTTACTAAAAATACAAAAATTAGCTGGGTGTGGTGGCGCATGCCTGTAATCCCAGCTACTCGGGAGGCTGAGGCAGAAGAATTGCTTGAACGAGGGAGTCAGAGGTTGCAGTGAGCCAAGATCGCGCCACTGCACTGCACTCCAGCCTGGCAACAGGGCGAGACTCCGTCTCAAAAAACAACAACAACAACAACAAAAAACACAAAAACTCCATGGTAGGCAAATCAAAACTTTTTAGAGAAAGTAGTATTAGATTATAAGTGGATTATAAAAATGTAATTTTTAACACATACAAGCTATAGAAATATTAAACTTTTAATTTATGACAAAGGATATGATGCATTTAATTTTGTTTGCCACTTTTTACTAGCTAAAAATTTTCTAGCATCTTCTATCTCGATAATTTTATTTTATATACGTGTGTGTGTGTGTGTGTGTGTGTGTATATTTATATATATATATATATTTTTTTTTTGAGACAGAATCTCACTGTGTCACCCAGGCGGGAGTGCAGTGGTGATATCTTGGCTCACTGCAACCTTTGCTTCCTGGGTTCAAGCCATTATCCTGTCTCAGCCTCCCAAGTAGTTGGGATTACAGGCATCTGCCACCACACCCAGCTAATTTTCATATTTTTAGTAGAGATGGGGTTTCACTGTGTTGGCCAGGCTAGTCTAGAACCATCTGCCCGCCTTGGCCTCCCAAAGTCCTGGGATTACAGGTGTGAGTTGCCACACCCAGCCAATCTCAATAATTTTAAATAGACACTTTTGACTTTATCTTGGTTTGTTGGTTATTTGCATGTCCATAGAGGATTTTCCATATCTGTTCCTCCATTCAAATATTAGGTGGCTTTATGGTATTTAATGTTATTCACTGGTTCCTCCCAGATCCCACCAAGGTCTCAACCAATAGTATTCTTGGATCCTGAGATGGAAAACACTTAGGGTAACCTTTATTTAGCCTATTTGGGTAGGTACTTCTCATGCTTCACCATCAGTGCTCAGTGATGTGTAGAGGCCCTTTGAATGACAGCTCCGTACCGCCAATCATTCTGTCAGCCCTTTTGCATAGCTCTCGGCTCCTCCCGCCCCCACAGTAGTTCCATATTAGAAGTTAAATTGAGGAACTGTCCAGTTACTTAACCACTTCCTGCCGGCCTGCAGGCTTTCTGGAGATGAGACTGTCCCTCGGCTGTCTTCATCTTTTCCAGATTTTTATTGCACAGCTTCTTTCCTGCTGTGCCTTCTACTCTACCTCCCTTTTCTATTCCCCATTTACCAGTTTCTTATTTTAAATATTATTCTCAATAAGATGACCTCCAATTTACGTATACTGGAATCAAGATTCTCCCAGTCGCTAGAAAGATGCAGAGGAATAAGTCTGTCTAGTCTCGAGCCTTGCGAGACAGGAACTCTTGTTGGGAGGGTCCAGTGGTGGGTCCGACGGCAGCCCTGGGGGCCTCTGTCCTTCAGGCCAGGCATCGCAGTGTCTTCACTCCTCACTTCCAGTTTGTGTTAAATATATATATTTTTAGTGGTAAAAATCAGAGTTATTTTGTAATCAGCCAGCAATATCTTTAGGTCAGCCCTAACCAATTTTATCTTTTCTACCTTTTTCCCCCCTGACATAAATGATTTAAACATTTTATGGGGAAACACCTATATTTTTTATATCCTGTTCTTCACATTAAGAAAGTGGTGGGACTGAGAACAGTTACTTGGGAGAGACCGAGGTGAAATTCTGGGTGTGCTTTTGGCTTCGCCCCAGCCACCATCCTGCCTCTGAGTGGTGGGATCAGGACATGGAGGAGGCAGCCAATGGCCGTGCACCTCCTGAGTGTGTGCCCTGTTGTCTGGGCTCTTCTTTTGGAACAATTTGAAGTGAGGTTTTCATGTCCAGGTTACAATCATGGAACTCTCTTGTTGAGTTGTGTGACCTGGACTTTCAGCTCCTTTTTCCTTTTCTTTGGAGCTGGAAAGGTGTCACGTGGGCTGGAGAAAATAAAAAGAAAATTCATTAATTTGAAATATTGTGGAGAATTTGTTCTCTCTCTATCGTATAACTATTTCTATCTTATCTTTCTAGAATGCTTTCTAGTTTGGTGTCTAAGTGGGACATACTCTTTCAGTGTTTCATATACAGTGGAAGCTTACTATGTATTTGTTAAAAAGAGAAATAAAGATAGAACAGAAAAATGCAGTCTAGCTAGGGAGATGGTATAACAGGAGCATTGTGATGGGCATTTGGACATGTAGGTTCCAGTCTCATCCTTATCATAACTATCTCTATGATGTCGTCAAATTATTTAAACTACTTTAAGCTTCTGTTTTCTCTTCTGTAAATGAAGAAGTTGTTAAATGATGTCTAGGTGTTTGCCCTTCAAATTATTATTATTATTTTTTCAATAGTTACTTAAGTGCATCTTGTGTGCCAGGCACTGTTAGGAGAGCTGGAAATACGGTAGACAACCAGCCACAGTCCCTGCTCTTATACCTGGGTGTGGGGTGTCTTCTCTTCCCCACTGGAAAGCAGAAATCGTAACCTGAAGGACAGTCAGGTTTATGTCTGATTTGGGCCAGGCCACTACAAAACCTTTAAATGCTTTATTTGCTTATCTGTAAAGTGAATATAGTAATGTCTAACCTAGTTTACCTTATACAGTTGACTAAAATAAAATAATGTGTATGGGAATACATTTGAATATACTAATAGTAGTAATGTAAAGTACAGTATGTAGTAGTGTCTGTAGTAATGTAAAATATTTTATTTTGCTATGAAATTTACCATGTAATTCACTAAAGCTTGGATGGGAAAAATCCTAAATTAACTTAAACTTGGAGTTTGGAGATTCCTAAAAAATTTAAAGTATATTTGTTTTTCTTCTCTTTACAGAGAAAGATAATGCTAAATATGTTTTTAGACACGATGATGGCTGACCCTCCTCCCCAGTGCCTTGTCTGGCTACCTCTCATGCACAGGCTTGCCCATGTTGAGAATGGTAAGCAGAACTTTTATTGTTCAATTCCTCATGCTATAGAAAGTATGGGAACTGATGATTTGCAATGTCCTTAGCTATTAATATCACTGAAAATTACAGCTGATATTTGCTGTCACTCTGTCATTTGATTTTGTGGTTTTGGCTTTCAGAAGAATTTTTTTTAAAGAAGGGAGGATACTTATTACTTTATTTATTTTTTATTTTTTTTTATTTTTTTGAGACAGAGTCTCACTCTGTTGCCCAGGCTGGAGTGCTGTGGTGCAATCCTGGCTCACTGCAACCTCTGCCTCCCGGGTTCAAGCAATTCTGTCACCTCAGCCTCCCGAGTTGCTGGGATTACAGGCGCCGGCCACCACGCCTGGCTAATTTTTATCTTTTTAGTAGAGATGGGGTTTCACCATGCTGGCCAGGCTGATCTCGAAGAGACTTAATACTATAAAAAGGATACCAAGAAGTAGGCTGGGCATGGTGGCTCACACCGGTAATTCCAGCACTTTGGGAGGCCGAAGCGGGTGGATCACTTGTGATCAGGAGTTCCAGCCAGCCTGGCCAACATGGCGAAACCCTGTTTCTACTGAAAATACAAAAATTCGCTGGGCGAGGTTGTGGGTGCCTGTAATCCCAGCTACTTGGGAGGCTGAGGCAGGAGAATCACTTGAACCTGGGAGGTGGAGGCTGCAGTGAGTTGAGATCGTGCCACTGCACTCCGGCCTGGGTGACAGAGTGAGACTCTGTCTCAAAAAAAAACACAAGAAAGGATACCAAGAAGTAGTCGTATCAGGTCATACAACTTCAACTATAGGCTTTTCTTCCCTAAGATTCCAGATGATTGTTTTCTGTTTGAGCCCAACTGATTTTTAGCCATGACTTCCTGTTTCCTCTTTGATTTATCAAACTCATAGCTCTAAAAAACTGTATATATGCTATATCAACTGCTAAAACTATAATTATTTTGGAATAATTTAAAGAAAAATAGCCAAGATATAATTTAACAGTGGGTTCCTTTTTTTTTTTCCCATTTTTTTTTCCCTTCACCATTTTGCCTTGAAACTATTCTTGGTGTCACTCGCAGTAATTTGACATAAATCTTTGTTTTGCTTTGAGTTAAAATGGTACTTATCTCTTAGTGACTTCTTAATTTTTCCTGTTCATGCCATCAGTTTATCTCCTCCTTTAGGTTGTTGGAGTTTGTTAAAGGGAAGGCCATTGTTTTTCTAGTAACCTTCCGTCTCTCCAGGCTCTTGCCTTTCTTCATTCCTCAAAAGAGAATAAGGAAGAGCCAAGAGTCCGCTTTTATCCCCCCTGGAAGAATAAAATAAACATCCATACTGTTTTTATTTTCTTGCTCTCTTATCCATACTTCAGAATAAAATTTTCTCAGCCTTTTACCCTACTATGGCTTTAGTTCACAAGTACCACACATTAAGGATTAGTTTCTTAAAGGACCAGAATCTCTCTAGACTAAAACAGCAAAATTTTTAAAACAAGATTCTTGGATAGATTTAAATTTTGGAGAGCAATGCTTTTATAGCCTTAAGTGTTTTAGTAGTTTTATGTCCAATTGATTTTCATAAAATCATTTTGTATTTGCTATACCAAGTAGAAAGAGCCTCACTTGTCAAGATGTGTTATTATCCATATGCATATGAACATTTTATTGTGACTTTTATAAAGTGTATAATTTATTGATTACATTCTTAATGTATGTGGTTTGTAATATTTTTATCAGAGACAGAAATGTTATAAAATCGTTAAAATATCTAGAAATAAAATGTTACCTATCACACTAATATTTTTCTGTATGTCTTAATTTTAATGGTGAGAAACAAATTATAAAATTATGGTATTTATGGTTGTTTTTTGGTTTGGGCTCTATGAAGTTCATCATGAATTATATTGACATTACTATGCATAAGGAGAAATATTCACTTAAGCAAAAGTTGCACTTTTTAAATTGATTTACTAACCCAAGTGTATAGTATATAACAAGGTAACTGCTAAGTGATGCACTTTACCAAAATAATACTTTTACCAGAACCTGAACAGTCCTTCTCTTTCTTATTTATAATTGACCCAACACACTTTTTAATTTTTTCATCATTCTGATTCTCTGCTTTTCCATCTGTCACCCATTCCACTGACTAAGCATTGGCTCTTGACTGGTTTGGAAGAGAACACAGGAGAATCACATAGACATATATGTTCAACCAAAATTATCAGAATGTATTTGGTAATTTAATACTAACATACATATATCTTTTAATATTAACCTAAATTACTTAGAATTATAAATATTGGCTGCACAGATGTTGACCTCATTGACATTTGCTGAGATTGAGGGAGTCCTTTTCTCTGGAGGAACTATACTAGGTTGTATAGTTAATTTGGAGCACATGCTCTTAATTAGCATTTCCAGCATTCCATAGAAATACCTTGATGGCAAAAAACTGAATTTCTTAAAAGAAGTAATATCCTTTGGATTTCTCATTACTGAGTTTAGTTTTCTTTTAGTCCCTAGTGATCATGTTATATAATCTTGTTATATTGTTTTTCTCACCTCATATTCAATTTTTTTTGAGTCTTGATTCACTAGTTAATATATATTTTTGGAAGCAAGTCTAGAAGTCCCTATAATTGAAGTAAGATTGTGGTCTTATATATATAATGCTAGAAAGAGTTGTTCAATGAAGATTTGAATATTCTATCCCTCTTTTTGTTTTCTTTTTTTGTTTGTTTTTGAAACAGAGTTTCGCCCTTGTTGCCCAGGCTGCAGTGCAATGATGCGATCTTGGCTCATTGCAACCTCCGCCTCCCAGGTTCAAGCGATTCTCCAGCCTCAGCCTCCCGAGTAGCTGGGATTACAGGCATGCGCCACCACACTTGGCTAATTTTATATTTTTAGTAGAGACGGGGTTTCTCCACGTTGGTCAGGCTGGTCTCGAACTCCTGACCTCGTGATCTGCCCGCCTCAGCCTCCTAAAGTGCTGGGATTACAGGCGTGAGCCACCACACCCGGCCTATCCTTCTTTTCTATTAACTTCCTTTTCTTGTGTTCAGAGTTGAATTGTCAGAGGAAACAATTATGCTGCCAAAATTTAAAAGTATAAATAGTGCTCTGTAACATACAGTTGTGTATTGCTCTTGATAGTACATTGGAATGATTAGATTAGAATCATTGGTCTGTGTTGAATTTTTTTTCTGATGTATTAAATCTTTTTTTTTCTAGTAAATGGCTAGTTAGACTAGCAGACAATTTAGATTCTTTCGTTCTAATTTTATTTTGTTTTGTTTTTGAGACAGAGTCTTGCTCTGTTGCCCAGGCTGGAATGCAGTGGCGTGATCTCCACTCACTGCAGCCTCTGCTTCCTGGTTTCAAATGATTTTTGTGCCTCAGCCTCCTGAGTAACTGGGATTACAGGCATGCGCCATCATGCCCAGCCAATTTTTTTGTAATTTTAGTAGAGACAGGGTTTTGCCATGTTGTCCAGGCTGGTCTCCATCTCCTGGTCTCAAGTGATCCACCCACTTCAGCCTCCCATAGTGCTGGGATTACAAGGGCAAGCCACCGCATCTGGCTCTAATTTTGTTTTTGCCTTTGTTTTTATATTAGTTTTGGTATTCCTCTGTATTGACTTTATTCTCCAAATGAAAATTTATTCTTTCTTCTTTTATTCCATCCCTTCCCTCCTGCCCTTTTTTCTCCCCTTTTCTCTCCTGTCCACAAGTCTTCCATCCCGTGGAGTGCTCCTACTGCCGATGTGAGAGTATGATGGGTTTCCGGTACCGATGCCAGCAGTGCCACAACTATCAGCTCTGCCAGAATTGCTTTTGGCGTGGCCATGCCGGTGGCCCTCACAGCAACCAGCACCAGATGAAGGAGCATTCCTCTTGGGTAACTGCTTTGTGTTTCATCTGTGTCCTTGACTGTTAATCTGTTTGATCAGTAACGGCACCTGGGCCAGTTTCCTCATGGATGCCTACCAAATAAGGATGTGGTGTAGTAAAATCTTAACACTAACATTTATGCCAGGATTGCAAAAATGTGTTTCCTCACTTGATTTTAAAAGCAGAATTTTTAAAAATTCCAAGAAACAAAGATAGTACATTTGAAATGGTCTCTTTCAGTAAAATGGAATGTTGTAATGCTCTCTTTCCAAAGTGAAAAGTGAGTTTCTTCTTATTTTAAAACTGTACGGGCCGGGCGCGGTGGCTCACGCCTGTAATCCCAGCACTTTGGGAGGCCGAGGCGGGCGGATCACGAGGTCAGGAGATCGAGACCATCCTGGCTGACACAGTGAAACCCCGTCTCTACTAAAGATACAAAAAAAAAAGAATTTAGCTGGGTGTGGTGGTGGGTGCCTGTAGTCCCGGCAAGTTGGGAGGCTGAGGCAGGAGAATGGCATGAACCCGGGAGGTGGAGCTTGCAGTGAGCCGAGATTGCACCACTGCACTCCAGCCTGGGCAACAGAGCGAGACTCTGTCTCAAAAAAAAAAAACTGTGCAAGGGGAATCCCAACCCCCCATGCTTATTCTTTTCAGCTGTAAGTAAGACTTAAAGTTCTTCTTGCAAGCAAAATTTCCTCACATTTATAGGGTTTAAATGTTGCCAGGAAAGTTGCAGAAAATAAAGGAGTTAAGTATTTATGCCTGTAAAGTTGGAAAAAAACATTGTATTTTACAACCATTGCCACATTGGTGTCTTTACCTGCAAAAGTAGTTTTTAAAATAATAATATCTTGGCAGAAGTCAATATCTGATTTTTCTGTGGTTCTTATAAATTTTATGTAACATGGTTATCATCAATTATTTTCCTTCCTTTCTCTCAGTTTATTTCCAGAGTCTTAAAAATGCCATATTTTCCTTCCAAAAAGTTGCTACAGCCTTTGTTTTAAAATCTTTCCTCTAGTTTTTGTTTGTTGGTTGGTTGCTTTGCTAAACAGTAGAAAAATATGTAAGGTCGGAAGTATAATTCAGGATCTAGGTTCTTTAGCCTGGTTATCCTATTGGCCTTAAACTATTAGAAAGCTTTAATAACCAGTTTTTATTTTCCCTTTGGTTGTCTTAAAACTCAACCAAGAAAAAGCATATAAACTCACATCAGGAATTAAAGAAAAAACAAAACGAACTTCAACCCACATGTACACTTAACTCTAGTTCCTTCATCTCTGAAAATCTGTTAAAGATCCTTTTTTTTTTTCCTGGATAGGTTTCTGTTATAATTAATGATAAAATTTTGTTAAACTGAGTATCCTGTCCTGGGTCTTGTTGTGTTGTGAATTCCATTTTTTTTGGTGGTGGTTGTTGTTAAAGAGCCACTTTTAAAATCCAAAAAAAGAAAAAAAAACACAGTAGTTTCTTTTCTTTTTCATTGAATAAAGAAAATTTACAGATTTTCAAATTGTTTCTTTTTGCTTTCTTAAAGTACAATTACTTCACTATGTTAATTGTTAATGTTTTTTCCACTGGTTTTGTGTGTGTGTGTGTGTGTGTGTGTGTGTGTAGAGTCTAACTCTTTACACTGGGATAGTTTTTGCTGTTTTACCTTTCATGATGACTGAGTTTGCTGGTATATTTCTACTGAAAATTCTCATTCTGGATGTTGGGGCTAGGAGAATGGGGAACTTCTTATTCTGCCTGGTTTGAACTTCCTCATTTGGCTAACCCATAACCCTTTTAAAAATGGGGGTTTTGTATTTGTTTAGAGACAAGTGACTGATACTGCTTTATGATTTGCATGTTTTCATCTACTCTTGAATTTTTTCATTGAGTTATAAGTTACAGAAAAGTATACAAATCACAAATGAATTCTTACATTTCTGTTTGACCCTCACAGCACTCTTGTGAACTAGATCTTATTTGCATGTGTTATTCTTATTTCAGCTTGTTTTATAAATTCCTTTATTTGTGTTAAAGAGAATTAAATTTTTTAAAAAATAAGTATTGTTATCCCGCATAATTCTGAAGCTAGTGTGATAAACTATCAGTTCTGAATTTTGATGGATGTATGCCTTGCGTATGGTAGATGCATACTCGTAAGGCCTTTTAGCAGTATGCGTAGGTGTCTGTGTGTAACTTGTTTTCAAAGTTAAGATTCTGTACGTGCAGAGCTCTTGCTCTTTGAGGAAGATATGGTTGAATTTTGAGGCTGAATAAAGAGGTTTCCAGCTAACAAAAAGATGTGCTATGAATTTAATAGTAGTTTCGTTGAGATTGTCGGCTCTGTTTATAACTAATATTTTGAACAAATGTTTCTGTATGCTCACACATGAGTTTGAGTGTGTGTTTAACCAGCTAATATATGAATTTTCATTGTAGATGTGATATATGAGTTTTAAGTAGTACCTGGAAGTTTGATTTTTCCAAAAATTTCTGTTGAATGTTTTATCTCAGTAACTATGCAGTATAATTCATTCTTTTACTCCTTGGCCCATTTTGTTTGCCTTTATTACAAAGAAAATGCCGTATGGTACCATATCTGAGATTCATCTTGTCTTTCATTCAGAATTTATTTATCATTCAGAATTTATTTTACTGTGTGCCAGGTCCTGTAAGAGGTATTTGGGATACATCTGTGAACAAACCAGACAAAGACTCCTGCCCTGTGGAGCTTAAGTTTTAATGAGTGTGAAAGAGACTGCTGGAGCTTGTCAGCATTACTTTTTTCCTATTCTTGTTGGCACATGTCTAGATTACACTTTTCAGCCTTTGTGTAGCTAAGTAGAACCATATGAGTAGTTCTTGCCAGTGGAATGCGAACAGAATGATAGGTGTCTTTCCAGAAGAAGACAGTTAATATATAGCAGGGTGCCTTCTCTACCCTCTCTGCTATCTTGGTGGAAAGAACGTCATTAGGACTCAGCGGAGGGTGAAACCATTAAGTGAAAGGTAACCTGGGTCCTTGAATGATGGGTGGAGAAGAATATCCAGCAACCCACTTGACTGTGATGGAGGCATGTTAAGAACTTTGTGTTAAGTCGCTGAAGTTTTAGTACTAGAAGCAGAGTTCTGTTAAAATAAAATCTTAAAATGTGTGGCATTGTCTTAGCAGTCACGTGGCACACTTGATGAGGAAACTGACGTTGGAGAGGGAAAGTCAGAAACCCATGTTATATAGTGGTAACCAGTTTGGTAAATGTGTCATCTGTGATAATTTGGAAGGCATGCCTCACACCAACCGGGCTCTAGGTCAAGTGTTGGAAAAGATCAGAATGTGAGACTGTTAATGGTAAGGTGACATAGGATAGAGATGAGCTTAGAAATAATTGGCTAGTGCGCAAGCGGTAAATGAAAGGGAACAGAGAAAGCTCTGACTCTTGGGGCAGTGAAAGGAAAAACAGACTGCTTCCAGACCCTAGAGAGAAAGCGTTAAGAGTTGAGAAAGGCTTTAAGCCACAAAGTCCTAGTAGACCTTCTCAGTTGAAAAAGGTGACCCAGTCCTGTGGCAAAGATCAGATAAAGGGTATGGTCTCTTTTTTTTGGCTGCTTATCAGAATCCCCTTGGTTCTGCCTGCAGAGATTCTGATTTATTGGTCTGAGGTACATGAAACCCTGGATATAAACAGTTTTTAAAAGTTCCCCAAGTGGGCCGGGCATGGTGGCTCACTCCTGTAATCTCAGCACTTTGGGAGGCCAAGGCAGGCAGATATCTGAGGTCAGGAGTTCGAGACCAGCCTGGCCAACATGGTAAAACCCTGTCTCTACTAAAAATACAAAAAATTAGCTGGGTGTGGTGGCGGGTGTCTGTAATCCCAGCTACTTGGAGGCTGAGGCAGGAGAATCACTTGAACCTGGGAGGCGGAGGTTGAGGTTGCAGTGAGCTGAGATTGTACCATTGCACTCCAGCCTGGGCAAAAAGAGTGAAACTCCATCTCAAAAAAAAAAAAAAAAAAAGTTCCCCAAGTGATTCTATCATACAGCCAAAGCCAGAAGCAACTGACCTTGTTCATATGGCCGCCAGGTGGCTTCTGTTAGTTGAAAGCAAGCGGCAAAGAACTACATTAGTCTTAGGAAAGAACTTTTTGTGTGTGGTTACTGGCACATGGAATCAACTGGAAACAAATAGATCAAAGGCCTACTAAGTTTCTGTGGGAATTACATTGACAAAGAAATTATGAGCCTGAACTGAACAAGCCCTTAAATATTTGAGCTATAAAACTACTATAAAAACAAAACAAAACAAAAAAACCTCTGAGAACTTGCTCTGGCAGGGTAGGTTGATGGGTTGTGAAGGTTGTGCAGCCCCTCTGGAGGGTATGCCAGAGCCCACCTGGTCCAGAAGGATATTGGATAAGGAAGAAACTCCTGCTCCGGCTCCACCATTGTATATTGGGAGCAGGAAGGGAAGGTGCAGATAGTTTTTTTTTTTTTTTTGGCGATAGAGTCTTGCTCTGTCGCCCAGGCTGGAGTGCAGTGGCGTGATCTCGGCTCACTGCAAGCTCCGCCTCCTGGGTTCATGCCATTCTCCTGCCTCAGCCTCCTGAGTTGCTAGGACTACAGGTGCGCACCACCACGCCTGGCTAATTTTTTGTATTTTTAGTAGAGACAGGGTTTCACCACGTTAGCTAGGATGGTCTCGATCTCCTGACCTCGTGATCCGCCCGCCTCGGCCTCCCAGAGTGCTGGGATTACAGGCGTGAGCCACCGCGCCCGGCCTGGTGCAGATAGTTTGCCTTTTTAGTTCATAGATTGCATCTTAAGGAGTTCTGCATGATCCTTATGAAGAAGACTATGCCATATCCGGAGATCCTGGATGCACCAACTGAATTGGACTGCACGTGTTCTGCCTGGGCATGTATGGTGTGGTGGGAGGAGGCAGGGGTGCTCTGTGCATAAGAAAAGGGAACAAAAAGGTACCTGGTGATTGAAATTTCACTAATATCCACGGTTTCCTTTGCTTAAATTCCACTGGAGAGAACTAGTCATACAGTCCCATCTGGCCACAAGGAGGGTATGTTGTATGTTATATATATATCACTTCTCAGCCAAGGCAGGTGTGCCTCTATCTTTACCCCCCACTGCCGATATACATTGACCAAATAGAATGATCTCCAAAGGAACTGGCTGAGGCAGAAGTCCTCAGATGGAGGAGGCTGGGCACCTGTATGGATGGAGCACAGCCCTTCTGCCAACCTGCATGGGACTCTAACATGAGCAGATTAGCAAGTGGAATCAGGAACCTAGGGCTGGGGAGATTGGAGGTTGAATATGGAAGTCATATAGGCCTTGTTGAGAAAATGAGATTTGAGCACGCTTAGAAGTTTACCAGCAGAGATCTGGGGGAAGAGAAGAGGTAGTGTTCAGGGTAGGGGTATACCTGTAAATCCAGGGAAAGAAGCCAGCATGGCCAGAATGCAATGAGCAGGGGAGGATTGTAGGAGACAAGGTGAGAACATTAATGTGGGCCCATTGACCATTGTAAGGACTTTTACTCTGAGTGAAATGAGGAGTCTTTATAGGGTTTTGAATAGAAGAATAACATGATATGATTTATATTTTTAAATGGTCAGTCTAGATGCCATGTAAAGAGGAGACAGTAAAAAAGAAAGAGAGGAGCAGAGAGACCATTTAGGAGAAATTCTTATGATAATTAAAACAAGATATGGTTGGACAGTAGTAGAGGTTGTAAAAAGGATTGAATTACGATACGTTGTATAAATCAGCCTAATGGGTTGGATGTGGCTTGTGAAAGCGGAGGAGTCAAGGAAAAGTCTAAGATTTTGTCCTGAGCGTAGAAGGATGGAATTGCCATAGACTGAGGTGGGGAAGGCTGTGGATGGAGAGCGTTTAGATGTTAGGATCAAGGAGGAACCTTGATTCACCGTTTGTTCTGGACATGTTGAACTTCAGTTGCTGATGAGATATCCGTCCATATGGAGTTGTTGAGGTCATTGTATGTGATGAGTCTAGAGTTTAAGAGAGAAGAAGTCTGAGCTAGAAGTATAAATCTGGGCGTCAATGGCGTATATTTAAAATAGCCATGAGACTGGATGATACCACTTATATCATGAAGAGAATGAGTGAAGATAGAGCAGGAAAAAGAGGAGTAAGAACTGACTCCTGAAGCTCTTCAATATGAGGACATCTGGGAGAAGAGGAAGATCCTGCCTCCAGTGAGGTGGGATGAAAGCCAGGAGAGTGTGTGTTCTGGAAAACAAGTGAAGAATGTGTTTTGAGGAGGAGGAAGTGATCAACTGTGTCAAATACTGCCGACAGTCAAGTAAGGAATAAGAACTGATCCTTTGTCTAACAATGTGGAGATTGGAGAACAGTTTCTGTGGAGTGGTGGGGACAAAAACCCGATTAAAATAGGTTGAAGAGGGAAAGGTTTAAGAAAGATGGAGGCAGTTAGGATAGCTAAGTCTCCTAATGAATAAATGAATATGTTTCTGACCCATTTTTTCTTTCTTTTTTTTTTTTTTGGAGACAGGAAACCACTCTGTTGCCCATCTGGAGTGCAGTGGCGTGATCATGGATCACTACAGCCCTGACCTCCTGGGCTCAAGCAGTCCTCCCACCTCAGCCTTCTGAGTAGCTGGGACTACAGTCATGTGCCACCATTCCCAGATAATTTTTGTAGAGACGGTGTTTCGCCAGTTTTGCCCAGACTGGTCTCAAACTCCTGAGCTGAGCTCAAGCGATCTGCCCACCTCCACCTTCCCTGTGCTGGGATTACAGGCATAAGCCATGGAGCCCAGCCCTCCAACACCATTTCATTTTTTTTTTTTGAGACAGAGTTTTGCTCTTGTTGCCCAGGCTGGAGTGCAGGGGCACGATCTCAGCTCACTGCAACCTCCCCCTCCCAGGTTCAAGTGATTCTCCTGCCTCAGCCTCCTGAGTAGCTGGGATTACAGGCACCCGCCACCACGGTCGGCTGATTTTTGTATTTTTAGTAGAGACAGGGTTTCACCATGTTGGCCAGGCTGGTCTCGAACTCCTGACCTCAGGTGATTTGCCCACCTCGGCCTTCCAAAGTGCTGGGATTACAGTCGTGAGCTACCACGCCCAGCCACCATTTCTAATAGTAGTTCCTATTGGAATTTTAGAAGACTCATTAATTGCACTTCACTTTTCCTCCCTACAAGATGACAGCCAGGAGTTAGGCAAATGGCAGTCTGTTTGAGAAAGTGGTTTTAATTGTGGGGAAACTGTGGACTTGCCAGTAGCCCCCGAATCAAATATACCCCCACCCAACTGCTGGCATTTCCAGCAGGGAGCAGATCCTGAACATTTATGGATCTGGGTGGAGAGGAGAATGCGTGCTTTCTGTGGAGTGTGCAGATCCCAAGAAAAAAGGGAGAGGAAGGGGTTGATCTAGGCATGTTCATTTCCTTCTTTAAAACCAACCAGTCTGATTAGGAGAGGAGTGAGTGAGGGTTAGAGTCCCTCTACCCGGAAATAAGAGAGTGGACAGTAACTAAATATTAATTTTTGTATTCAAACATGCAAGTTTATATCAGTCTTCTTCTTTGAGACACTTGATAAATATTTGAGTAACCTTGCCTTCAGCACTGTGGTGTTCCAGTGACTCTTGCTGCATAATAAGCCACCCTAAAAGTTAGTGACATTAAATACCAATCATTTGATTACACCTGCAGATTTGGATGGGGTGGAAAGTTGGCTTTTCTCTGCTCCATGCCGTCTGGGGCCTTCACTGGGGTGATTGAAATATCAGGGTTGGGGGATGTGGCTTGAGTGACCGGAGGATTCTTCCCTCCCATGTCTGACTGCCCTGGGATGGGGAAGGCCGGGATCTGCTGGAACAGACACTGGGGCCACCTATGTGTGGTCTCTTAATGTGGCTTGTGCTTCTCACCGCTTGGCCGCTGTGTCTTAAGAGACAGAATCCCTAGAGGAGGCATCCAGACAGCAGTTGTCCAGGAGAGCAGGGCTGAGGCACAGGCCTTTCACCCCTGGCTGTGGGAGGTGTGCAGCCTCACTTCCGCTGTGTTCTGCCTTATGTGAGGAGTCACTGAGGCCAGCCCAGAATGAAGGGGAGGAGAACTGGACTCCACTCATGGTGCCAGTGATGGTCATGGGAAGGTCACATTGCAAAGGAGCCTGTGTGATGGAGACATCATTGTCGCAGTGATCCTCTACCCAGTATCTGTTTGGAAATTATAGTCTGTCCCACATAGGATAAAGCCTTGTAATCAGAACAAGGGTTCCCACATAAGTGGTTAATTTAGCCATAGTGATTATTATGTTTTCCTACTAAATTATACTTTTTAAAGGAAGACTTTATTAAAACAGCTAACTATAATATTTACTAGGATTTTTATTGCCATATTTAAATAGGTTAGTTTTTTTTAAGTAAAGTATTTTGGATATATAACTGTGTGGGTTTTTTAAAAATCACTATTAAATCATCTTTAACCTTAACCTTCCTTTTCCTTGATTTGGGCATACGTGCTTTTCTGATTCATTTTAAACCAAACTCCCTCCATGCCTGTGTACTTCCTTCCCTCCCTCCCACGCTCGTATTGTGTGGTAAAATATATGTAATATAACATTTACCATCTTAACCATTTTTAAGAGTACAGTTCAGTGGCATGAAGGACATTCACATTGTTGTGCAGCCATCACCAGCATCCATCTGCAGACCTTTTTCATTTTTCCCAACTGAAACTCTTCAACCTTTTTTTTTTTTTTTTGAGACGGAGTCTCCCTGTGTCACCAGGCTGGAGTGCAGTGGCGTGATCTCGGCTCACTGCAACCTCCACTTCCCGGGTTCAAGTGATTCTCCTGCCTCAGCCTCCCAAGAAGCTGGGACTACAGGCGCATACCACCATGCCAGCTAATTTTTGTGTTTTTAGTAGAGACAAGGTTTCACCATGTTGGCCAGGATGGTCTTGATCTCTTGACCTCGTGATCCGCCTGCCTTGTCCTCCCAAAGTGCTGGGATTACAGGCATGAGCCACCGTGCCCGGCCTTCAGCCTTTCTTGATATGCAAGGAAGGCTCACAGCAAACATGCCTCCTTCTCTGCCTTCCATTCAGATCTCTGCTTCCTTGGTTTCACTTTACCAAGATAGATCTGACTGATTCCCATCTAGTTACTCCTTGGCAGGAAGTCTCTCACTCTGTATGTCCATTTATACAAAATACGCCTGTACCACAGATAAAGTAGAGGGCCTTCATGGAGGGTAGTTACGTAACTGACTGGTTGATAGTATGGAAATTTCACCTTTCTTCCCAGCAGATGGCAGAGTCCACCTCTGAACAAAGTTACTTATTGTGTTCTTCAAAATCTTCTATAAATGAGGAAGTATTTTGGATTTCTTTAACAATCTCTGTTAAATAAATATTGCTTTACTTAAAAAATGTTAATAGACAGCTTATATATGTGCAGCATAGTTGTTTGGGCATTAGTGATAGCAAAAGTAAGCCATTTAGGGAGTCAGAGCAAATTTTCTTGTGACAGACCTGGATCATTTGAGATTGTTGACTTATCTTGGTCAGAAGCGGTGTTCAATTTCCATATGACTAGTGTCCCTCTCCTCACACCTCTTGAATTATGAAAGATAATATGTATTCATGGGAAAAAGGTGTGCTTACTGAGCATGCTCCTGTCCAGTTTTAAATAGCCACGTGTCATAATTAAACAATTACTTTGTGCAAAGTACAAAACTAGACAGAAATTTTTTTTAACTTATAAGACAATATCCCCACTTGTGGCAAGCAAGAGCTAAGACATACACATGAAGAAATTAAAAACAAAATATACAAAATCAAGTCCTTTAACCCAATGGCCAACTCTTCTCAAAGAAACTGCTGAGGCTGGGTCTGCCATGCCCCCTGCCTCTGCTTTTATCACTGAGTGTACTCGTTTAAGCTGTCTGGCCTCTTGTCTTGGGTGACACGAGCATTTTATCATAGTCTGTACTTCCTGCTCCAGCCCAGCTTTCTCATAAGTCAGTCCTCCACAGCTCAGCTCCCTTTAGCACCGCTGGTACTTGGCCAGAAGCTGCCCTCACTTTCAACTGCTTCTCTGCACATTTCTTTCATCCCCTGTCTCCATTGAAATTTGGCTGTCCTGGAAGAACTCCACTTCCCTGCAACCCTTTCAGGTGGTTATTTATTCTCTCACATCCCATGCATATTTAGGGGTTGACATTTTTATTTGGGTGATCATCTAATTTATCATCAAAACCAGACCCACTTGAGAGTGAAAGGAGGCACTATTATGCAGGGACAACATGCATAAACTGTGATTATCTTGGACAAACCAGGACTTGTGCTCACTGTTTTAGCTTTCTGTTTTTGCATAAAAGATTACTACCAATTTAGCTGCTTAAAATAGTGGAAACTTATTGTCTCCGTTTTTGTAAGTCAGAAGTCCAGGCTGTCTGCTGCAGGTGTCACTGAGCTGAAATGAGAGTGGCAGCTGAGGCTGTAGTTATCACCTAGGGCTTAGAGGGCCTCCTGCTAGCTCCCTGTTGGCAGAATTTATTTAGTTGCAGCTGTGGTGCTGAGGTTCCCATTTTCCTGCTGGCAGCCAGCTGAGGATGAGTCTCAGCTCCCAGAGGCTGCCTACAGTTTCTTTTCATGTGGCCCCCATAGATAGTTTGCAACACGAACATTTGCTGTCTTCTAGGCCAGCTAGAATGCATCTCTCTGATTTCCTTTCCTGCAACCAGCCAGAGAAATACGGCTTTTAAGGGGCTCACATGATTAGACCAGGCCCACCCAGCGTAATCTCCCTTTTGCCTTATAACATAATGTAATCAAAGGAATGATAGCTTATCATATTTATAGGTTCCACCCACACTCAAAGGGGAAGAGATCATACAAGGACAGGGTTCACTGAAGGTAAACAGAATTCTGCCTACACTAGTCACCCTGATTATTTTTCTACCTTTTTTCCAATTTGCTACTTCTAGACTATTACATCTTGAATCTCTTAGTTTTTTTAAAAAAAGTAATATTAGCAAACCAAATTTGGAAGAACATACAAAGGATTATACAGCATGAGCAAGTGAGAATTACCCCCTGAAATGCAAAAGTTGGTTTGCATGCAAAAATCAATATAATATACTGCGTTAACAGACTAAAGGATAAAAAATAATATCATCTCAATAAATATGAAAAAGGAATTTGACAAAACCCAACGCTCTTTCACGATTAAAGAAAATGCAATAAACTGGGAATAGAAGAGAACTTTCTCAACCTGAAAAAGGATATCTATGAAAAACCCAGTGTCCAGTCAGAGTGGCTCACGCCTTTAATCCCTTCGAGAGACTCAGGAGGGAGAATCACTTGAAGCCAGGAATTCGAGACCAGCCTGAGCAACGTAGTGAGACCCTATCTCTACCAAAATAATAATAATAACAATAATGAAAAAAATTAGCTGGGCTAGGTGGTATACACTTTGTAGTCCTACCCACTTAGGAGGCTGAGGTGGGAGGATCACTTGAGCCTGGGAGGTTGAGGCTGCAGTAAGTTATGATTGCATCACTGGCACTCCAGCCTGAGTGACAGAGTGCGACCCTGTCTCAAGAAAGAAAAACCCACAGTTAACATCATACTTAATAGTGAAAGACTGAAAGCTTTCCGCCTAAAACCAGGAAAAAGACAAGGATATCCAGTCCTGCCATTTTTATTCAACATTGTACTGGAGGTCCTAGCCAGGGTACTTAGGCAAGAAAGCAAGCAAAATGCATCTATATTGAAAAGGAAGTAGTAAAACTACCTCTCTTCACAGATGACATGATCTTGTATATAAAAAATCCTAACTAATACATACAAAAAACCACTATAGATAATAAATTTACCAAGTTTATAAGATACAAAATCAATACAAAAATAGTAGGTTTGTGCAAAAGTAATTGTGGTTTCCCCGTTACTTTTAATGGCAAAAACGGCAATTACTTTTGTACCAACCTACTACAAAAAATGCAAAAATTAGTTATATTTCTCTATATTAACAATGAACAATCTGAAAATGAAATTAAGAAAACAGTTTTATTCACAGTAGCATCGAAAAGAACAAAATAGGATTACATTTAATCAAAGAAGTACTAAACTTGTGCACTAAAAAGTACAAAACATGGCTGAAAGAAATAGGCTGAGAGTGGTGGCTCATGCCCATAATCCCAGCACTTTGGGAGGCTCAGGTGGGCGGGTCACTTGAAGTCAGGAGTTTAAAACCAGCCTGGCCAAGATGGTGAAACCCCATCTCTATTAAAAATACAAAAAAAAAAAAGAAAAGAAAAAAGCTGGGTGTGGTGGCGTGTGCCTGTAGTCCCAGCTACTTGGGAGGCTGAGGCAGGAGAACTGCTTGAACCTGGAAGGTGGAGGTTGCAGTTAGCCAGGATTGCACCACTGCACTCCATCCTGGGTGACAAAGAGAGACTCTGTCTAAAAAAAAAAAAAAAAAAGAAGAAGAAATTAAGACCTAAGGAAATAGACATGCTGTGTTCATGGGTTAGAAGACTTAACATTTAAAATGACAATACTCCCCAATTCATCTACAGATTCAGTGCAGTCTCTATGAAAATCTCAACTGCTTTTCTGCATTACCCTATAAACTGATCCTAAAATTCATATAGAAATACAAGAGACCCAAAATGGTCAAAGCAGTCTTCAAAAAGAGAAGCAAATTTGGAGGCCGAGGCAGGTGGATCATAAGGTCAGGAGATCGAGACCATCCTGGCTAACACGGTGAAACCCCGTCTCTACTAAAAATACAAAACATTAGCCAGGCATGGTGGCGGGCGCCTTTAGTTCCAGCTACTCAGGAGGCTGAGGTAGGAGAATGGCGTGAACCCGGGAGGTGGAGCTTGCAGTGAGCTGAGATCGCGCCACTGCACTCCAGCCTGCAGCCTGGGCGACAGAGTGAGACTCTGTCTCAAAAAAAAAAAAAGAAAAAAAAAAAAGAATAGCAAATTTGGAAGACTCACACTTCCCGATTTTAAGACTTACTTCAAAACAATAGTAATCAAGACTGTGATACTGGCATGAAAATAGAATTGAGACTCCAGAAATAAACCCTTATATTTGTTGTTGTCGATTTTTCAGTGAGGGTGATGACCATCCAATGGAGGAAAGAATAGTCTTTTCAAAATATGGTGCTGAGACAACAACTGGATATTCACAGGCAAAAGAATGAATTTGGATCCCTGCCTTATACCATATAAAACATGAATTCAAAATGGATTATAGACCCCTTAGTGTAAGAGCTACAACTATAAAACTCTTAGAAGAGATTAGATGTAAGTCTTTATGACCTTGAGTTAGTGCCTTCTTCAATATAACACCAAAAGCTCAAGCAACAAAAGAAAAATAAATTGGACTTCAACAAAATTAAAGACTTTGGTGCTTCAAAGGGTGCTATCAGGAAAGTAAAAAGATAACTCACTGAGTAGAAAATATTTACAAATCATATATCTGACTGATAAGGGACTTGTATCCAGAATTATAAAGAACTCTTAAAACTCAGCAACAACAAAAACAAAACCCCAACTAACCCAGTTTTAAAATGGGTAAAGGGAAAAATAGAATGGTCGTTAGCAGTTGGGAGGAGAAAATGGGAAATTATTGTTTCATCAGTATAGTTTCAGATTTGCAGGATGAAAAAGTTCTGGCAACATAAACATACTTACTACTACTGTACTATACACTTAAAAATGGTTAAGGTGGTAAGTTTTATGTTGTATGTTTTTACCACAATGAAATATGTAGATTAGGCCGGGCGTGGTGGCTCATGCCTGTAATCCCAGCACTTTGGGAGGCTGAGGCGAATGGATTGCTTGACTCTAGGAGTTTGAGACCAGCCTGGCCAACATGGTGAAACCCTATCTCTACACAAAATACAAAAATTAGCCAGGTGTGGTGGTGGGTGCCTGTAATCCCAGCTACTCTGGAGGCTGCAGGAGGATCACTTGAGCCCGGGAGGCGGAGGTTGCAGTGAGCTGAGACTGTGCCACTGCACTGCAGCGTGGGTGACAGAGTGAGACTCCATCTCAAAAAAAAAAAAAAAGAGTAAATTGGGGGAAAAATGGGGAAAGGATCTGAATGGATGTTTCTCCAAAGAAGATATACCAATGGTTGATATGCACATGAAAAGATGCTTAACATAATCATGAGGGAAACACGAATCAAAAACACAGTGAGGTGCTATTTCATACCCAGTAGGACAGCTAAATAAAAAAGACTGACTATAACAGTATTGACAAGGATGTAGAAAAATCAGAACCCTTATACTTTGTTAGTGGGAATATAAAATGTGTAGCCATATTGGAAAACAGTTTAACAGTTTCTTAGAATGTTAAACATAGACTTACCATGTGATCCAACAATGCTGCTCCTAGGTATACACCCTTGAGAACTGAAAATACATGTCTCCACAAAAACTTGCATGTGAATGGTCATAGCAACATTATTCAAAAGAGCTAAAAAGTGGAAATAACCCAAAATGTCTATCAACTGGTGACTGGACAAAGTGTAGTTTACCAATACAATGGAGTACTATTAGGTTAGCAAAAGAAATGAGGTACTGATACACACTAAAACATAGGTGAACATTGAAAACATGCTAAGTGAAAAAGACAAAATGTCACATGTTGTGTTACTCCATTTACAGGATATGTACAGAATAGGCAAATGCATAGAAACAGAATGAAATATACAGAATAGGCAAATGAACAGAACATACATTAGTAGTTGCCGGGGGCTGGGGAGAGGGATGAATGGGAAGTGGCTGCTGAGTATTGGGTTTCTTTTTTAGAGTGATGAAAATGTGCTGAAATTAGATATTAGTTATGGTTGTACAACTCTTTGAATGTAATAAAAACCACTGAATTTTAAAGTGGGTGAATTTTATGGCATATGAATGGCATCTCAATGTATTCGTTTTTTGCATTACTATAAAGGAATACCTGAGACTGGGTAATTTATAAAGAAAACAGGTTTAATTGGCTCACGGTTCTGCAGGCTGTACAAGCATGGCACCAGTGTCAGCATCTGGTGAGGGCCTCAGGAAGTTTACAATCATGGCAGAAGGCATAGCAGAAGCAGGCAGATCACAGGACGAGAGCAGGGGCAAGAGGGGGAGAGGAGGAGGAGCCAGCTCCTTTAAACAGCCAGCTCTCCTGTGGACTGAGAACTCACTCATCACCAAGGGAATGGTGCTAAACCTTTCTTGAGGGATCCGTCCCCATAATCCAGTCACTTCCCACCATGCCCCACCTCTAACACTGGGAATCACATTTCAACATGAGATTTGGAGGGGACCCACATCCAAACCATATCACTCAATAAAGCTATTATTTTGTATTTTAAATTGGATGGCTAGGGAAAGCCTTTTTGAGGTAGCAACATTTAAACTGGCATTGGAATGACTAACTTGAGGTTGGTAGTTGTGAATTCAGCATCATACCAGTCAGCATAGCTGTGTATTTTACTCCCACCACACATTGTGTGGGTGAAGGCAGAGTGGGTAGGGTTGGGTTTTGCTAGAAAAGTATGACAAAGGAAGAGAAGTGGCAAGGAGGGGGTTTGAGTGTGTGCAAAGAAAATATAATATCAAATGTAGGCATGGAGCTTGGTTCAAGAGAGAAATTAGGCTGTGAGGGAGACAAGATAAAGATGGTAGGCTCAAGGTAGTATAGGTTCAGTAGGTTGAAGTATTGTTCGAGGCAGACTACTAGAAGGAATGTGCTAGAAAGACAGAAGTTGGTGAGAGTAGGTGCTTGAAACTGAGATTTCAGGTAATGTACAGTAACTGGCAATAAAATGTTGTAGGTAGGAGGTGACTAGAAATGGCGGCCAACATAGGGTGGGAGAACAGTTGTTGAAGAAGAGGAGTTCAGAGAGGACATATGTATTAACAGATATATTAGCTTCCTATGGATGCCATAACAAATTACCACCAACCTGGGGTCCTAAACCAACAGAAATTTGTCCTCTCACAGTGCTGGACACAAGTTTGAAATCGAAGTGTCAGCAGAGCCACACTCTCTCTGCAGGCTCTAGGAAAGTATCTCTTTGTATTAGGATTCTCCAGAAAAACAGATTCAATAGGGTGGGCACGCGCATGTCTGTGAGATTTATTATAAGGAATCAGCTCATGCAGTTATGGAGGATGACAAGTCCCAAGATCTGCGGAGTGAGTTGGCAAGTTGGAGACCCAGGAGAACTGATAATATAGGTCCAATCCTGGTCTGAAGGCCTGATAACCAGGAGAACCAATGGGGGGTAGTTCCAGCAGGCTCCAGACCTAGGAAGAATTGATTTTTCAGTTTGGGTCCAAAGGCAGACAGTTTGAAGACAAGAGGACTTCTTTCTTATTCAGGGCTGGGTCAGCCTTTTTGTTGTATTCAGGCCTTCAAATGATTGGGTGAGGCTCATCCACACTAGGGAAGGCCATCTCTTTTATACAGTCTACCAATATAAATGTTAATCTCATCCAAAACACCCTAAAAGGAACACCCAGAAGAGCATTTGACCAAATATCTGAGCTTCTCATAGCCCAGTCAAATTGACACATAAAATTTATTTTATTTTATTATTTCTTTGAGACGGAGTCTCACTTTGTCACCCAGGCTGGAGTGCAGAGGCATGATCTCAGCTCACTGCAACCTCCCAGGTTCAAGCTATTCTCCTGCCTCAGCCTCCTGAGTAGCTGGGATTACAGGCGTGCGCCAACATGCCCAGCTAATTTTTGTATTTTTAGTAGAGATGGGGTTTCGCCATGTTGGCCAGGCTGGTCTCGAACTCCTGGCCTCTCAGGTGATCCACCCGCCTTGGCCTCTCAAAGTGCTGGGATTACAGGCATGAGCCACCCACCGCGCCCGGCCCCTTGACACGTACATTTAACATCACACTGTTCTTTCCCTCTTCCAGCTTCTAGCGGCAGTTGGCGTTCTTTGACTTGTGGCTATGTCACTTCAATCTCTGCCTCCTTGGTCACAGGCCTCCTTCTTGTCTATCTCTTCTCCTCTGTGTATCTGTCTTATATGGAAATACATTTGATTGCATTTTGGGCCCAACCAGGTAATCCAGGATAACTGCTTCCTCTCCCATCTAGATTCTTAAGTTAATTTTGTCATAGAAGGTAATATTCAGTCTTCTGCCATATAAGGTAATGCAGGTTCCAGAGATTAGGATGTGGGAATATCTTTTGGGGGGGCCGTCATTCATCCCACTATGATCAGTGCATTGGAAAGATCAACTGTAAATGTTGAAATCAACAAGAATTATGACAGTAGTAATGTTGGACTCCACTAAGGAGGGACAGTTTGGGTTTTAGTCTGATGATATGACATTCAAAATTGGAGTTTTAAGGAAAAGGGAAAATGATCTGGAGAGTGGCAGTGTGGTTCTAGGAGGACTTCTCCTCCACCTGGAGGTCTAGCTATTTGAGGGGCGTGAGAAAGAAAGCAGCTGCCACTTGAAATGGCTGCAGGGAAGCCGAGCTTTCAAGGAATGCCAGGTTTCCTCCTAGAGCCATGGGCGAAAGCAACATTCAGAGAAGAGGTTGATGCGTAAGCCTCGGACGGAGGAGGGATTTTGCCAGTGGTGGACCGTGAAGACAAGGAGAAGGTTTTGAGGGTTGAGGATTAGGGTCACGTGAGGGGATTTACTGAGCCTCACAGGAATAAAAATCCAGGTGAGAGTCTTGGATTTCTTATTTTAAAAAAGTATAACCTGATACAAAGGTCGTGCTGGAATTAACCCCAGATAGGCAGATCATGGCGCTGTGGCAGTGTGTTAGTTGAGAGGGTGTTGGTTGCCAGGAACATGCAGGGCTCTGGGTTCATCTTTTTACTCTTGTTGACGGTGTTGTGGAGGCCTGGGGAGAAGTGCTCTGAAACTCTCCCAGTCGACAGCTGACTTAGAGCTAAAGTGACTGCTTCATTAACCAAAGGCCTCCCTTTGAAATTCTGGACTTTCTAGAGCCCTCCAAGGGTTAGGGGGAATAGTCTGGGATATTCTGACAGTCTTTACCCGCATTTTCAGTAGGTTGCTTGGGATGTTTAAATATTGCTCCTTTCAATCATCTGAACATTGCCCAATTCTACTGTGTTGTTTGCCTGCACGATTTATTCATAAAACCACTTACAGCTGCAAAAATGCTAAGTTTAAAACGAACATTCAAAATGGACCCAGCTGTTTAAAAAGATGAATGTGATCAAATAAAGAATTGGTGTGTAGTTTATGAAACAACAAGGCATTTTTTCAACTGTAGCCTGATTATTCTTAGAGAGATGACAAGGAGGTTTTTCCATTACAAAGAAGTGTATGACTTAACTTAAACCAAGCAGTTCTTCAAATGAGCAATTTCCTGTGGCAGTCATCACTTAGCCACACCCTTTTGTCAACTTTAGATCTTTTTTTTTGTTCTTGCAGATGGCCACCAGAGCTGCACTGGAGAGTGCATCTTCTGCTTCCATGTGTGGGGAAGATCAATGTGTTCTCTGTGACCCAATAGTGTGAATTGCTTATCTGTTTCTGCATTAACTCAAATCTATCAGTGATTATTGCCTGAATACCTCATGCTTTCTGAGATCTACAGGTACAGATCTAGGGTTGAACTCTTTCTCTAAATAAATTTAATCCATGTGTGTTATATGTTGTGTATCTTCATTTAGTGACTACAAAATGTCTAGCTGTGAAATGTGCATGTTAATTACTCATTAAGCCTTTGGATCACCTTTGATAAGCCAGATCCTGTGCTCCCCGGCATTCTCTTGCACACCTTCTTTCTGAATGTTTTCTCACAGTTCCAGCTTTTACATGCCCCTCACTCCACCCCAGACGCTAATAAATTTCTGCAGTTCTTAATTCCAGCTCGTTCTTCTTGTTCAGGTTAAGACTCCTACATTCAGAGATCTCATGGACATTTCCGTCTTGAAGTCTCACTGGTTCTTCTGTAAATATGTGGTTCTAATAATTTTTCAGTTCCTTTTCTTGGACTTCCACGTAGATAATTACATCATCTGTAGGAAGCAGCAACTGAATCACTTTCTGATAGTTCTACCCCTGTCTCAATTTTTTACCTCTTTATGTTGGTAAGAACTTCTAATTTGGGGGGAAGCAGTGCTTCCTGGAATTTCCTGGAAAGAATCACCTGGGCTGCTTGTTAAATATACAAAGTCCCAGGCCTTCACCCTTGGGAATATTAGTAGGTCTGGGTTGAGGCTGAGGAGTCTGCTTTGTTTTATTTTTTAAACAAAGGCCCTGGACATTTTTTATCTTGAGAAAAGTTTGGAAAACACTGTTTCAGAGCAGTGCTAAATAATAATGGTGATAGTCTTTTGTTGCTGCTTTTAGTGTGTCTGTACCATGTGTGATGTCAGTGGACTGTTGGGTCTCCTCCTATTTTGACCTGTGGTAGCATTTGTGACAGCTTTGGAACTGTGGTGTGTCCGGTGTAGCGATACAGTGGGCTATCTAAACAGGGCATCGAGCTTTCTGTCCTGGTATTCATTCAGTGACATCTCAGTTCCAGGCCCTGGAGAGTGCCACCATACACGGAAGCACATGGGAAGACCTCTTAGTCTTCCAACTCTCATACTCCCTCTAACTCCAGTCTGCCTTTCTTGGGATCCTGGCTGCCTGTGGATCTACTTCCATAGTATTTGTGTGCTCTGCTCTTTTTAGTTTTAGCTGACTAGAACTTTTGTTTACCAAAACCTGAAATATTGGTCACACCCCTTCCTACTTCAGTTCTGCCATGGAACCCATTACTGCATTTGAGTGCCAGAGAACTGTCTGCTGTCTGTATTCGAGAAGCAACTTCTAATACAAAGATGACTTATAACACATGAAAGTTTTCTCTTACAGAGTAATATTTTGAAAGCTTTTACAGTTATGTCTTTGGTTCGAGACTCTTATTTATTTCTTCCACTCACAGGCAGCACTATGACAGTGTTAAACTATTTGCAGTTGCCTAATAACACTATATTTTCTTAGTTTTATGTCTTTGAATCTGCGATTCTAATTGCCTTTACCTCCTCTCCTCCCCATCCTCCCAGCTTTTCTTACCAACCTCTGTATGTCCTTTAATTAGCTCAGGTATCACTTCTTTTTCTGATTCTCCAAGTGGCTTGATGTGTCTCTTCATGGTCTGCTATACCACACTGAATACCTCTTTCAAAGCACTTTTCACACTATTATAATCATCTTCATAGAATCTGCTTATTTGTCTGTATATTTCATTAGATTGTAAGTCCTTAGTTTATTTTCAGCCTTTGTATCCCAATTACACATAATCAACATTTATTGAAGAACTTTATGAAAGTTGGCATTTTCCATTTGTTCCAGTTTTAAATTACTTTTGATTTTGGAAATGTTTGTTTTATGCCCAGCCAACTTGCAAAAAATGTAGGAGATTGATAATATTCAGTTTTGGTAAGGGTGTAGAGAAGAGAACTCTTGAAGATTCTTGGTAGGAGTGTGAATAGATAAATGCGAGTGACAGAATTTAAATGCATGTAACCTTTGACCCAACAGTTCCTCATATAGGAATTCTCCCAGAAAAAACACTTGTACCAAGTATACTAGGATTTTTGTAGGAGAGTATCATAGAGTATCATGGCAGCGTTATTTGTGATAGCAAAAAAAAAAAAAAAAAAAAGAGAGATGGCCAAAACACCAAAACATCCATTAGTGGTGAAATGATTAAGTTTATTATGGTATGTACTTACTATGGAATTCTGTGTGGTAGTCATAATAAGCGAAATAGATCTGCAAAGATCTATTTTATTTTACTTATTTTTATTTTTTTTGAGACTTAGTCTCACTCTGTTGCCCAAGCTGGAGTGCAGTTGCGCAATCTGAGCTCACTGGAACCTCTGCCTCCTGGGTTCAAGTGATTCTCCTGCCTCAGCCTCCTGAGTAGCTGGGATTACAGGCACACGCCACCATGCCCTGCTAATTCTTTTTTGTATTTTTAGTAGAGATGGGATTTCACCATGTTGTCCAGGCTCGTCTTGAATTCCTGATCTCAGGTGATCCACCTGCCTTGGCCTCCCAAAGAGCTGGGATTACAGGAGTGAGCCACCGCACCTAGCCAGGAAAGATCTATTTCATAATAGATAGGTAGTCATAAGAAGTGGAATAGATGTGGAAAGAGGTTCATATTGAATGAGAAAAGCAAGTTACATAGCAGTATGTATAATGATCTCAGTTTTGTAAGAATAGATTTGATTTTGCGTGTGTTTATTATTTTTCTTATTTATGCATAGGAAATTGTCTAGAATAGTATGCAAAGGAAAAAAGCCCTGTTTATCAAGTTATGCTATTTAAATTATTTGATTTTTTTTCAATGATGTGTAATCTTCAGTATTCATTTAATTTATCTTCCTCTGGAATGTCTGAATTATCCTTTTTTTGAACTAGCAAGTAATATATAATTTCTTATTATGAAATAAGCATATAGAAAAGACTTGGGTTTTTAACATTTTGCTGGATTTGCTTCAAAACCTTTTTTTTTTTGGAGACAGAGTCTCACTCTGTTGCCCAGGCTGAAGTGCAGTGTCACGATCTTCGTTCACTGCAAGCTCCGCCTCCTGGGTTCATGCCATTCTCCTGCCTCGGCCTCCCAAGTAGCTGGGACTACAGGTGCCCACCACCACACCTGGCTAATTTTTTTGTATTTTTAGTAGAGACGGGGTTTCATCGTGTTAGCCAGGATGATGTCGATCTCCTGACTTCGTGATCTACCCACCTCGGCCTCCCAAAGTGCTGGGATTACAGGCATGAGCCACTGCACCTGGCCCAGATCTTTTTTAAAAAAAAGAAAGAAAACATTACAGAAAAATTTGAAGCACTCTATATCCTCCAAACCCATTTTCCTCCTTCCTCAGAGATAACCTCTATTTTAAATTTGGTGTTTAGTATTTTCATTTATATTTTTGTTTTTTATTACTCATATGTACGTGACCATTAATGATTTATGGTGTTGTATCTCATGTTTTTAAACTTCATCAAAATAGCATCGTGGTGCATGTACCCTACAACAGTTTCCTTTTTTCACCTGCATTCTTTTTCAAATGATCTCCTTGCTGATGTGGTTATTTTCAGTGCCATATAGAATCTACACCTGTTATCCTCCTATTGATTGACATTTAGCCTGTTTCTAATTTTCTACTTTTCCAAACACAGCTTCAGTGGATTTTCTGGTACAGGTCTTCTGGTGCAGCATGGAGAGTTTCTCTTGTCCTTAGGAGTTATTCGATATTGCTAAATGACTCTCCAAGCTGGCTTCACTATTTTACACTCCTACCAGCAATATATGAGCTTTACTTATGGGTAATATATTACCTTTAATTCTCTTGTAAAGCAGTAAAATTCTCAACAAATTTTTTGAGAAGAAAAAATGAGACTATGAACTGCTGGTTAAAACTATATAGAGAAAAGAAATTCTGTCCATGACGTTAAACTAATGTTTAATAGAAAAGCCAATACTCAGTGCAACATTTTTCCCTGTTGTGTGTACTCACCACATCCCCCGTCCCCATTTGAATGCTTCCCACCCAGGCTAAATTGATGACAGCCCAATTAGGAGCAAAGCTTGGCCTTGAACTTTGGCCAGAAGCTTTGTTTTTCCCTATACATATTCACGACTTTTTCAGTTTTAAAAGTATTAGCATTTCATGTAGCAGTTATTCATATTTCAGGGATACAGTTCTTAGCCCCAGGGTTGGTGTATATGGAACCATAAATTTATATTGGCTATCATGACAGATCTAGGAATGTGTCAGCCTACTGATGTTGAATTCTAGCAAATCTTTGTATTCTTTTTCTTCTCGAAAGGGAAGCCAAAGCTATTTGCCGCTGAGCACAAGATGCTACTGTCCTTATGTAGCTCCCTCCTTGGCTGTTGTTGAACCAGTTGGAATAACAGTGGCTTCTTTTTCGTAGGTTAAGGGGTTTTTGTAATTTATAAGCATGTTTCAGATATGTGAACAAATTACATTTTATTCTACCTAGCCTTTTTTTTTTTTTTTTTTTTTGAGATGGAGTTTTTGCTCTTGTTGCCCAGGCTATAGCGCAGTGGCACTATCTCAGCTCACTGTAACCTCCACCTCCCAGGTTCAAGTGATTCTCCTGCCTCAGCCTCCCGAGTAGCTGGGATTACAGGCACACGCCACCACGCCCGGCTAATTTTTTTGTATTTTTAGTAGAGATGGGGTTTCACCATATTGGCCAGGCTGGTCTCGAACACCTGACCTCAGGTGATCTACCTGCCTCAGCCTCCCTAAGTGCTAGTATTACAAGCATGAGCCACCACGCCCAGCCCTACCTAGCCATATTTTTATAACTGTGAGCTAAAACTCCTAAGTCTTGGAAGATTAACAAAAATTACGTGGATTGTATTTCTCTCATATATTAATCAAAATTATAGCTTACCAGTTAAACTGGAGCTTAGCAATTCTAATTTTTCACTTTTTATTGCAGTTATTTTGAAGCCTTTTATAAAATAACATATTAACTGAGTGATGTGTCACATGCCTATAGTCCCAGCTACTCAGGAGGCTAAGGCAGGAGGATTGCTAGAGCCTAGAAGTTTGAGACCAGCCTGGGCAGCATAGTGAGATCCCATATCTTAAAAAAATATCAAAAAGAGAAATTATATAATTTTCAAAATAAATTTTTATGAACTTTAATTGTATAAAAAGAAATGGGAATTTCAAGGTGGTGGATGGAGGGCACCTTACTTCTGAGGCTTAGATAGATTAGAATTTTTAAAGTAATCTGTAAGTACAATGGGCGGGGGCAGGCGGAAGGAAAGGAAACCTTTAGTAGGCCTCAGTCTATGAAGAATCTCTGTGAAAAGTAGATGAGATCTGTTTGCAAAAGGAAACCTGAGTCCAGAACCAGGGCAGGCGAGCGTTGCTGCTAATGATGGGGATAGTGTCGTCAGTGTTCTCGCTTGGAAGTAGTTGCTACGGGGAGCTGTGAGGGGCCCAGGGCAAGTGACAGGGCAATGCTGGAAGTGTAGCATGGTGATGGAGGTGTCTCAGGCAGGTGTAGAGTATATAGGAGCTTGGATTGCAGAGATAAGGCAGGGTTCCAGGTGCTGGATGGATTCTAGGAAAACAGGAAGCTACCTTGCTAAGAAGACTAGCTATAAAGCTTTTCCATGAGGTGGCACCTTCCATCCCTCTTTCACTCTCACTGAAAACAACTCCCATTCCTGCCCTCCAGGCAGGCAGCACAAACAGAGTAGATGTCTGAACAGGAAGTCTTGACTACAAAGCTGAGCACTTAGTTAAAAATCACCCCAAATGAGAGGAACACAACTGGAGAAGATAACTGAGGAGGTAACAGAATAATTTATCTTAGAATTAATAGAATAAGCAGAACTAGATTTTGCAGCAACTATAGTTAATTCCTCAGAGAGATATGAGCAGTTATGTTTTCTACCAAAAATAATTAAGTAGTGATCCTGGAAATTAAATGTTTGATTGTTAAAATAAGAAATTAAATAGATGAGCTGATTAACAGGGTTTATAGCTGAAGAACAAATTTGTGAGCTGGAAGCTAGAACAGAGACGTATTCCTTAGTACATTACTATTATTATAAAGTAAAAGAAAACAAAGTGTAGAGGATGGATTGAGGATTTCCATCTAATAAGAGTTCCAGATGGAGGCTAAAGAAAATGCAGAGAGACGATACTTAAAGAAGCAATAGATCCAGTTTCAAGATGGTTGACTAAGCACATCCTTACCTTGTCCTGTTTCTACACCAAATCCATAGAAATGGTAAGACATTAAGTTAGATTAATAAATTCCCTTTCCAGATTAAAAATAAGAAATGTTCCATACCCAAAGCTGTAAGACATCTTTAAGTGAAGGTGGTATGTGTTAAAATGAGAAGTTGCAGAAGGGAGCCACTAACACTGCCTGGAGGAAGTTCTCAGTACTGCTGGGACCCTGAAGCTGCTCAGCCAACTCCTTCAGAACAGATTCAGCCAAAGATCCCCAGCCAGGAGGCCACTGTTGACTCATATTGCAAGTGGACAGTCCTGGAGGATGTTTGCATGGCCAACAACCATGAAAATCCAGGGGAAGCCTAGCACAACAATATAAAATATGAACATATGAAATATCAACAGCAGAATTATACCCTAGGAAGCAGAGCAATCAGAAGGAAACTTTAAGTATAGGTAAATATAATTTCCTTAGAAGACCAAGGATAGACTTTCATGCTCATTAAAACAAGCAGAAATCATAAAACAATAAACAGGCAGTAGTGAAAATGAAAAATATAGTTGTTAAAGTAAACTCATTGGATGGGCTACATAGCAAATTGGATGTAGCTAAAGAACAAATGAGTTAACTGAAAGATCAGGGTGAGAAGAAGTTCTTCCAAAACACATCAAGAGATAAGAAATAGAGTATGAAGGAAAAGTTGAGGCATTTAGGACAGTGTGGAAGTTCCATTATTTATCTAATAGGAGCTGTCAGTGAAGAAAATTGACCAGAGACAATGAAAAATTGAGGTCTCGGCTGAGCGCGGTGCCTCACGCCTGTAATCCCAGCACTTTGGGAGGCCGAGGTGGACAGATCACTTGCAGTCAGGAGTTTGAGACCAGCGTGGCCAAAATGGTGAAACCGCATCTCTACTAAAAATACAAAGATTAGCCGGGTGTGGTGGCACGTGCCTGTGGTTCCAGCTACTCAGGAGGCCGAGGCAGGGGAATTGCTTGAACAGAGGAGGCAGAGGTTGCAGTGAGCCGAGATCACGCCATTGCCCTCCAGCCTGAGTGACAGAGCAAGACTCCGTCTCAAAAAAATAAAAAAGAAAAATTGAGGTCTGAAAATATTCTAGAATGTCTGAAAATTATTTCAGAACATCTGAAAATATTCTAGAATTTCCAGTACCGAAAAGGTATAAGCCCTCAAATATTAAATAGAATAGGCATCATTGTGATAATGATGAAGAGAAATTCTTAGGAAACACTGGAGAGAAAAGACTGATGGTCTTCAAAAGAATCGAAATTCAAGTGCTAGATGTCATCACTGGTTTTAAGAAAACAATAGCACAGTGTTTTTTTGTTTGTTTTGTTTTTGTTTTTGTTTTTGAGACAGAGTCTCGCTCTTTCACCCAGGCTGGAGTGCAGTGGCGCGATCTCGGCTCACTGCAAGCTCCGCCTCCCAGGTTCACGCCATTCTCTTGCCTCAGCCTCCCGAGTAGCTGGGACTACAGGCACCTGCCACCACGCCCAGCTAATTTTTTGTATTTTTAGTAGAGACGGGGTTTCACCGTGTTAACCAGGATGGTCTCGATCTCCTGACCTCGTGATCCGCCTGCCTTGGCCTCCCAAAGTGCTGCGATTACAGACATGAGCCACCGCGCCCAGCCAACAATAGCATAGTGTCTTTAAGCTGCTGAGAGAAGTAACTCTGAACTAAAATTCTATCCCATCCATACTAGCTTTCAGCAGCAAGTGTACCACAGTAGCATTCTCAGACTTTAAGGACTTTGCTGGAAAAACTATTTAAAGATATACTGGCTGGGCACAGTAGCTCACACCTGTAATCCCAGCACTTTGGGAGGGTGAGGCAGGAGGATCACTTGAGCTCAGGAGTTCGAGACCAGCCTGGGCAATATGGTGAAACCCCATCTCTACAAAAAATACAAAAATTAGCTGGGTGTGGTTGTGCATGCCTGTAGTCCTAGCTACTTGGCAGGCTGAGGTCGGAGGATTGCTTGAGCTCAGGAGGTCAAGGCTGCAGTGAGCCATGATTACTCCACTGCAGTAAGGAAAAAAATGAACCCAGAAGGTAATAATGGGATCCAAGAAAAAAGAAGGAAGCAAATAAATCAGGAAAACAATGGTTCATCTAAGCAAATATTGATTGTAAAATATAAGATGATTTTTAATAAGTTGCAATTTAGGTCAACAAAGTTAGCAACAAGGAATTTTATGGGTAGGTGGAGCAAAAAGGGAAATAAAAACATGCCAAAGAATTCAAGAGGAGTATATAAAATGTAACTCCAACTTGTAAGAAAATATGATTTTAAGTATGCATTAAAAATTTAAGAGTGACTACTAGACAAGTTAGATATAAAATATAAACTTTAAACTATTATAAGATAACAGTGTAGCAAAAACAACCTTGACCAATCCAAGAGAAGATAGGAAAGTAGGAGAAAAGAAAGTAATGGAAAATAGAAGATACAAAATAAGTCCTATGATTAAATTTAAATGTATATATTGATATATGTATATCCATAATCAAATATATATTACTGATATATATCAGTAATCAAAATAAATGGAAAAAACTAAACTCATCTACTTAAAAGATAAAAACTCAGATTTAAGAAAATGACAGAAACCACTTATGTGCTATGTTAGAGGATACAGTTATCAATAAATATTATTACAAATATTATAATTTTACAAAATATTAACATGAGACAAAACAACTCAAAGCAGGCAACATTGGGATGGACCGAGGGAGAGTTCAAATGCTAGAAAGTGAAATTTGTCAAGAATTGGTATCAGCACAAGCCTGTTTATCCTGCTCTTAGTAACATTGCATGTTTGTGGGTGTATGTATGTATTTATGTGTATGTAAACATATACATAAGTAATTATTACAGAGGCTTTCTGAGTGATGTCCCCGGTTCTGCCCTTTTCCCTTCAGTCTGTTCTAAATATAGCAGCCAGAATGGTTCTGCTAAAAGCATCAGATCCTTATCTGCTGGATGCACTCCAAGAGCTTGTCACCTTATTCAGGGTAAAAGCCACAGTCCTTACAGTGGCATAGAAGACACTAGCCCACCTGACCCCCTTACCTCTCAGCTCATCTTCTGCCCTACTCCGCTTACTCCACTCCAGGCTGACTGTGCTCACATCTTGCCATTCCTTCAACACACCAGGCAAACTTGCATTTTAGGGCCTCACACTTGCTCTTCCTTTTGCTTGGAGAGCCCATTCCCCAGATGTCCATGTGCCTCCGTCCCTCACCTCCTACTGTTCTTAGGAAGAAGCCTCCCTGACCACAATGCAGTAAAATTGGAAATTAACAACAGAAAGGAAAAAAAAAAAACCTTATCACACATCTTGAATTTAAAAAGAATATAAACTTCTAACATTATGGAATGACAAGAATTCATAATCAAAATTGACAAAATTAAATGACTAGAAAAGCACAATGTACCTAAACCTATGCCTTACATCTCAAATGATACTTGATGAAAAATTATAACCTTACATGTACTTTCTAGGAAAGAAAAGATTGAAAATAAAAGAACCTAGATTTCAGTACTCTGAAACTGAAAGAAGTGCTGATAAATCTGAAGTAGAAGAGAGTAATAAAAATGAACCTAAAAATTATTGAAATAAGAAACTTGAGATAACAAAAAGATGGTTATTTGAAAAAATTAGTAAAATAGGTCTAATTTATTGACTAATTTCTTTAAAGTACAAACATAATTTCAGAAATGAAAACAGTGATATAGGGTACAGACAGTTTTGCTTTTTGTAATTATAAGAAAATACTATGAACAACTTTATGCTGATAAATTGGAAGACCTAAATGCAATATACAATTTTCTAAGAAAATAGGTATTAATAAATTTGGTAAAAGAAGTAGAAAATCTTTAATAGTCAATAAGCAAGTTAAAAATATTAGAATGAGAATCAAAGATCTACATTCCAAAGAAAGCATCAAGCCTTGACTATTTAACAGGTGAGTTCTCTCAAAACTTCAAGAAACAGATAATTTTCATTTTATATATACCATTCCAGAGTACAAAATCGGAATGTATCCAACCAATTTTACTAGGCCAGCATAACCTTCATCCCCAAACAGGCAAGGACAGCACCAAAAAGGAAAACTATAAGCTGTCTTCCCATAAGAATACAGGTGCATCTTTGGGAGGCCAAGGCGGGTGGATCAGCTGATGTCAGAAATTCAAGACAAGCTTGACCCAACGTGGTGAAACCTCGTCTCCACTAAAACACAAAAATGAGCTGGACGTGGTGGTGGGTGCCTGTAATCCCAGGTACTCTGGAGGCTGAGGCAGGAGAATGCCTTGAATCTGGGAGGTGGAGGTTGCAGTGAGCTGAGATTGTGCCATTGCACTCCAGCCTGGGCAACAAGAGTGAAACTCCATCTCAAAAAAAAAAAGAAAGAAAGAAAGAATACAGGTGCATGACTCTTAGTGGTAGATTAAAAAAAAAAAAGAATATAGGTGTAAAATTTCTACATTAAAAAATTAGTAAATTAATTTGAGCATTATCAAGTAGCCCTTATCCTGAAAATGCAAGAATAATTCAACTTGCGTTTAAAATAATTGAATAGAAAGTCTGGCCAGGTGTGGTGGCTCATTGCTATAATCCCAGCACTCTTGCAGGTCAAGGCGGGAGGATCACTTGAGGCCAGAAGTTTAAGACCAGCCTGGGCAATGTAGCAAGACCCTGTCTCTACAACAACAACAAAAGAATTAACTTGGCACAGTGGTGTGTGCCTTTCTTCTTAGCTACTCAGAAGGCTGAGGTGGGAGGATTACTTGAGGCCGAGAGGTCAAGGCTATGGTGAGCCCTGATTGCACCACCTGCACTCCAGCATAGGCAACAGAGCAGGATTCTGTCTCCAAAAAGAAAAAAAAGAATATAAGATCTATCCTAGCTTGTTGCACCAACCTAATTGCTGACTCCAGCAACATGGCAAACTAAGCTAATTGTAATCTTTCTCCAATGACAGAGACATGCACGCTGGATTAAATATAACAACAACAATTGAAATGCAGAATTTAGCTTGACTAAAAGTCAGAGAAAGCCCTGGTTATCAGAATTAAACCTAAAACTGTGGTGTTCCAGGGGTCTATCAGATTGGATACTGGATTTAGCCCCAGAGGTTAGGGTTTAGTGCCCCCATGAAGTAGGAAATCTGTCCTGGGTTCACACAAGGTAAGTAGAACTAATATTTCTGTAAAGGCCAGGACTTTAGAGGAGCTGCCTCCTTAAGAAAGAGGGCCTAGAAAAACTCCAGTGGCCCAGAGAAGGTACAAAAAATATCCAGCAGCCAGGCTCTGGGAAAAAAGAAAACCTACAAAATCTACCTTGAAAAACTGAAGTAATAATCTTTGTCAAGCCAAAGTGTTAAGTACAAGTTTAAATTAGTTAAAATTAAATTTGTGAATGAAAGTTTTCTGAAAAGTTTAGAGGAAAGAGATTTTATTCTAGTGAACAGTTTGCACACTAGGGAGACGCAGCCTTTGACACAAAATGAAGGCACCTTCTGAGAGAACCAAGAGAGGGGTTGTCTATTGTAGAGAAAGTTCCTGTCGAGGTTCCCACCCTGGTCCACTTATGCAAAGGACGGTTGCAGACTTGCCTAGTTCCGACTGGTTGATGTTTGCTGAATTCTGATTGGTTGATGCAAGTCACAGTCTATTGCCTAAGGTAGGAACAGACAGTTATGAAAGTCTCAATGTTAAATAAACATAGGGTTTGCTGGGAAGGCAGAGTGTGTGTGTGACCTCTAGCAAGCAAATGGCTGCTTGGCTGTATTTGAATTTAGGCCATTTGCCACTCAGGATTCATCTGGAAGGATTGGCCCTTTCAGGGTTCACAAGTTAAAAATTAAGTTTCTAAGCCAGGCATGGTGGCTTACGCCTGTAATCCCAGCACTTTGGGGGGCCAAGGCAGGCCCATCACTTGGGGTCAGTAGTTTGAGACCAGCCTGGCCAGCATGGTGAAACCCCATCTCCACTAAAAATACAGAAATTAGCCAGTCATGGTGGCACATGCCTGTAGTCCCAGCTACTCAGGAGGCTGAGGCAGGAGAATTGCTTGAACCCGGGAGGTGGAGGCTGCAGTGAGCCAAGATCGTACCGCTGCACTCCAGCCTGGGTGACAGAGTAAGACTCTGTCTTAAAAATAAATAAATAAATAAATAAATAAATAAATAAATAAATAAAGTTCCTCAGGCACAGTAGCAGCATTTCTAGTGTTCAGTAACCACGTGGGGCTAGTGGCTTCAATATCGGACGATGCAGGTATAGCATGTCTTCATCATCCCCTAAAGTTCTGTTGGATAATAGCACTGCTCTGAAGTACCTACCAGAAGCAGACCAAAAAAAAAAAAAAAAGATCCCTCTGTAGCCATACACTTCCACAGCTCAGTTCAAATGGGACTCCTGTGCAGAAAACAACCCCTGCTAAAGGTGAACTTATTATCAAAAACTGCAAACCCAATCACAAAACAATCTACTGTGAGGGAGAATCAGCAAACAAACACAACAGGTAGGTTTAGCATGCCAAGAACTTTAGAAATGGCACATTCAAAAAGTTAAAGAAATGAAACTGGGAATAGTGACATTGCTAAAAGGGGCAAGTTGAACGAAGAAAGGCCAAATTGAACTTTCAGAAATAAAAAATATTAAAGTTAAGCTCAATGGAGGGTTTAAATAGAAAGTTAGGGACTGTTTGAGTGAAGATTAGGGTATGGGAATTAGATCTGATGAAATTAATCAGAATACAGAGTGCTGAACATAGATAAAAGGAGATGGAAAGTGTGAAAGGCAAGTAAAGGATATAAAGGGTAGAACAAGAAGATCAATCCAGATTTCTGTACCCAGCTAATCTATTCAAGAGCAAAGAAAAAATAAAGATATTTTTCAAAAAAGTCTCAAGGAGTTTGTCACCAACAAAACATTTCTGAAAGAATTAATAAAGGATATACTTTGAGCAAAAAATAATTTGAGGCAAGAAGGAAGAAATAGTGCAAAGTGGAATTGATAAATATGGATCACTTTAAGCACCAGGTATAAATAATAATTACTAATTTTGGTGAGCTTATAATGTGCAGCTGAAGTACTAAACTATGGCATGAAACTGGTTGAGGCATGATTAGGTTTAAAGGACTTAAGTTACTAGGTGAGGTTACAGATGTTGATTAAGATTGTGGTAAGTGTTCATGTTAAAATAGAGAAAGTTCTTGACTTGTCTGAGGCTTTAGCAGGCTTTGGACCAAGAGTCTGCCACTGGGGGTTATTTTTCTGCTTGGATCCCCTCAGATGGTGTGGCTTGGAGCTTAGGATGATGTACTCAGAAAGAGGGAGTAATTGGAAGTGAAAATGACAGGAATGGCCTCAAAGGCACCAATCCTGAGCTTTTTCCATTAGGCTGTTATGCTCCCAATGTCAGGGCCTGTCAGTGTATACCCTGAGCTGAAGATTGTGCTGTGCAAGGAATTAGCTTGAGGCTGATTGAAAACACAGTAATCTGAGCTCAAGAAAAAGTTTTTCAGAGTATCTCAGTACCTGGTTCATGGTTATCTGAGGAAAACAAGTCTCAGCCCTGGCGCAGGAACACACATGAAACCATTGCAGTGAGTCGCCTCCTGCTGCCCACTTTGGAATCTGTCCCTCAGTTGGACACCATGCGCCCACCCCTGACTCACCTTCATGACCCAACCCCGAGCCCCGAGGGTGGAGGAGAATGCCTCACTGCCCTGGCTGTCCCTCCCAGTCGCCAGTTGTTCTTTCTCAGAGTAATTTTACCTGTTGAGGGGCTGTTTGTACCACGAAAAGAGTGACAGACCTAGTTATATGAGCCTTAATTTTTACACTGAGTTTTAGTTTCTGTGCCTATATGTTAACATCTAATTCATAAAACTATTTTGAGAGTTAAAAGCACCCATTAAGTCCCTGACACTAAGTTCTCAATAAATGTTACTTTAATTTAACAACAACAACAACAACAAAAGTAGCTGCTAGAAGAGTAAACTCAAAGAGCAAATTTCCAAAAGAGGAAAATAAGAAAAATAAAACCTGAAAAGGACAAATAGGAAAAAGACGAAACAAGTAATGACATAATAAGCCATAAAAATGAATAAAAATATATTACTAATCAATAAATTCATTAAATTTTCTAGATAAAAAGCAACAGTTGTCAAATATTTTTAAGAATCTGTCTCAGCCAGGCACAGTGGCTCATGCCTATAATCCCAGCACTTTAGGTGGCCAAAATGGGCAGATCACTTGAGGTCAGGAGTTCGTAACCAGCCTGGTCAACATGGTGAAACCTGTCTCTATTAAAAATACAAAAATTAGCTGGGCGTGGTGGCGTGCACCTCTAATCCCAGTTACTCGGGAGGCTGAGGCAGAGAATCACTTGAACCCGGCAGGCGGAGGTTGCAGTGAGCCGAGATCGTGCCACTGCACTCCAGCCTGGGCGACAGAGCAAGACTGTGTCTCAAAAAACAAAAAAAAAAACAAAAAAAACTTTCTCTATGCTGTTTACAAGAGACAGCCAAAAAATAAGGACACAGAGAACTTGTAAGTTAAGAATAAAAAAGACATACCAGGCCAAGTACTAATCAAAACAAATTTGTTGAAAGTATATTAGTCTTAGAAAAAGGATTTTAAGGCAAAAATCTTTACCAGAGTGGTTAGAATGGCAAACTTTAAACTTTGTATATTTTTATCATATTTATAAAGTCCTTACCAGAGATGGTTTATCAAAGATGAAAAGACAAAATTAAAAGTTCTACAGATATATAAATTAAAAGCTAATAGGAACACAGTGAGATTGAGAAATACATTTTCAAACATGTATTTTAACATATCCAGCAATGAATGATTGCACATTTTTTTTTCAAATACACAAAAACTGACCACATAAAGGAAGCCTCAAGAAAGAATTAGTATAATATCGTATAGACTATATTCTCTGGGAGATCAAGGGCAAAAAGATAAGAAAAGAACTGTACATTTGGTTATTAAAAGCTAAGTTGAAATAAACAAATTTCTGAAACAGTGTTGCTTACCAAAACTGATTCAAGATGGAATAGAACACTCAAATAATAACATAATTATTAAAGAAATTGAATTTTCTCAGTATATTTACACAAAGGAAACAACCAGGCCTGAGTGACTTTATGTGAATTTCAGCAAACATTCAAATAAAAGAATAATTGCAGTATTACGCACAATTTCCCAGATTCTGTAAGAAGTAATGAGCATTCCCAGTTTCATTTTTGAGGCTAGAATAACCTTGGTACCAAAGTCTTAAAAGTCAGCAAGAAAAGGAAAATTACAAGCCATTCTCTTCTTACAAATATAAATGAAAACATGAAGAAGATAGTAGAAAACTCGATTCAGCAGTGTTTAGGAAAAATAATATATCATGACCACACTGGTTTTATTCAGCAATTAAGGGTATATTCTTATAATTTACCACATTCATTGATGGATTAAATCCTTACAATTATCTCAAAAGACACATATAAAATATTTACTAAACCCAACATCTAAGCTGGGCGCGGTGAGGCTGAGGCAGAAGAATTGGTTGAACCCAGGAGGTGGAGGTTGCAGTGAGCCAAGATCGCACCACTGCACTCCAGCCTGGGTGACAGAGTGAGACTCAGTCTCAAAACAAAAACCAAAAAACCCAACATCTGTTGACAATTTAAACACACACAGAACAATAACAAAAACCTTAGTAATCCATGGGTAGGAGAAACTCCCTTAACCTAATGTAAAGTATTTGTAAAATCTGATAGCATCTCTTACATTTACTGGCAAAATGTTGAAAAGGTTTAAGATTGAAAACAAAACGAGAAGGCTTGTTATCTCCACTTTTTTTCAGCATTTTATTGGCGACCCTAAGAAATCGTAACCATTATGAACTATTGGTGGAATTCAAAATGGTGCAACTTTTGTGGAAAGTAGTATGGTGGTTCCTCAAAAAGTTAAAAGCAAAACTACCATATAATCCAGCAATTCCACTTATGGGTATGTAACCAAAAGAATTGAAAGCAGGGTCTCAAAGAGATGTTTGTACACTCATGTTCATAGCAACGCTATTCATGATAACCAAGGGACGGAAGCATCCTACATGTCCATTGGCAGTTTTCAGGGGCTGGAGGGAGGGGCAAAGGGCATTTTTCAAATGCTTTCGGCTCTATGAGATGAAATGTTCCTGAGATTGGTTGAGCAACAACATGAATATACGTGAATATACTTCACCCTACTGAACTGTACTTATTTATTTATTTTTATTTATGTATTTATTTATTTTTTTGAGATGGAGTCTTGCCGTCACCCAGGCTGGAGTGTGGTGGTGTGATATCAGCTCACTGCAACCTCCATCTCCCGGGTTCAAGTGATCTCCTGCCTCAGCCTCCCAAGTAGCTGGGATTACAGGTGCGCCCACCACCACGCCCAGCTAATTTTTTGTATTTTTAGTAGAGACAGAGTTTCACCATGTTGACCAGGCTAGTCTTGGACTCCTGACCTCAGGTGATCCACCCACCTCAGCCTCCTAAAGTGCTGGGATTACAGGTGTGAGCCACCACTCCCGGCCTGAACTGTACATTTTTTAATGATTGAGTGTTGCACTCCAGCCTGGGCAACAGCAAGACCCTGTCTGTAAAATAATAATAATAATAAAATGATTGCGATGGTAAATTTTATGCTATGTATGTTTTATCACAACTTATAAAAAAGAACAGGGCTGCTATATACAAAACCTGTTTATAAAATAACTAGGAATAAGAACAGACATATAAATCCTTTATGGAGAAGAATTTGAAACTTTATTGAAAGACATTAAAGAAGATTTAAATACATGGGGAAATGAACGCAGTTATGGAAAGGAATGGTCAGTATGCAAAGATGTCACTTCTCTCTAGAATTATCTATAGATTTGATCAGTTCCCATGGAAATCCCAACAGGATTTTTTGGGTGGTAAATGACAAACTGATTCTAAAACTTAAGTGGAAAGTGCAAAGGGCCGAAGATATGAACACACCCCTAAAGAAGAATGTACGTCTAGGGCACTTGCACTTCCTGAAAAGACAGGAGGAAGCTGTAGTCATAAAATCACTGGTGGTGGTATAGGGACAAAAATAGAATATATATCCAGCAAGAATATACGTAATAATAGTCCATTTATTAAATAATGGACTGTTAAATGATAAATGTAAGTAGTAAATGTAGGACAAAATTGGATTATTTGCTGATGCCTATCAAGACATTATTTCTAAGTAGATTGAGACTTAAATATGAAAAGTGAAGACTATAAAACGTTTTAGACGGTAATGTGGGAGTATACCTTATGGCCTCAGGAAGGGAAGTATTTCTTAAGGTACAAAAAGAACAATGTAAAGGAAAAAATTACTAAATTGGGACCGCTGATATTTAAAGATGTTCATCAAAAACATAGTACAGTGAGAAACAAGCCTCATAATAGGAGTTGTTTGTAAGATACAACTTTCCTAGGGTTAAAATACAAAAAGTACAAAGAACTCTTACAAATGAGTTAAAAAAAAAAAGGCAATCCAGTGCAACCCTATGACAAAGACAGGAACAGGCATTTCACAGAAGAAGAAACACAAATGGCCCATAAACATAGGAAAAGAGGCTCAATTTTTTTAATAACCAGGGAATTGCAAATTAAAACCACAGTACCATTCATCACCCACTAGCTTGGCAAATGTTAAAATGTCTGGCAATAACAAAGTTGGCCAGAATGTGAAGTTTAAGGAACTCACACACAGCTGATGAGAGTGGAAATTAATGTTACCACTTTGTAAAAACAAATTGGCAGTGCTTAGTAAAATTGAATGTGCGTAACACTATGAGCCAGTAATTCCACTCTTATAAAATTCTTATACATGGCCACTAAGAGACATGGACAGGAAAGTTACACCAGCATTGCAAATGAATGGAAAACATGGAACACTCCAAATGTTTGTCAGCAGTGGAATGGATATATAAATTACAGTGTAATTAGCCAACGAAATACCATCAAGCAGTGAAAAAAATGAATTGCAATTACATCCATCAGAATGGATAAATTGTAACATAACTGAGTGAAAGAAGCAACTCGCAGAAGACTATATAGAGAACTATACAGATTTTATACCTATCTAAACAATGTATTATACATAATTGCTAAGATAATAAAGTCAAAGAAATGATTAATACAAAATCCAGGGTAGTGATTATCAGGAGAGGAGGAGGCAGAGTGGGAGTGGGGTATAGTATTAGGATGAGGGTCCACAAGGAGTCTTCAGAGTGACTAATGTTCTATTTCACAGGCAGAATAGTGGGTAGGTAGGTATTTGTTTTATAACTTTTTTTTTTTTTTTTTTTTTTTTTGAGAAGGAGTCTTACTCTTTCACCCAGGCTGGAGTGCAGTGGCACGATCTCGGCTCACTGCAGGCTCCGCCCCCCGGGGTTCACGCCATTCTCCTGCCTCAGCCTCCCGCGTAGCTGGCACTACAGGCGCCCGCCACCTCGCCCGGCTAATTTTTTTGTATTTTTAGTAGAGACGGGGTTTCACCGTGTTAGCCAGGATGGTCTCGATCTCCTGACCTCGTGATCCGCCCGCCTCGGCCTCCCAAAGTGCTGGGATTACAGGCGTGAGCCACCGCACCCAGCCTGTTTTATAACTTTTAAAACTATACTGTACAGTCGGGTGTGGTGGCTCATGCCTGTAATCCCAGCACTTTGGGAGGCTGAGGTGGATGGTTCACCTGAGGTCAGGAGTTTGAGACCAGCCTGACCAACATGGTGAAACCCCGTCTCTACTAAAAATACAAAAATTAGCTGGGTGTGGTAGCATATGTCTGTAGTCCCAGCTACTAGGGAGGCTGAGGCAGAAGAATCACTTGAACCCAGGAGGCAGAGGATGCAGTGAGCCGAGATCAAGCGATTGCACTCCAGATTGGGCAACAAGAGCGAAACTGTGTCTAAAAAAAAAAAAAAAAAAAAAACTGTACAAACACATTTTATACTCTTTGGTGTGTGTATATATATGTAGATTTAGAGACAGGGTCTCACTCTGTCACCTAGGCTGGAATACAGTGGCACTATTGTAGTTCACTGCAACCTCAAACTCATGGACTCAAGCGAACCTCTCACCTCAGCCTCCTGAGTGGCTAGGACTACAGGCATGTGCCATCACACCTGGCTAGTGTTTGGAGATTATATATATATATATATATATATATTTTTTTTTTTTTTTTGAGATGGAGTCTTGCTGTGTTGCCCAGGCTGATCACGAACTCCTGGCCTCAAGTAATCCTCCCACCTTGACCTCCCAAAGTGCTGGCATTATAGGCGTGAGCCACCATGCCCAGCCTGGTATATTTTAAAAATATAACCTGTAGTGTTTTTAAGAGAGGATAGGAAATGTTTTGAAATTAGGTAAAGGGGATTACAGTATTGAAAACATAATATCCTATTTAAAATCATTGCCTAACAGTATTTAGAGAAGATTTCACTTTCTACGTTAAGACCTCTCCATTAAATCAGTTTTAGAGTGCAAGTTGGGAGAAAGTACAGAGACCTCAAAGAGCATCTCTGATATAGGAGCTTAAATGAAGTGGAGAACACTCCGGGTCCTGCACGTGTAGTGTTCTTCTGTCCTCGCTCCTCTTTGCTTCCTTAAATTTTTAGTTGTCGACTCTCAAGTCTGGGGCCTCGTCCTAGGGGCTGACTGGACAGAAGACTAATGCCCCTGTCATGACACAGCATTTTTCAAACTCTTGCTTAGAGACTTTGTTATAGTAGCCTCCTAAACTAACTCGTTATCAAAATTCACTTCAGGTCCAAGTCATAATCACTCTGCGATCTTTTAAGGAAATCCCTTATTTATGTGTTTAGACAACCTAATTGGATACATAGTTTTAAAATTTTTAGGGTAATCTCTTTTTTGGTTTATCCTAGGCCTTAGTTAATACTCTAATTACATGTCTTTATTTCAGTCTTTTTTCCTTCTCATACATACCAAGCTTCCCTTGATGTGTTTTAATTATTTGGGATTCATCCTGATGTATTGATTTTACCTTTCTATTTCATGGCTATTATTTTTAGGATGGAGCTAAAGTAGTCTGTGTGATAATACATTTCACATACATTGCATGAATTAATGGCAGATATAGCAAAAAATCATGAAATTAATACATGGATGACAGATGCACTGTTTTCATTATAAAGGTAAAAGTAAGGTGTTTTTGATGTCCTCTGATTGCATCTACTTGTAATCCTCAAAAAAAAAAAAAGATTTATATGGTTTTACTAGGTAGGTAAAAGCAATCTGGAAAATTCATCTAGGTAAATAATTTGTTCAAATACAAAGATGAATAAGATGTAGATCCTACCCCTCAGAAGCAGCAGTATAACAGAGATGGACAAACAAATTAAAAATTGCAGTATGGGGCTGGGCACGGTGGCTCACGCCTGTAATCCCAGCACTTTGGAAGGCTGAGGCGGGTGGTTCACGAGGTCAGGAGATTGAGACCATCCTGGCCAACATGGTGAAACCCCATATCTACTAAAAATACAAAAATTAGCTAGGCATGGTTGCACGCGCCTGTAGTCCCAGCGACTCGGGAGGCTGAGGCAGGAGAATTGCTTGAACCCGGGAGGTGGTGGTTGCAGTGAGCCGAGATCGCGCCACTGCACTCCAGCCTGATGACAGATGGAGACTCCGTCTCAAATAAATAAATAAAAATAAAAATAAAAATTGCAGTGTAGCAGCAGTATAGCATGGTAAGTGCAACAGTGGAAACAGGTACAGGTAAATGGGTAGCGTGGAAAGGCACTTGCTGTCGTATGGAGCAGTGAGGAAAGTCTTCACAGAGGAAAGGATGCTGACCAGCAGACTTGAGAGATGAGCAAAAAATGTACAGAAAGATAGATTGGGAAAGGGAGACCTGGGAAAGGCACATGCCAAGATACAGAGACCTAAAAGAGCACGGTGTATTTTGAGTCAACTGTGAGCAGCTCATCACTTACGTGAGTGGGAAGTGGAAAGAGAGAGAGGCAGGAGTCAGGTGTGAAAGCTTTTGTATGGAAAATGAAGGCATTTATTTAGATCTCATTCTGTAAGTGACTATCAGCCTTTGAAGGATGTTAAGCAGAAGAGTGACATGATCTCTGGGGGCAGTGCAGAAACTGTTTTAGTGGGGGAAGAATCAGCGTCACATCATGACTTGTTGGGCAAAAGGAAAATGGAAAGAAGTTAGGGGAGAAGTTGAGAATTTCTGCTATGTTTCGCTTTATATACTTTCAGGAAATTAGGTTACATCTAGATTTTTCCCAGAATTTTTTTCTTTTCTTTTCTTTTTTTTTGAGACGGGGTCTCACTCTGTCGCCCAGGGTGGGGTGCAGTTGGCACAATCTCAGCTCACTGCAGCCTCGTCGGCCCGGGCTGAAGCGATCCTCCCACCTCAGTGTCCCGAGTCACTGGGATTACAGGCACATGCCACCGCACCAGCTAAGTTTTTTGATACTTTTTGTAGAGACCGGGTTTTGCCACATTGCTGAGGCTGATCTCAAACTCCTGGGCTCAAGTGATGCACCTGCCTCTGCCTCCCAAAGTGCTGGGATTATAGGAGTGAGCCACTGTGCCTGACCAAGTTTTCCCAGAATTTAATGTGTTGAAGGGAATAGTAGAAGGTGATTTGGAGCCAATATACAAAGTTTCTGAAGAAATTGTATTATTCAGTCTTTATTATAAAGTATTCATTAACTGTGCCTATATGGTCTTACAGGCAAACAGATTTTTGTTTATTTTGTGTTAAAGTACTACAACAAGCAGCATATAGAAGTCTATTGGGGACGTGGCATTGATGAGGCAGACAGCTGCAGCCATGTTTTATTTTCCAATTAAAGTGACACATATGATAATAAACTGCAGAGGCAGCAGAATGAAATATTTAAACTTTTTTACAGTTAATGTCCTGCCAAGAAAATCTCAGTTAACAGTGTTATTTTAGGGAAATTGGGTGGACGGTATAATCTGTATAAAAGGAGCCTCCTTTAAATATGAGTTTGAGAAGTGAATATTCTATGTAACCTAATTGTGGCATGTTGTTTACTTTTGTGCATATTTATGATCAAATCTTAGACTTGGTAGTCTTTGGTGGATATTATTCTACCTTCCAGAAGAATGCATTGGTATGCCAACTTATTTTTGTAATATAGGGTCCTGGGTCTGGTGCTGCCTGTGTATTGTGAATGTACTCTGTATCTGACTGCATAACCAGACCCCTAATATCAAATGTTCTGCCTCATGTTTATTTGGGAATATCCTAACATCTGGGGGATGTGACTTACTTAGCTAATTTGCTAACATGCATAAGCTATGTGCTCTTAGCCTTTTAGTATTGTAGCCCATCAGAAAGTTCTTTTTTTTTTTTGAGACAGAGTTTTGCTCTTGTTGCCCAGGCTGAAGTGCAATGGCGTGATCTTGGCTGACTGCAACCTCCACCTCTCAGGTTCAAGCAATTCTCCTGCCTCAGCTCCCGTGTAGCTGGGATTACAGTTATACACCACCATGCCTGGTTAATTTTGTATTTTTAGTAGAGACGTGGTTTCAACATGTTGGTCGGGCTGGTCTCGTACTCCCGACCTCAGGTGATCCACCTACCTCGGCCTTCCAAAGTGCTGGGATTACAGGTGTGAGCCACCGTGCCCGGCCTCCATCAAAAAGTTCCGACTCTGATCAGGAAATTAATGTTAACATCTTAGCAAAAAGGATCCAGAAGCATCAAAGGAGGGAGTTCTTGCCAAGAGTACATAGAGATGTCCAGAAGCAAAGTTGACATTACTTGATAGTGTGACTTTATGGTAAACATGAAGGAGGAACTGCAGAAATGAAGGACCACAGATGACCTTGGAACAACTGGAGGTTCCTTTCTGAAAGGCCCAATGATATTGACTGTAATGAAACTTGATTTGTATTTGAAAAGATGTTTTTACACTCTTGTCACAAAGTTTTTTTTTTTTTTTGAAGTTCGTTGCATTCTTTTGAAGGGTTAATTCCTTACTATTTTCTGCTTTTACACAGAAATCTCCTGCAAAGAAGCTGAGCCATGCAATTAGTAAATCTTTGGGATGTGTACCCACGAGAGAACCCCCGCATCCTGTTTTTCCTGAGCAACCAGAGAAACCACTTGACCTTGCACATATAGTGTAAGTACACCCCTGGGTGTTGTGCATGTGGATCACACTGAAATGGGGGCCTTGTGAAATTCCTGTGGATCAAAACCAGACATCGCTTAACATGAACATTCAACTTTTTGGGTTTTTACTTTCTTTGGGGGGAACTTAAGACTTCAGGCTTTCTTCTCTGTAAATCACTGTAAGTGTCCACATGGAAACCTAGCTCCTGATTGCTGAAGCCTGAGTAATATGGCAGCCTCCAGAAACATGAGCCCATTGAAGAGCAATTATTGTTCTGGTTTTAGCTGGGCTGCCTTTTGTGGTTTTGGGTTCATTCCTTAAATCACTGGTAGAGATCTTTTTCTCTACAGCAGTAATGCCCATAGGGACTTAAATTAATGTAGACAACATGGAAATGAAAATCAACTTGATTTGCTGTTTTTTGTATTGAGGGAAAATTAAGAAACATAAGACTATATTCTACAAATAAAACTGGTATTTTGTATGTATTTATTTATATGTATTTAGTTGAATATTCAAGCTAAGTAAAGCAAAGCTAGAGGAGAACAATAAAGTTGAGAAATAGAGAAAGTAAAGTAGGGAGGAAGAGAAACGGTGAAGGGTAAGATTCAGCCTGTAAACTGCTTTCTTCTCTCTGAATTAAATGATGATACTATGCTTCCCTGATGAATAAATTTGGTAGAGTTTTGGATCACGAATCTTTATCAGGTGTTTAGAAGTTTTTCTGTTGGAGTGGGCATTCATTTTCTTTCACCTCCCTGATGGAAGGTAGTTTGACTAAATGAGCTCTAGAGAATCTTGATCTTTTTTCCTTTTTTCTTTCAATTATTTAGATACCTGTTTATATTTATTAAAATAATCCATGCATGTGAATTAAAAATTCAGTCATCCGGAAGAGCTTATAATGAATGCAACATACCCTCCCACACTTCACTGTCCTTTGGGTTTTAAATCTACTAATTGTTATCTCTGTATTTCTAAATAATATGTTTGGAGCACCATTTCTTGACTTATCAGTTTTAGACATTATTATCATTATTATTTTTTGAGACAAGGTCTCACTTTGTTACCCAGTCTGGAGTGCAGTGGTGTGATCTCGGCTCACTGCAGCCTCCGCCTCCCAGGTTCAAGTGATCCTCCCACTTCAGCCTCACAAGTAGCTGGGACTATAGGTGCAGGCCACCATGCTCAGCTAATTTTTTTTTAATTTTTAGTAGAGACGGTGTTTCGCCATGTTGCCTGGGCTGGTCTTGAACTCTGGGTTCAAGTGATCCACCTGCCTCAGCCTCCCAAAGTGCTGGGATTACAGGCATGAGCCACTGCGCCCAGCCAGTTTTAGACATTATTGAGTTACTTTTGTGGTGTAAGGAATCAACCTCATTTCTAACTCTACGTACCAATGCATCCCTGTTTTTCATAATTATATCACCATTTTTAAGTTGGTTACCTTTTTAATTTCAAATAATATTTTAAAAATGCTATTTCTTATAACTTCTTTTTGACTTCCACTTTGTAAACAGAAAATTAGCACCTTCTGTCTACTTTTCCTTTGCTTCCTAACGTCTGCCATCTATGCCCTTATTTTTATGTTGTCAAAGCTGATAATATTTCTGTTTCTTCGATAACCATAACTAAGTCTTCTGAGATTGATCAAGGGTTAAATCTAATAAAACCAAATAATGGCATTTACAGTGAGTATCCTTCATTACACGGTCACATAGTGTGCTGTGAGTCTGTGGATCCTTTTGTGCAGTTACTCTCTCATTGGAGTTCACTGGGCTCTTCTTTCTTACCTACCATTGATTACTGAAAATCATTCCTACTGAATTTTTAACTGGATTGATTTTCTTGTACAGTTGTTGTTTTTCCTGTGGTTTCTCATTGCTTTCTTCTTGTTGGGAAAAAAGATGTCCCCCACCCCTACACAGTGTTCCATAGCACAGTTTATCTGTTGCCTATAATGCAATTTTTTTTGTTAAATCTGTTAACCTTTTTCCTTTTTGGTTCGTGTGTTTCCTTGCCTGCCTCTCAACATTATAGTGGTTTTCTCCTTACTTTTTTCTTTTGGTTTTAAAGATGGCCCTTTCATATATGCTTTTATTCATTTGGAATGGATTTTTGTGTGTGATGTGATGTAGAATATCCAGTTCTCTTCCCCAGCCCCTCGCTTTCTGCATTTGAATAATAACTTGTCTCAGGGTCATTCATTAGATAATTCATCATTTCCCCACTGACTACAATGCCACCATTGTCAAAAATGAAGTTTCCAAATATGCACAGGCTGGCTTCTGGTTTCTTTATTCTGCTCCTTTGGTCGAATTGTCCATCCCTATGCCAGTATCTCACTGTCTTAATTACCATAAGGAATAAGTAGTCTACTTTTTCTGGAGTGTCTTGTCTATTGTTAGCTCTTTGCTCTTTCATATAAAGTTTAGACTCACCTTATTGAGTTCCTCATAACATTTTGTTGAGATTTTTGATCAGAGATTCACTGAATCTAAAGATCAAATTGGGGAGAATTGACATCCTTCTGGTATTAAAGCATTCATTCCATGAATGTGTCTTTGCATTTATTTAAATATCTTTTTATACCTTTAAGTAAAGTTTTATAATTATTCCCCAGAAAAGTCTTTATATATTAGGTTAACTCTCATGTCACTTGACATTTGTAATTGCTGTTACAAAAAGTATCAGTAGTGTCCTTTTTCCTACAGCTATTTAAGATATACTTTACATGCAATAAAATACACCTACTTTAAGTGTACAATTCGATGTGTTTTGGTAAGCGTATGCTGTTATGCAAATGGAATATTTTCTGAATTATATTTCTTAACAGTTTGTTACTAGTGTATGGAAATGCAAATAGTTTTTGTATTTTAGTCCACTATCTAGGTAGTCATCTTGCTTAAATTGTTCGTTAATTCTGGTACCTTAGACTCTTTTGAATTTTCTATAAATAATTATGTAATCAGCAAATACTGACTGCTTTGTGTCTTCCCTTTCGTACCTTATACTTTTGAAAATTAATCATACTTTTTGCAGGGTGGGGGGTGTCTTACTATGCTGGCTAGCCCCTCCGGTGCAATACTGAATAGAAGTGGTTTAGAAGGCATTTTTGTGTTATTACTAATCCCACAGAGAATGCTTTCAGCATTCATTTAGTATGTTATTTGATGTAGGTTTTGTAGAAACTATTTATCAGGTTTAAGAGGTTCCCTTTTATTTCTAGTTTGCTAGAAATAAAAATGCTTTTTTTTGTCATGAATGGGTGCTGAATTTTATCAAAGACTTTTTCTGTGTTGAGATGATTATATGATTTTCTCTATTGATGATCAAAGACTTTTTCTTTATTCTGTTATTGTAGTGAATTAACATTAATTGTTTTTTAACATCATCTTTACCTTCCCAGAATAAATCTGAATTGGCCATTGTTTGAATACACTGCTAGGTTTTGTTTGCTAATATTTTGTTTAGATTTTGGCTATGTTTTTGAGTGAAACTGGCCTGTAACTTCCCTTGATTTGGGGGTTATTTTTATTTTGTTGTTTTTATCACTCAGTGTGCGATTCTTACAAAATGGGGGCGCATTCTCTCTTTTTATATTTTTGGAAGAGCTTGTTCTAGACTGGAGTTATTTTCTTTGTAAATTTTTTATGAAACTCACTAGTGGAGCCATCTAAGCCTGAAGATTCCTTTGTGGGAAGACTTTTAACTGGTAATTCCATTTTTAAAAAACAATTAGACTATTTTTATTGTTTATTTTTGAAGTTACCTTGGAGCATTTTGTATTGGTAGGAATTTATTAATTTTCTCTCAATTTTAAAGTATTGACACAACGTTCATAATATTTTATTGTCTTTATAAGTCCACAGTATGTGTGCTAATGAGCCTTTTTTATTTCCACTCTCATGTATTTATGGCATTTTTTCTTTCTCTTTTTTTTTTTTTTTTTTTGAGACAGAGTCTCACTCTGTCACCAGGCTGGAGTGCAGTGGCAATCTCAGCTCACTGCAACCTCCCCCTCCCGGGTTCAAGTGATTCTCCTGCCTCAGCCTCCTGAGTAGCTGGGACTACAGGCGTGCGCCACCACGCCCAGCTAATTTTTGTAATTTTGGTAGAGATGGGGTTTCACCATGTTGGCCAGGATGGTCTTGATCTCTTGACCTCGTGATCCACCCCCTCTTGGCCTCCCAAAGTGCTGGGATTACAAGCATGAGCCATTGCGCCTAGTCCTTTCTCTTTTTTTTTTTTTAAGCTGACAAATCTTGACTTAGGTTTGTTCCAATCTGTTGGGCTTTTCAAAGGACCAACTTTTAGTTTTGATAATCTCTTATTGTACGTATTGTACTTTTTAAATTTTATTTATTTATGCCCTTTATTTTTTCTTTTGTTAAGTTTCTTTGGGTCTATTTTGTTACTCCTTTTCTAACTTTTTTTTTTTTTTTGAGATGGATTGTTGCCCAGGCTGGAGCACAGTGGCGTGATCTCGGCTCACTGCAACCTCCGCCTCCCAGGTTCAAGCGATTCTCCTGCCTCAGCCTTCCGAGTAGCTGGTATTACAGGCACCTGCCACCACGCCTGAGTTTTTTAGTAGAGATGGGGTTTCACCATGTTGGCCAAGATGGTTTCGATCTCTTGATCTCGTGGTCTGCCTGCCTTGGCCTCCCAAAGTGCTGGGATTACAGGCATGCGCCACCATGCCCAGCTAATTTTTGTATTTTTGGTAGAGACAGGTTTTCATCATGCTAATTAACCAGGCTGGTCTCGAACTCCTGACCTCAGGTGGTCTGCCCGCCTCAGCCTCCCAAAGTGCTGGGATTACAGGTGTGAGCCACCGTGCCCAGACTCCTTTTCTAATTTCTTTAAAGGCATGGTTAGCTTACTCATTTCAGGTTTATTTTTGTTTTTTTTTTTTCCTCCCTAGTAGAAGCATTTAAGGCTATAAATTTATCTGAACCCTATCTGGGTATTACCTAAGTTTTACTATGTAATATTTTTTGTTGTTAACTTCTAAATATTTCCTAAGTTATGTTAGGATTCTTCTTTGAGAAGTATACTTTCTTAATTTCCAAACATATAGAGGTTTTCTAGTTGCCTTTTTGTTATTAATTTATAACTTTTAGTCTGGAAAATGGTCTGTATTTTTCAGTTTTTTAAAATTGGTTAAGACATTTGTTATTAACATCATTACTATGATATGTGGACTTTTTCCACCATTTTATTTGTGCTATTTATCATATTTTTTAAAATTCCCCTTTATGGAAATGTCCCACTTGAGTCACCTTTTCCACTATAGATAACCATTCTAATGTGCTTGTTGTGTATCTTTTTGTTAGCATATGTTCTTAAAAAGTATTGTCTGTATGTCCCTTTAAGATATTTATTTATGGCTGGACATGGTGGCTTACACCTGTAATCCCAGCACTTTGGGAGGCCAAGGCGGGCAGATCCTCTGAGGTCAGGAGTTCAAGACCAGCCTGGCCAACATGGTGAAATCCTGTCTGTACTGAAAATACAAAAATTAGCCAGGGGTGGTGGCCAGTGTCTGTAATCCCGGCTACTCAGGAGGCTGAGGCAGAAGACTCACTTGAACTTGAGAGGTAGAGGTTGCAGTGAGCTGAGATCACGCCATTGCACTCCAGCCTGGTTGACAAGGGTGAAACTCTGTCTCAATTTAAAATATATATATATTATATATATATATTAAAAATATATTTCTATATAATATATAATATATAAATATATATAAATAAATATATATTTATATATAATATATATATTATATATGTATATATTTATAAGTGCTGTTGTGAACAGCATTTTACCTGTCCATTCTCCCTGAGGTGGACACGTTGGTTGCTTTCAGACCTCTGCCTCCACATATAATGCCACATATAATACCACAGCGTATGGCATGTTTCCCCCATGGAGCTGCATGAGAGTGTCCATATATTAATATCTAGGATATAGTTCTGGGGTCAAAAGTTCTGTGAATCCTGACCAGGAGAAGTATGTTGGAGAATCCAGTAGTTTTAGCGTAGAATTTCACTTAATCTCTTCGTTTTCATTCAGGCTCCATACCCCTGCCTCCACCTGGGGCTCCTGAGCTCAGGGGCTTTCTGCTCAGTTTGACTTGAGAGTAACCTCTGGTTTCCTGGTGGGCCTAGAAAGGAGCAGTCATCTGGCTATATGGTGTTGGGAGTGGGGCTGGAGGTGGTGGGGATTGGGTGGGAATTTGCTGCTTCTTATCCATTCTTTCAACCAGTCCTCTTATTTTAATGCAACCTCTCACCCCTCCGTCAGAGGTTCCAGGCCTTTCTGGGGCTCCACTTTCCCTGCCTTGGGTGAACCTGACTTAAGGTTTCTTCTGTTTAAAAAGCCCTCCCCATATCAAGTTTTCTGTTAGAAATTTAAGTAGAAATGCAGCTGGGACTGAGAGCTAAGAATTAGAACTTGGATTTTTCCTTATTAATTCTTATTTTATTATCTTAGCCTTGGATTTTTTTTTTTTTTTTTTTTTTTTTTTTTTTGAGACGGAATTTTGCCCTTGTTGCCCAGGCTGGAGTGCAATGGAGCGATCTCAGCTCACCGCAACTTCTACCTCCCGGGTTCAAGCGATTCTCCTGCCTCAGCCTCCCGAGTAGCTGGGATTACAGGCATGTGCCACTACCCCCAGCTAATTTTGTATTTTTAGTAGAGGTGGGGTTTCACCATGTTGGTCAGGCTGGTCTTGAACTGCCGACCTCAGGTGATCCGCCTGGCTCAGCCTCCTAGGATTACAGGTGTGAGCCACTGCATCCAGCCTGGATCTCTTTTTAAAAATGAATAAAACATTGTAGATAAAACTGTGGTCTCCTGTGTCCCTCTTCCTCATCTAATCACCCTTTCCTTCTCCCAAAGGGTAGCCACTAACATTTGTTTGGTATTCATGATTTTATACTTTTTGAAATACTTTTATTAGATATTTATACATCTATAAAAATCAGATATGTTAAAACTATATATAAATATGGTCATGCTCCACATATCGTTCTGTACGTTTATTACTTTATTAAGTAATATGTTTTTGAAATTTATCCAAAATCTCTAATGGTATTCCATTGAATGACTTTGCCACAAGTAATTCATTCTTCATTGCTGGACATTATTTCCAGTTTTTCACTACAGCCTACAGTGCTGCTTTGAGCATTCTTGTATGGAGAAATCCTGTAAGGTAGGAGGCTAACTACTGGGTCCTGGGATATGAACATTACATATTCAGGATAGCGCGAGTAATAATATAGTAGCAGATTAACCACCAAATCTCAGTGGTTCAGCTCATAAATGTTTATTTGTTACTCACACCCAGTCCGTTGTGGATTGGAATGACTGGAGCAGCCAACCTGGGCAGTGGTTCGATGGTGTAGGCTGCTTTACTCTTCTGGCTCCACCATCTTCACACGAGCCCGCCTCATTGCTGCCACAGGGGAAGAAAGCGTAGGGACAGCTCAGAGCCGTTCTTCTGTGCTTTGGTTCAGAAATGACACATACCACCTGCCTCACAGCCCCACCTAATTTCAAGCCTGAATAGCCTTCTGTGTGCCTAGGGAGGAGAGGAGAACCAGATACTGGTCAGCTCTAGTAACTTGTTCTACAAATGTCTTCAACTCTACAAGATACTACCTAGAATTCAGATTTTATAGTTTAACTATTTATTAGTCCGAATTACTCCCAAGCCAAGAATATAGTCAGCAGACCACTCCCCCCCCCGCAAAAAAAAAAAAAAAAACTCTGGTAGATTCTGTTTCAGATTCAGATGAGATGTTCAGCAGTTAATTCTATTTAGTTTGACTAGATAACTTTTGAGGATCCTTTCAACTTTGAGTTTCTATGTCTTATAGATTTTTTTTTCCGTATTCAATACGTGTTAATGGTTCCCGAACTTGGCTGATACCAAGATCAATCAGAAAGCCTTAAAAAGTACAGAAGGGCCGGGCACGGTGGCTCATGCCTATGATCCCAGCACTTTGGGAAGCTGAGGCAGGCGGATCACCTGAGGTCCAGAACTCGAGACCAGCCTGGCCAACATGGAGAAATCTCATCCCTACTAAAAATACAAAATTAGCTGGGTGTGGTGGTGCATGCCTGTAATCCCAGCTACTTGGGAGGCTGAGGCAGGAGAATTGCTTGAACCTGGGAGGCTGAGGCAGGAGAATTGCTTGAACCTGGGAGGCAGAGGTTTCGGTGAGCCAAGATCACGCCATTGCACTCCAGCCTGGGCAACAAGAGGGAAACTCTGTCTCAAAAAAAAAAAGAAAAAAAAAAGTACAGATGACCAAGTTACTTCCATTCTACGTCAACTTAATCATAATTCTGGAAGTGGCTTAAGAATCCACGTTTTGAAAAAGTTCCCTGATACATCTGATCAGTTTACAGAACCCCTGCATTAGGAGGACATAAAGAGTTTTAGCTATATGAACGCAAACTAAAAATTCAACACTAAGTATTAAGAAATGTGCAGAGTGTAATGCAGGGTACAAATACAAACATATGAGTAGCAGTTCTTTTTTTTTTTTTTTTTTTGAGACAGAATCTTGCTCTGTGGCCCAGGCTGGAGTACACTGGTGTGTGATCTCAGCTCACTGCAACTTCTGCCTCTCAGGCTCATGCAATTCTCATGCCTCAGCCTCCTGAGTAGCTAGGACTGCAGGTGCGTGCCACCATGCCTGGCTAACTTTTTATATTTTTTGTAGAGATGGGGTTTCGCCATGTTGGCCCAGCTGGTCTCGAACTCCTGACCTCAAGCAATCTGCCTGCCTTGGCCACCCAAAGTGCTGAGATAACAGGCATGAGCCACTGCACCCAGCCATGAATAGCAATTCTTTTTATTTTTATTTTATTTTTATTTTTATTTTTATTTTTTTTTGCACACAAAACAATAAACATTTTCTAAAAGTACATACTAACAAAAAGATGCATATCAAACATATTAGGAAGGTTGCACATGGGAAGACGGGGAATAGAAATGGGGGGTGGGAATTAAAGAAAATAAATGAGAGAGGGACTTTGTATGGATCAATGATAATAACTCAATCCTCTATTTGACAAAGAAGAAGGAGAAGGAAGAGGAAGAAAAAGAAAGTGGGATAAAGGATCAGAAAGGGAGGAAAATAGAAAAAATTAGAGTATGACTCCAGGGTAGACCTGTTTTGTTGTCGCTTGGTTCGTTGGTTGGTTTGACAGTTATATTTTTCATATGTTTCGCCATGTTGGCCAGGCTGGTCTCGAGCTCCTAGCCTCAAGTGATCAACCCGCCTCAGCCTCCCAGAGTACTGGGACTACAGGCGTGAGCCACCACATCCAGCCCCCACATTGCTTCTGGCCTCTGTGGGGCAAAGACCCTCACTTTAGATGGGGTGGGGCCGGCAGAGGGTCCCATTCCAGAGGGGCCGGCCGGCAGAGGCCCTCACTTCCAGACGGGCGGCGGGCAGAGGCCCACTTCCAGACGGGGCCCCCAGGCAGAGGCCCTCTCATTCCAGACGGGGTGGCCCGGCAGAGGGTCCTCACTTCCGAGACGGGCGGGCAGAGACCCACTTCCAGAGTGGCAGCCGGGCAGAGGCCCCTCACTTCCAGATGGGGGCCCTGCAGGCCTCCCACCTCCCAGACGGGGCGGCCGGGCAGAGGCGCTCCTCACTTCCCAGACGGGGCGGCCGCACAGAGGGGCTCCTCACTTCCCAGACGGGGCGGCGGGGCAGAGGCGCTCCTCACATTCCAGACGATGGGCGGCCGGGCAGAGGCGCTCCTCACATCCCAGACGATGGGCGGCCAGGCAGAGACGTTCCTCACTTCCCAGACGGGGTGGCGGCCGGGCAGAGGCGCTCCTCACCTCCCAGACGGGGCGGCCGGGCAGAGGAGCTCCTCATAACCCAGACGATGGGCGGCCAGGCAGAGACGCTCCCCACCTCCCAGACGGGTCAGTGGCCGGGCAGAGGCTGCAATCCCAGCACCCTGGGAGGCCAAGGCAGGCGGCTGGGAGGCGGAGGCTGCAGCGAGGCAAGACCACGCCACCGCACTCCAGCCCGGGCAACACCGAGCACCGAATGAGCGAGCCTCCGTCTGCAGTCCCAGCACCTCGGGAGGCCGAGGCGGGCAGAGCACTGGAGGTCAGGAGCTGGAGACCAGCCTGGCGGACATGGCGAAACCGCGCCTCCAGCCAAAGGAGAAAAACCAGGGAGGGGTGGTGGCGCGCGGTAATCCCAGGTAGTTCGGAGGGCAGCACAGGATAATCACGGGAGCCGGACGCAGGGAGTCTGCAGTGAGCCGAGTTAACGCCAGCCTGGGCCACAGAGGGAGGGAAGGACGAAAGAAAGAGAGAGAGAGAGAGAGAGAGATGAAGGAAGGAAAAGAGGAAGGAAGGAAGGAGCAATTCTTAATGTTTGCTAAGATTCGTAATCATTAATTCAGCAAATACTTATTGAGGACCTTCTAGCTACTCTGCAAGGCGCTGACAGTGTTCACATAGTACTTTGTGCATTTGCAAATAGGTTTGAGTGAGAGTGAAGAAGTCAGTTTTATGTAGTTGCAGTAGGCTAACCAGAATTTAGTTCATGAGATCCTTTTAATTGAAGGTTAATGCTGTTGATAGACTTTCCTGATAGGCTCACCAATATTTCCTTTTGTGTGTAGCCAGCAAAATAATAAATTAGTACAAATCGAAGTCTGACTCTTGAGAAAATGTGTGGACTCCAGGCCTGGTGCAGTGGCTCATGTCTGTAATCCCAGCACTTTGGGAGGCCAAGGTGGGTGGATCACCTGAGGTCAGGAGTTCAAGACTAACTTAACCACTATGGTGAAACCCCATCTCTACTAAAATACAAAAATTAGCTGGGCATCATGGTAGGCGCCTGTAGTCCCAGCTACTTGGGAGGCTGAGGCAGGAGAATTGCTTGAACCTGGGAGGTAGAGGTTGCAGCGAGCCAAGATTGCACCACTGCACTCCATCCTGGGCAACAGAGCAAGACTCCATCTCAAAAAAAAAAAAAAAAGACCTCAGTTTGCCTTTCTGTAAAATGGTGTTAATAAAACCTGTCTTAATTGTCTCATGATATTTTTTTAAACATAATGTATGAGAAAGTGCTTTTAAGTGGTTAGAAGGCTATAAACTTTTAAAGTCTTTTCCTTCAAATAAAGTTAATCATGTCACAAAAATGTAAACTCCACAAAGGCCGGACTTTATCTTGTTCTCCGCCGAATTCCTATTACCTAAAATACTGCTTGGTGCATGGTGGGCACCTAAAATGTATTGAGTGAATGAATTATACCCAACACAATTTATATACACAGGCATCTGACTCCTCCCCACCATTTATGTTTTTGCGTTTTGTTTTGGTTTTGGTTTTCTTTCAGAAAGTAATACAAGTCATGTACCTACAGTTTCCTAAAGCCGCCACTAGATGTCAGGCATATTTCTTTGTGTTCCTTTCTGGGGGGGTGATGAGAATATTGAGTAAACAAGGTTTTTCAAATAAATCGCAAGACGTGTATTCAAAACAAAGCCAATTCACGTATCAGCACTCTAGCAACTTCTGTTACTTCCAAGTCTCTGAGAGAAATGAGTTGCTCCTTTTGGCAAAAACATATTTATACCACGTCTACCTCTGGATGCCTCTAACAGGCTTCTTGTGATCCGAATTCAAGCAATTTGCTCTTGCTAATTTTCTAACCACAGAGTTCTTAAGCCTAATCTCTTTAATTAGTGGTTAGTCACCATTGCATTTCAGTTTGTGTAGATTTATTTCTGAGGGGAAGCAAAACTTCCACGTGTTGGCTTAGTGTGTCTATTACTCTGAATTCCAGCGAGAAAGAGCCCAGTGTCTTCCACTGCACACACCTGGGATTCATCTTAATAGGGTTGGGCAAACTATAGCCTGCAGGCTAAGGCCAACCTGTCCCCCATGATCTAACAAGACTTTTATATTTTTAAATGTTTGAAGAGAAACAAGAATATTTTGTAAAGTGAAACTTACATGAAAATCACGTCAGTGTCCGTAAGTAAAGTTTTATTGGGACCGGCCGCAGTGGCTCACCCAGCACTTTGAGAGGCCAAGGCAAGTGGATCACTTGAGACCAGGAGTTCAAGACCACCATGGCCAACATAGCGAAACCCCGTCTCTACTAAAAAAATATAAAAATTAGGCGGGTACAGTTGCATACGCCTGTAATCTCAGCTACTCAGGAGGCTGAGGCACGAGGATTGCTTGAGCCTGGGAGGCGGAGGTTGCAGTGAGCCGAGATTGTGCCATTCCAGCCTGGGTGACATAGCAAGACTCTGTCTTAAAAAAAAAAAAAAAAATTATTGGGACACAGCCATACTCACTGATTTTTAAGTTGTTTATGGATGCTTTCGAGCTACAGTGGCAGAACTGAGTCATTAACGACTGAGACCAAATGGCCCTTAGAGCCTATATTATTTACTATCTGGCCCTGAAAAAGTTTGCCAACCCCTGCTCTCAAAGAAGGGTGTCTAAAAACTGCAAATTTAGGGCACTTTGTGCTTCTTTAGACTCTTTTTTCTGAATGATCATCATCTTTGGTTTGATGGCCCAAGTTGTTGTTTCACCCAGCGGTGAAGATAACTAACACCTTTTGCTGAAGGACTCAGATAAAATTTGTTACCTAGAAACCAGACTGCCTCTTACTGACAGAAAGTCTTTTATTTGTTTCTTGCATCCTTTGCATACATAAATATATAGCATGTTTGAACAGCTAAGCCAACCAATTTTCTCCACACATTGCATCCAAACAGAATTAACCTAGATAATTAAAAAATACTGTTATACTGTTATTTAAATTATACTGTAATTATAAAACTGTAATTACAGTAATACTTTAATGTAGCTCTAATTTGTTCTATTTTAACTGCTCTTCTATTTAATACTGACTTAGACTCTTTGTATACATTACTTTGATATGAACTTAAAAAATCTGTTCTCTTTGTTGTTTTTTTCCTATACCTCATAAATCTTCTCTTTGAACTTTAGAGAACTATGCTTTAAGTATCGGTGCTATCAGTGTTTATGAACTTTTTGGTAAAACACAAATATGCTTGTTTTCTACTTATTCATAACAACTTTAAATATATCAGCAGAATTCACCAGACCAGGAATAATATAGGACCATTTGTAACCCTGTGAAAGAACAAGTCTAACTTCTTGTTTATGTTGTTTAATTATTAAAGCGTAGTCTTGTGACACTTCTTTTAAAATGGTGGATGAGTCTGGAGTTAAAAATGGCTTTTGTGACAAGGGCACTTATGGTGAATTGCCTTGCTGTTTACAGCCATTTTTAATTGGTTTGTTTGTTTGTTTGTTTGTTTGAGACGGAGTCTCGCTCTGTAGCCCAGGCTGGAGTACAGTGGCACAATCTCGGCTCACTGCAACTTCCATCTCCTGGATTCAAACAGGTCTCCTACCTCAGTCACCCGAGTAGCTGGGTCACACACCACGCCTGGCTAATTTTTGTATGTTTAGTAGAGACGGGGTTTCAACATGTTGGCCGGGCTGATCTCAGACTCCTGACCTCGTGATCCACCCGCCTCAGCCTCCCAAAGTGCTGGGATTACAGGCAAGAGCCACTGCCCACAGCCTACAGCTTTAATAAGCCAATTTTTTTTTTCTGAAGAGATTTATTAATTGGTTTTATTGTATTCTCCAATTATCAGATGTTACAGAATTCATAATATTGATAAGTTAGTCTAGGTTGAAACACTGTCTTCCACAGTATTTATTGAATGTGTATTGTGAGTTGGGCTTTCTTCTTTTGATGGGAGACTAGAGTCTTATTTGAGGAAACTGACAAAATGATACTTTTTTCTTAGACCTCTAGGTGGATCTGATGTTCCATTTGCTTGAAAGGAGTATCAGATTCATTCTAGGTATCTTGATCTCCTGAGACTGAACCTGCTTGGAAGATTGTAATCTTGAACCATTTCTGACAGGTAAATATGCAGGTTGAGCATCTCAATTCTGAAAATTCAAAATCTGGAATGCTCCAAAATCCGAAACTTTTTGAGTGCCAACATGACACTCCAAGGATATGCTCATTGGTGCATCTCAGACTGTAGATTTTTGGAATTCACATGGTCAACCAGGGTAAATAGAATGCAAATATTCCAAAATCCAAAATATGAAACACTCTGGTCCCAAGCATTTTGGATAAGGGATTCTCAACTTGTACTTTGATTCCTAGATCATAGCTCATCTGATATTAATTGTCTTGCATTTTGCTGTAATGATTTTTTGGGTTGTTTGTTTTTTAGAGACAGGGTCAGCACCATAAGACAGAGTGAGAAAACAAAAGTAAAAAAAATAAATAAATAAAAACAGGGTCTTCATCCGTCACCGAGGCTAAAGTGCAGTGACGTGATCACAGCTTATTGTAACCTCAAAATTCCTTGGCTCAAGAGATCCTCCTGTCTCAGCCTCCCAAGTAGCTAGGACTACAGGCACATGTCACCACGTCTGGCTGATTTTTATATTTTTTTGAAGTGATGGGGTCTTGCTATGTTGCCCACGCTAGTCTTGAACTCCTGGCCTCAAGAAGTCCTCCCACCTCAGCCTCCCATAGCGCTGGATTATAGACATGAGCCACTGTGCCTGGCCTGCTGTAATGATTTTGAAAAACTTACCGTTGGTGACATGATTTGCTTACCAGTGGGCCATTAGGCACCTAAAACTTGGGGTCTATTCAATTTGTCTTTTTGGGAAAAGAAGAGTTGCTTTTTATTCTCCTGTATGTATAGCCTAGCATGTGAAGGCCATTAGGTCACAGCTCATCTGATACTCTTTCTGTCTTGCATTTTACTGGGATGAATTTGAAAACCTAGAAGCTGAGGAATACAGGGTTGACTTAGAGCCTTGAGCTTCACTATGTCCTGGTATGAATGTTATCTGTTTTGCTCCGTTTCAGGCGAATCATTCTTCTGAGCTTAAGGTTGCTTGCTAGCCCTGGAAGTATACCTCTCCAAAAAGGAAAGAAAGAGCAAAGAGGGCTATGCATCATCTAAGACAGTCCTAGAAATAGGATAACGTTTTTGCCTGAACCTCAGTATGTATGTGTGTGTGCATGTGTGTGTGTACGTGAGTGTGAGTGTGTGTGTGTTGGGGTGGGAGAGAGGGGAACTTGCACTCATGAACTCACACGTGCATATGTATGTGTGGTACCTCTGTGTGTGTGTGAGAGAGAGAGAGAGGGATGCTCATGTGAACAGTAAATGTGATGAGTATGGTGCAGTGAGGAGAAACAGCATTATATAATACAACAAAACTCAGAACTGTCAAGCTTTAGTCCAAGGAGGGTGATTATTTACAAGTGGCTGTGACTTTGTTCTGCTGAGTTTCACTCTGCTCTTGAGATTTTCTCACCCTGTTTGCCATTATCCTACTATAAAGCTCTCTGCTTTTAAACTCAAAATCTCACAAAACCTCACAAATCATCATCCCTTGGTATTCTTTTTTTTTTATCGTGGTAAAAAATATATATATAAAATTAACTATCTTAATTTTTTTAAGTGTACGATTTTTAAGCGTACAGTTCAGTAATGGCAAGTGTAATCGTATTGTTGTTAAACAGATCTTCAGAACTTTTTCCATACCCGTTAAACAGCAATGCCCTTTCCCCTCCACCCCCTGTAACCACCATTCTACTTTATGTTTCTATTAATTTGACTGCTTTACATACCTTATGTGAGTGGAATCATACAGTATTTGTCTTTTTGTGACTGGCTTATTTCACTTAGTATAATGCCCTCAAGGTTCTATGTTGAGGTATCTGTGTTGCAGCATGTGACAGGATTTCCTTCCTTTCTAAGGCTGAATGATACTCATTGTATGTAGATACCATATTTTTCTCATCCATTCATCCACTGTTGGTAAGATGTGGTACCTACCTACATATAATGGAATATTATTTTGGGTGGCTTTCACCTCTGGGCTATTGTGAATAGTGCTGTTGTGAACATGGATCTCTTGGAAACTCTGCTTTCAGTTCTTTTGTATGTATTCCTGGTAGTGGGATTGCTGGATCATATGTTCTATTTTTAATTGTTTGAGGATTCGAGGAACCCTCATACTGTTTTTTATAGAGATTGCACCATTTTTAAATCTCACTAGTAGTGCAAGAGTTCCAACTTTGCACATCCTTGCCAACACTTGTTATTTTATGTTGATTTGTTTTTATAGTAGCCATCGTAATGGGTATGAAGTAATATCTCATTGTGATTTTGATTTGTCTTTTTTTTGAGGTCTAATTTATGTTCTATAAAATTCACCCACTGTGACAGTTAAATTATTTTCAGTTAATTTATACAATTTTGCAACCATTGCCACAATCCAGTTTAAGAATATTTCCATCATCCAAAAAGTTCCCTCCTATCCATTTGTAGTCAATCCCAGCTCCCACTTCCAGCCCTAAGGCAATCACCGAACTACTTCCTGCTTTTTCTAGAAATTACACATAAACAGAATCGTACAATATGTAGTCTTTTGTTTCTGACTTCTTTCATTTAGCATAATATTTTTGGGGTTTATCCATTTATTTGTTTCAAGAATAAATACGTCATTCTTTTTAATGTTCAAAATACCCTTTGCATGAATAGATCACATTTTGTTATCCATTCACTAGTTGATGAACATTTGGCTCATTCTTAGTTTTTGACTCTTATGAATAACGCTGCTATGAACATTCATGTCTTTCTGTAGACATATGTTTTCATTTGTCTTTAGTACATATCTAGGAGTAGAAATGCTGAGTCATGCAGTGCAAGCATATGTTTAACTTTTTTTTTTTTTTTTTTTGGATACAGAGTTTTGCTGTTGTTGCCCAGGCTGGAGTGCAATGGCATGGTCTTTGGCTCATTGCAACTTCTGTCACCTGGATTCAAGTGATTCTCCTTCCTCAGCCTCCTAGGTAGCTGGGATTACAGGCGCCCACCACCATGCCCAGCTAATTTTTGTATTTTTAGTAGAGACGAGGTTTCACCATGTTGGCCAGGCTGGTCTCAAACTCCTGACCTCAGGTGATCTGCTTGCCTCGGCCTCCCAAAGTGCTGGGATGACAGGCGTGAGCCACCGTGCCCAGCCAAGGGTATATTGAATATTTTAAGAAACTGCCAAACTGTTTTCTAAAGTGATGGGAGGCCGGGCACGGTGGCTCACACCTGTAATCCCAGCACTCTGGGAGTCTGGGGTGGGAGGACTGCTTGAGGCCAGGAGTTCAAGACCAGCATGGGCAACATGGCAAAACTCCATCTCTACTTTAAAAAGATACAGAAAAATTAGCAGGGTGTGGTGGTGCATGCCAGTGGTCCCAGCTACTTAGGTGGCTGAGGTAGGAGGATGACTTGAGCCTGGGAGGTTGAGGCTGCAGTGTGCCAGGATTATACCACTGCACTCCAGCCTGGATGACAGAGTGAAACCCTGTCTCAAAAAAGAAAGAAAGTGACAGGACTATGTTACAGTCCCACCAGCAATACTTAGGAGTTCCAGTCTCTCCACATTCTCGTCAGCACTTGGTATATTGTCATTCTTTGGACTATAGCCATCCTAGTTAGTGAGTGGTAGGATCTTATTGTAGTTTTAATTTGTATTTCCCTAATGACTAATGATATTGAGTACCTTTTCATGTACATATTAACCATCCACATATCTTCTTTGTTACAATTGTCTATTTAGATATTTTGCTTAAATATATCTTAAAATATTTTTTAAGTCATGACTTAAAATATATTTAAAATATATACTTAAAAATATTTACATAAACTTTTTATTTTGGAATAGCTTTAGATTTACAGAAAAGTTTCATAAATAGGACAGAGTTTCTGTACACCCTGCACTCAGTTTCCCCTGTTGTTAACATCTTAGAAATGAAGCAGCCGGGTGCGGTGGCTCATGCCTGTAATCCCAGCACTTTGGGAGGCCGAGGCAGGTGGATCAACTGAGGTCAGGAGTTCGAGACTAGCCTGGCCAACATGGTGAAACCCCGTCTCTACTAAAAATACAAAAAATTAGCCAGGCATGGTGGCAGGCTCCTGTAATCCCAGCTACTCAGGAGGCTTAGGCAGGAGAATTGCTTGGGAGGTTGCAGTGAGCCGAGATCACGCCATTGCACTCTAGCCTGAGCAAGAAGAACAAGACTCAGTCTTAAATAAATAAATAAATAAAATGCACACGTGGATATCCACTTGTCCAAGCACCAGTTGTTGAAAAGACCATTCCTTGCACCATTGAGTTGTCTTGCCATCTTTGTCAAAATCAACCGAGTATAAATATGAGTTTATTTCTCAATTCTGTCCCATTGACCTATGTGTGTATCTGTCCTTATAGCTGTACCATATGATCTTGGTTACTAGAACTTAATAGTAAGTTTTGAAATTGGGTAGTGTAAGTTCTCTTCTTTTTCAAAATCGTTTTGGGTATTTTAATCCTTTGCATTTCCACACACATTTTAGTCTATACCTGTCAATTTTAACGAAAGATTTTGACAGGGATTCTATTAAATCTGTTGATCAGTTCTCCTCTTCTTCCTTCTCATACTCTACCTTTCTTCTCCCTTGTTTTTTATCGGTGTATTTGTTCTGCTTTTTGTTTTTCTTGTCTTCTGTGTTTGCATTAAGTCTTGTATAGGGCACAGTCATCTTCTATGTGTAACAAATTCTTAGCAGTAGCCACAACCATGGATATATTCCCTTTGATTCAACCCACTTTTATATCCTGCTTAATGATAATACTGTCAATGAAAAATCCTTTTAAGATTTTTCAGCTGGGCGCGGTGACTCATGCCTGTAATCCCAGCACTTTGGGAGGCCAAGGCGGGCGGATCAGTGGAGGTCAGGAGTTGGAGACCAGCCTGGCCAACACGGTGAAACCTCATCTCTACTAAAAATACAAAAATTAGCCAGGCGTGGAGGTGGGGCCTGTAATCCCAGCTACTCAGGAGGCTGAGGCACAAGAATCACTTGAATTCGGGAGGTGGAGATTTCCGTGAGCCGAGAGCCACTGCACTCCAGCGTGGGTGACAGAGCGAGACTCTGTCCCCACCAAAAAAAAAGATTTTTTCAAAGATGTTTCTTTTCATGTGAACTTATAATACAAATCATCTGTTTCTAAAAGGGTGTTAGATGTATGCAAAGAAAATTCAGAGATGAAAATTCAGATCTAGTAAATTCGTTTAGCACTACAATATATTTATCCTATGACATAAACCGGCGCATGTCTTTTTTTTTTGCGGGGGGGTGGTGCGGGCTCTTATCCCTTCAGTGACTTCCCCTTACACTTGAAAGCCAAAGTCTATACAGTGGTCTACAAGGCCCCATAAAATCTGGTTCCTGGCAACCTCTCTAACTTTATTTTCTGCCACTGCCACTTTCCCATTGTTCTATCCTTTGCTATTCTGGTTTTGTTCCTTGCAAATACCAAGTATGCGTCCACCTCAGGGCCTTTGCAACTACTGGTTCATTTGCCTGATGTGCCCTCATCCTCATATTCACATGGCTTATTTGTTTATGTTATTCAGATCTCTCCTTAAATGTTAGCTTCTCAGAGATACTTTCTGTAACTCTTTTATGTAAACTAGCACCATCAGTCACTCTGTTTCCTCTTATCTTGTTTCAGTTTCTGAAATGACACTGGCCATTATATGACATTTTAAAAATTCATTTTTGTGTTTGTTTATAATCTGTACCCTATTAGACTGTAAGTTCTTTGAAAACAAGGCTTTTCTTTTTCCCCACCAAACTCATTTTACTGCCAGAGACAAGGACTTTATTTTACTTCCTGCTGTATCTCCACATCTGGCGTGGGTCTGGCAAATAGTAGATCTTAAATACTTACAGAATGCATAAATGCATGTGTATCTATATGTGTTCATGACTTACTAATAGTAGTGATATTCATGAGGCATTCAGGTTATCAAATGATATCAGTGTGTCAGAATAAGGCAGGCTTTATTTCTTGTGGGGTTTTTTGTTTTGTTTTGTTTTGTTTTTTCTTTTGAGACGGAGTCTTGCTCTGTCACCCAGGCTGGATGAAGTGCAGTGGTGCGATCTCGGGTTACTACAACCTCCACCTCCTGGGTTCAAGCAATTCTCCTGCCTCAGCCTTTCAAGTAGCTAGGACTACAGACACCCGCCACCATGCCCAGCTAATTTTTTTGTATTTTTAGTAGAGATGGGGTTTCACCATGTTGGCCGGCTAGTTTCAAACTGCTGACCTCAAGTGATCCGCCTGCCTCGGCCTCCCAAAGTGCTAGGATTACAGGCGTGAGCCACCACGCCCGACCTATTTCCTGTGTTTTTACAGTGCTAGACCAATAATTCAAAAATTGAAGTTGAAAGCAGTGGTTCTCCAGTTCATTATGATTGTTTTAAAAATCCTTAAAAAGTAATCATTCATAGTATTAGAGAAATTTGCTTTCCTTTGACATTTATTTCTTCCCTATCTAAACCTAAGTTATACCTGTAATATAATTTCATGCAGACATTGAGCCTCAGGATTATATTTCATTTGAATGGAATTTCTTAATAGGATTTGTATACTGACTGCAATTTAGAATAATTTCAATATTTCTTGGCACCTTTGCAAGTCTTCATATTGCCCACTTTTGACTGGTGCCTGAGTTTAGAACCTGCTGTGTTAGCTCTCTTTCATTCTTCTCAAAACTCTAATCTGTCTACAGATTTCTAACAAATTAATCTTCCTGAGTCACTGCCTTTGTCATATTACTTCCCTATTTAAAAATCTACAAAACCTCACTGCCTGTAGAATGAAGGAGGCACTCCTCATGCTGGAATTCAAGGCCTGTGTAATTGGGACCCACCTTACTTTTGGAATCTTATCTTCTACTACTAATTTATGGAGGACAAAGCCTCTGCTCTGCCAGACCTGCTACCTTCCTACCCTTTAAATTTTTATAGCCCTTTCCACTGAGCTAGCTCATGATGTCCCAGCCCAGCTACCCGCTTTCCTGAATGTCCTGCTTATCTCTCTCAGACTTACAGGTTTTCTATATCCTGGAGTCCAGTTTAAATCCTGGTATGTCCATGCAACCTTCCTTAAACCCTCCAAGTAGCTAACTCATATGGATCTCTTCTTTGCATTCCTAAATTTCTTGAGCTCTTATTATCGGTCATTTGAGTATCCAATAAAATGCTATCTCTTTCTTTAAGGATTTCTTGAGTATGTATTAAACCTGGACTTCTTGAAGATTGTAAGCACTTTCTTTGCACCTTCAACTTCTTAAGGGCTGGGATTGTACATCTTTAGTGCCTGGCAGATTCCATGTGTTTGTGGGACTGAACTTTATACTGATTTGTGTTTCTAGAGGATGGAGCACAATTGTGAAGTTGAATTAGGTTGAATTCGGCAACTTTCTTGTAGTCTCTGTGTTCAAGGTCACATTATAGGACCTTGCTTGTGGATTTGGTGTGCTTTTGCTGGTCCTACTGACGCTTTGGAAGGCAACCAAAGAGAAGTTACTCATACTGTAAAAATCTGTATTTTTAATGAGCTTTTGGAGAGAAGTTTGTCTTTTACTACCAGAAATAATCCTGGAGGTCAAGATAAGGTTGAAATAAGGCATCTCCTTTGGTGTAAAGTGGCCCTTTTCTTTTGTCTCACTTCTCCCCCTTTGGATCATGTTAATGGAATAATCCTAAGGGTAAAACTGGAGACATTGGCTCCAAGCATGAATTTAAAGTAATGTTCAGTTAAATTGTATTGAATAATCTACATATTTGGTTTTTCACTTTTTAAAATATATTTGTTTTGGAACTTAGGGGACTTCTTTTTTCCCTTTAGTTATTTCTTCTAAGCTGTGACCACCTCATGTTTAATTTTATATAAATCCAGCTGTTATTTTTCACTCATTTCCTGTGTCCAGTTTATCACAAGGAAAACATTCTTGTGAAGAGCTTTTCCATAGAGTTTATTGAGATGAATTTTTAACGTCTTCATTTTGAGAAATTGATTAAACTGCTACTGATGTTATCTTGGTGAGCTCAGCCCTATTGAAAGCTTAAAATCTAAAACTGATACTGTATGGAAGTATCAGTTCCATATGGAAGCATTAAAAAAGTAACCTGACTGGGCACGGTGGCTCACGCCTCTAATCCCAGCACTTTGGGAGGCCAAGGCAGGTGGATCACCTGAGGTCAGGAGTTCAAGACCATCCTGACCAATATGATGAAACCCCGTCTCTACTAAAAATAGAAAAATTAGCTGGGCATGGTGGCATGCACCTGTAATCCCAGCTACTTGGGAGGCTGAGACAGGAGAATCGTTTTAACCCAGGAGGTGGAGGTTGCAGTGAGTCAAGATCGTGCGTTGCACTCCAGCCTGGCCAACAAGAACGAAACTCCATCTCAAAAAAAAAAAAAAAAAAAAGTAACCTTAAATTTGAACCAACATGAATTTAGGGGATGAAACTGATTTATATTGCCATAATCTATGCATTTCTCACATAAATGAAGTGAATAAATATAAATAAATGGTATGATGCTGAACAAAAGAATACCTTTTAAGAAAATCTTTTATGTTTCCATATAGGTTTAGTATATTAATATGTATTGTTCATCTGGTTGTGTGGGCACTCTAATTTATAAGCTGATCATCTCAAATTCCCTCTCATATTTACCAAGTTGTCAGGTAGGAAACACAAACATTTTATTCCTGCCCCTTTGAGAAAATCAGCAATTGGAGCATGCTATAATTTATAATTACAAAGAACAAAGGCCTAAAAGAGAAATTCCTAACCACAGGCCCACTTTCACATGGGTTTGAAACTAGAATTTATACCATATTTTTAGCCCCCAAATCCCGACTCAGAAATTTAATTAAATTTAAAGCTTCTCTTTTTGGGTGGTGCTCTCAGAAACCTGTCAGAAGCAAACATAAATTCTCTTTGTAGAAAGGCACTTAAGCTGGGTGTGGTGGCTCACACCTGTAATCCCAGCACTTTGGGAGGCCAAGTTGGGCAGATCACTTGAGGTCAGGAGTTCGAGACCAGCCTGGCCAACATGGTGAAACCCTGTCTTTATTAAAAATACAAAAATTAGCCGGGTGTGGTGGTGGGTGCCCATAATCCCAGCTACATGGGAGGCTGAGGCAGGAGAATCGCTTGAATCTGGGAGGCAGAGGTTGCAGTGAGCCGAGATCTCACCACTTTACTCCATTCTGGACAATAGAGGGAGACTCCATCTCAAAAAAAAAAAAGAAGAAACTTAAAAACCTTAGCCTTGAGTAATCTCCACAGATAAGTTCCAAGGAACTTGAACTCACGTAAGAAAAAAATAAGCTGGCCTGAGTAAGAATTAACAGGAACAATACATTAAAGTCCTACAAAGAGTGTGAACTATCAAATACAGATATAAAGTAAATATTTTTTTAAAAAAGGAGTATGTTAAAGGTATAAAGTATGAAGAAACAAAAGAATATAAAAATTACCAGAAAATCTGAAAAGGAATCAAATAAAACTAGGAATTAAAAAAAAATTGGAAACCTCAATTAGATAAGGTAAATATCAGATTAGATTTAGAGATTATAAACCTACAGATAATTGGAATTCCGGAAGGACAAAATAAAAAAAATTCTTGGTAAGGCCAAAAGATAATGAATGGAAATTGTCCCAAGTTTATAGCAGTGGTCAACAAATCTTAATTAAGAATCTAGGCTGGGCATGGTGGCTCATGCTGTAATCTCAGCACTTTGAGAGATCAAAGTGGGCAGATCACTTGAGGTCAGGCATTCAAGACCAGCCTGGCCAACATGGTGAAACCCCATCTCTACTAAAGATACAAAAATTAGCCGGGTGTGGTGATGTGTGCCTGTACACCCAGCTACTCTGGAGACTGAGGCACAAGAATCATTTGAACCCAAGAGATGGAGGTTGCATTGAGCTGAGATCGCACCACTGCACTCCAGCCTAGGTGACAGAGCAACACTCTGTCTCAAAAAAAAAAAAAAAAAAAAGAATCTAAAAGAAAATTGATACCCACACACATCATAGTAAAGCTAGAGGACCCCAGAGACAAAGAAAAATACTAAAAACAAATAGAAGATTATTTACAAAGAATTAACAATTTCACAGAGAGTTTACTTCTGAAGAGCAATATTAGAAACCAAAGGAGAGTGGAATATGATCTTCAAAGAACTGAGAGGAAAATAATTATAATCCTAAAATTGTATACCCAGTGAGAAAATACCTGTCAAGAAAGGCAAAGACAAAAACATTTGCAGATGAATAAAAATGCTTACTACTAAAGGAACCTCTATAAAGGAATTTGTAAAGGGTATGTTTCAAGGAGAAGGAAAATGATCTTAGACATTTGACAAAATTTAACCCTCAATTCACATTTTTAAAAACTCTCAGAAAGTTAGGAATAGAGGGTACCTTATCAATCTGAAAATGCACATCTATGAAAAACCTACCTAGCTACCATCATACTTAATGTTAAAAGACTGAACATTTTACCTTAATATTGGGAACAATGCAAGAATGTCACTCTTAGTGCATCTATTCAGCATTTTACTAGTGATCTTAGCTAGTACAGTAAGACGAGAAAAAGAAATTAAAGGCATTCAGATCGAAAAGGAAATATTAAAATTTTCTTTATTCATAGATGACGTGATTGTATACATAGAAAATGCTAAGGAATCTACAAAGCAAAATACTAGAACTAACAAAGCAGCAATTAGAAAATGAAATTTTATTTTATTTATTTATTTTTTTTCTTTGAGACGGAGTCTTTCTCTGTCCCCCAGGCTGGAGTGCAGTGGCGCGATCGCGGCTCACTGCAAGCTCCGTCTCCCGGGTTCACGCCATTCTCCTGCCTCAGCCTCCTGAGTAGCTGGGACTACAGGTGCCCGCCAACACGCCTGGCTAATTTTTTTGTATTTTTAGTAGAGACAGGGTTTCACCGCGCCTGGCCAGAAAATGAAATTTTAAAAAGCAATACCATTTATAATAGCATTGAGAAACATAACGTAGGGATAAATATAATGAAATATGTGCAAGACGTGTAAACTAAAAACTACAAAGTATTGCTGAAAGAAATTTTCGGGCCAGGAATGGTGGCTCACGCCTGTAATCCCAGCACTTTGGGAGGCTGAGGTGGGCGGATCACCTGAAGTTGGGAGTTTGAGACCAGCCTGACCAACATGGAGAAACCCCGTCTCTACTAAAAATACAAAATTAGCCCAGCGTGGTGGTACACGCCTGTAATCCCAGTTACAAGGCAGGCTGAGGCAGGAGAATCATTTGAACCCGGGAGGCGGAGGTTGTGGTGAGCCGAGATCGTGACATTGCACTCCAGTGTGGGCAACAAGAGTGAAACTCCATCTAAAAAAAAAAAAAAAAAGAAATTTTAAAAGCCCTAAATAAATGAAGAGATATTTATAAATTGGAAAGCCAGTGGTATACCTAGCATATTTGACATTCAGAATGGATCATATTTAACAGCCCTTTCCTCTGTATGTCAAAATTATTGTTAGTCATTATCATGAAATGAAACAGATAATTACTGATTCCTGCTTTTGTCTTTATTATTTCCTTCATTATCTTCAGATTTTCTCTGTTTATCATTCAGTCATTCAGCAAATATTTATTGGGCACTTAATATGTTCCAGGCCTCACTTAAAGAAGAACAGACAAAACAATCTTTGCTCTCATGGAGCTTGCTTTTTAGTGGTGGGAAACAGGCAAAAATCATAATAAATAAATAAATTATATATTAGAAGGTAATAAGTGCTATATAGAACAGCAAAATAGGGCAAGAGGGATACGCAGTGTTGGAGGTCTAGTGGGTTGCCATTTTTAATAATTGCTTTAGGCCTTAATGAAAAGTGACATTTGAACATCGGCTTGAAGGAGATGATGGAGTTACCCTTTTGGGTATCTGGAGGAAGAGCATTCCTTGCCAAAGGAACAGGCTGGGCAAAGGCCCTGCAGCCAAAGCATACCTAGCATGTTTAAGGAACATCAAAAAGCTGGTAGAGGGGGAGTTAAATTAGCAAGAGGGAGATGAAATCAAAGATATTATGAGGGCTAGATGGTAGAGGGTCTTATATGCCATTGTAAGGACTAAGTGACATGAGGATGTGTTTGGATTGCTTTGACTGATCTGACTTCCATTTTAAAAGGATGTTGCTTCTGGCCGCTGTAGAGAATAGACTAAAGGAAAGTCAGGATGGAAGGAAGGAGTCAGCTTTTGAAAAAGGTGAGAGGAAGACTTGGGTGGACAAGGTGGATAACAGTAGAGGTAATAAGAGGTGATCAGATACACGAACATTGGATGTGCTTAGGGCAACAGTATTTGCCGACAAATACTGGAGAATGAGAAGGAGAGGTCAGTTTGGCCTGCACAGCTGGAAGGATGGCGATGAGGATTACTATAGGTAGAACAAGCTTGGGTAGGGTAAGAGCTCCATTTTGGATGTGTTGAGTCCTTTATGACATCCAAATGGAGGTGTCAGATAGGGAGTTTATACGTCTGGAGTGGGGGTGTGTAACTTGACCATGTAAACCTTTAGGATTCTAAATACATCAAGCCACATGTCTTACTGATGTGGGTACGCTGGAGTAAGTTACAAATGAAAAAGTACTAAAGTACTGCTGGATCCAAAAGTTTACCATCTTCAAAATGAAAAGCATCATAGACTGCTTCTAACACATCAAGTGCACTTTCAGGGATATGTGTGGTTTGGAAATACAAATTTGGGAATTATCAACTTACAGATAATATTTAGACAAGAGAAAACATGTAAGGATCAAACCATGTTACTAATTTCTTATTTCTTAAGATGGTTATTCAGTTAACTCATTTTTTAAAATTCTTTTTTTCTAATATGCATGGATCCAATTGTAAAGTTAAGGCAATTTTTAAAATTTCTAAACACATGAGACTTTTTTGTATTCTTTGATGCTTTGTGTTAATTATTGAATTTTGGTGAGAGATGGTATTCTGTATAATAATGATTCTTTGGTAGAGTTGAGATTTCTTTTAGGGCCTAGCATCTAAACAATTTTCCTAAAAAAATTGTGCTTAAAAAATTCCTCAAATTGTTGGGTGCAGGTTTCCCCATATTCTCATTATATCAAGCTTATTATGTGTGCAGAAAACATTAAATTTAATTTTTAACAATTCTTATTGATACATAATATTTGTACATTTTATGGAATACATGTGATATTTTGCTAAGTGCATAGAATGTGCAGTGATCAAGTCAGGGTATTTCCTCATGTTCTCACTTATAACTGGGAGCTGAATGCTGAGAACACATGGACACATAGAGGGGAACAACACACACCAGTGTCTGTTGGAGAGTGGAGGGTGGGAGGAAGGAGAGCATCAGGAAAAATAACTAATGGATACTAAGCTTAATACCTGGGTGATGAAATCATCTGTACAACAAACCCCCATGAAATATGTTTACCTATATAACAAACCTGCACATCCTGCATGGGTACTCATGAACTTAACAGTTAAAAAAAAAAAACAAAAAACTCGGTATTTAGGGTATCCGTCACCTTGAATATTTATCATTGCTGTGCGTTGGCAACATTTCATGTTCTCTCTTCTATTTTGAAATATACAATATATTATTGTTAACTATAGTCACTCCCCTGCTCTGTCTGCTGTTGAACATTGGAACTTGTTCCTCCCATCTACCTGTGTGTTTGTACCCATTAACCAACCTCTCTTCATCCTTCCCCACCCTCACACACCCTTCTCAGCCTCTGGGTGACCATCATTCTACTCTCTACCTCTATGGGATCAACACTTTTAGCTCCCATCTATGACTGAGAATATGTGATATTTGTCTGTGTCTGGCTTATTTCAGTTAACATATAATCTTCAGTTCCATCCATGTTGCTTCAAATGCCAGGATTTCATTCTTTTTAACACCAAGTAGTATACCACATTGTCTTTCCATTGAGGGCACACAGAGAAATTGTTTCTACATAATTGATATAGAAGTAAAGATGATGTCCTGTGGAGAACTGTGTGCTGACTCAGAACCTTTGACTCAGAACCTTTAGCAGTGATGAAGACATTGACGTCAAAGATGCATTTAAAGACTTTGGATGAAATTGAGTCATGAAACTGAAATAAAGCTGTATTTCTAAATTTTTGTACTTTTAAATTTTATCAGTAGCTGTAGGAGGAAAGAGAGAAATAAGGTTTAGTAGGAGAAGTACAAGTGACAGCAAGCTTTTGATATTTTTTTTTAATGGAGCAAGCAAACCCCAAATATAAGTTGATCTTTCCCAAGAAAGGATCTCTAAAAACTAACTCGACCGTGTAAACCTTTAGAAGTCTAGATAAATCAAGACATATATCTTGTTGATGTGGGTACAAATGAAAAAGTACTAAAATGCTGCTGGATGCAAAAGTTTACCACCTTCAAAATGAAGACTCCTTCTAACACATAATCAAGTTCACTTTCAGCTCTGTCTACAGTGGCATTCATCAGCTTCCTGTGAATGCATCCATTTATCATTGTCCCCAACCTTTGTATGGACATGTGAGAGAAATCGTGACAGAGGAGGCCTTGAGTGGAGAGGCTGGAAGAGTGTCATTGTCAGCTGTACTTCCACCTGGGGTACTCCAATGCAGACAGGTGGGGTGTGGAGTGAGCTCATAGCAGTGACATGGATGCCAGTTTAGATAGTTACTTAGAGAGGATCCATGATCTATCAGTCAATCATTATACAGTATTTAGGCTTAGAAACTTTTTCAAAGCCAATAATTTCAGATATCAATTATGAATTTCTTTGTCACTGGAGAGAGTAATGGGCAATTTATGAGTATCTCTGAACCTTTGGACCTGAAGCAAACTAACCCACTTTGAAAGTTAGTAGTAAGTTTGAAATTGGAAAGTATGTGTCCTCCAAATTTATTCTTCTTTTGGAAGACGCTTTTTGGGCTGTGTGTCTTGCATTTCCACGTGCATTTAGAGTCAGCTCATCAAGTTTTGCAAAAAGGTATTTTGTGATTTTGATAGGAATTTTACTGAATCAATACATCTATTTGGGGAATATTGCTATCTTAGCAATATGAAATCTATGAACATGTGAAATCTCTCCATTTATTTAGGTGTTCTTTACTTTCTTTCAATGATGGTTTATAATTTTCAGTATACAAGCCTCACACTTTGGTTAAATTTCTTTCTTTTCCTTCCTTTCTTCCTTCCTTCCTTCCATCTTTTCCTTCCTTCCTTCCTTTCCTTCTTTCTCTTTCTTTTCTTCTCTTTTCTTTCTGCTTTGCCTTTTTTTTTTTCCTTCCTTCTATCCGTCCGTCCATCCATCCTTCCTTTTCATATCACCAGGTGAGTGTAGTGGTGAATTTGGTCAATTCAAGCAATTCTCGTGCCTCAGCCTCCCAGGTAGCTAGGATTACAGGCATGTGCCACTGCGCCCAGCTAATTTTTGTATTTTTAGTAGAGACAGGGTTTCACCATGTTGGCCAGACTGGTCTCGAATTCCCGACCTCAGGTGATCCGCCCACTTCGGCCTCCCAGAGTGCTGGGATTACAGGCGTGAGCAACTGCACCCAGCCAGGCTAAATTTATTTCTACATATTTTTTATGCTATTGTAAATAAAACTGTTTTCTTTTTTTTCTTTTTTTTTGAGACGGAGTCTCGCTGTGTTGCCCAGGCTGGAGTGCAGTGGCGCGATCTCAGCTCACCGCAAGCTCCGCCTCCAGGGTTCACGTCATTCTCCTGCCTCAGCCTGCCAAGTAGCTGGGACTACAGGCGCCCACCACCACGCCCAACTCATTTTTTGTATTGTTTTTAGTAGAGATGGGGTTTCACCGTGTTAGCCAGGATGGTCTCGATCTCCTGACCTCGTGATCCTCCCGCCTCAGCCTCCCAAAGTGCTGGGATTACAGGCGTGAGCCACTGCGCCCGGCCTCTTTTCTTAATTTCATTTTCAGATCACTGTTAATATATAGAAATACAGTTGAATTTTGTAATATTGATCTTGTGTGCTGCAGCTTTGCTGAACTTGTCTATTAGCTCTAATAGTTTTGCTTGGTTGGTTGTTTTGTTTAGAGACAGGGTCTTGCTCTGTCACTTTGGCTGGAATGCAGTGACACAATCATAGCTCACTGCAGCATTGAACTCCTGGGCTGAAGTGATCCTCCCACCTCAGCCTCCTGAGTAGTAGGACCACAGGCACGCACCACCACACTTGGCTAATTTAAAAAAATATTTTTTTGGAGAGAGAGAGTCTCTCTATGTTGTCTAGTCTGGTCTCAAACTCTGGCTTCAAGTGACCCTCCCGTCTCAACCTACCAAAGTGTTGGGATTACAGGCATGAGCCACTGCACCTGACTCTAATAGCTTCCTTTGTGTGGACTCTTTAGGGTTTTCTATGTATGAGATCATGTCATCGGCAAATAGAGATAATCTGACTTCTTGACCTCTTCCTTCACAGCTTCACAGTCTGGACTTTTTTTTTTTTTTTTTTTTTTTGAGATAGGGTCTCGCTCTGTCAATCTGGCTGGAATGCAGAGGCACAATCATGGCTCACTGCAGCCTTGCCCTCCCGGGCTCAGGTGATCCTCCCACCTCAGCCTCCCAAGTAGCTGGGACCATAGGCTCATGCCACCACGCCCTGCTGATTTTTTTTTTTTTTTTTTTTAGACAGTTGCTCTGTCACCCAGGCTGGAGTGCAGTGGTGCGATCTTGGCTCACCCAGGCTGGAGTGCAGTGGTGTGATCTCAGCTCACTGCAAACTCCGTGTCCCAGGTTCACGCCATTCTCCTGCCTCAGCCTCCCGAGTAGCTGGGACTACAGGCGCCTGCCACCATGTCCGGCTAATTTTTTTTGTGTTTTTTTTTAGTAGAGACAGGGTTTCACCATGTTAGCCAGGATGGTCTCGATCTCCTGACCTCATGATCCCCCCACCTTGGCCGCCCAAAGTGCTAGGATTACAGGCGTGAGCCACCGTGCCTGGCTGCCCTGCTGATTTTTATACTTTTTTAGAGATGGGGTTTCGCCATGTTGCCCAGGCTGCTCTTCACCTCCTGGGCTCAAGTGATCTTCGTGATCTTCCTGCCTCAGCCTACCAAAGTGTTGGGATTACAGGAGTGAGCCACTGTGCCAAGCCGCAGTCTGGACATCTTTTATTTCTTTTTCTTGTCTAATGGTTGTGGTGCACCCACTCAGTCTTAAATGATGAGCCCAGCCAAAGTTGTTTTCTCTTCGTTACTTGAAGGTATCACTCCTCTATTATAATCAGTTTTGCTGACGGCAGTCTGATTCTCCTTCCTTTTTGTTGAATGTCTCATTTTTCTAGTAAACTTTTAGGATTTTTTTGTTTGTTTTGAGACAAGGTCTCACTCTGTTGCTCAGGCTGGAGTGCAGTAGTGCGATCACGGATCACTGCAGACTCCACCTCCCTGGGCTTAAGCAATCCTCCCACCTCAGCCCCACAGATAGCTGAGACCACAGGTGTGCACCACCATGCCCAGCTAATTTTTTATTTTTGTAGAGACAGCATCTCACTATGTTATCCAGGCTTGTCTTGAACTCCTGAGCTCAAGTGATCCTCCTACCTTGGTCTCCCAAAGTGCTGAGATTACATGTATGAGCCTCTGCATTTGGCCAGGATTTTTTTTAATACTTTAATAAATCTGAAGTTTTACTATAACCTGTCTGTATATAAGCTTTTTGAGTTTCTATTTAATTTAATTTAATACTCAGGATTCTTAGTTTCTGAAGACTCACGCTTTAAATGTGAAAAATTTTCGGCCATTGTCTGTTTAGATACTATCGCCTCTCCTTCATTCTCTTTAGTTTGTCTGAACCCTAAAATATAGACTTTAAAACTTTTGGATTGCTGGGCATGGTGGTTCATGCCTGTAATCCTAGCACTTTGGGAGGCCAAGGCTGATCTCTTGAGGTCAGGAGTTCAAGAGCAGCCTGGCCAACATGGTGAAACTCCATCTCTACTAAAAATACAAAAATTAGCTGGGCATGGTGGCTCACACCTGTAATCCCAGCTACTCGGGAGGCTAAGGCAGGAGAATCATTTAAGCCTGGGAGGTAGAGATTGCAGTGAGCCAAGATCTCACTACTGCACCCCAGCCTGGGCAACAGAGTGAGTCTCCATGTCAAACAAACAAACAAACAAAAAATTAGCTGGGCATGGTGGCATGTGTCTGTAGCCCCGGCTAGTTGGAAGGCTGAGAGGCAGGAGGATCCCTTGAGCTGAGGAGTTCAAGGTTGCAGTGGCAGCTATGATCCCGCCACTGCACTCAAGCCTAGGTGACAGAGTGAGACCCTGTTTCAAAAGAGAAAAAAAAAAAAAAACTTCTAGATCTAGCTTTTACATTTAACTTTTTTTTTATGTTCGTCAATCTTTAGCTGTTTTTTTTGTCTCAATAACTGTGGTTTTCATTTTTAAAGTCTCTAATTGGTTATTTTTCAGAACATTTGATGGATGCTGTTTTATCCTTTAGGGGCCTGAGGATCTTAAATATTTGAAGACCTTTTTGGAGGCTCTGTTTTCTCTGCTTTTTGGCGGGGGGCCCCATGGGGGTCAGAACCTAGGTTCTTCCAGCCTCCTCAAAAGTGGCCTGCAGTCCTTGTGTGTGTGGCTCATGGCCGCTGAGAAGCAGCCCTTGCTCACCACTATCATTCTTCATTTTCTTCCTTAGAGGATCCTTTTTCATTTTATTTAGGCATAAAGAGAGTTTTCTTTTTTGTTTTGGTCCTAGCTGTACATGTATTAATTATGCATTAATTTATGTTTATATCTTTAGGTCATTTTTTTTTTTTTGGCACAGGAGGGTGAGCTCTCCGCATGTGCTCACTCTACTACCTTGAACTGGAAGTCCCTGGACTACTTCTACAGCTGATTTATAGTTCACTGGCAAAGCACTGTCTCCCAAGGTCTCTGTGTGGTCTTTTCAGCAGAGACTTAGATACACATTTTAATGAAATGGTATGTGGTTTTTCTTTCCCTTGGCAAATTCTCTAATGTCTTGGGGCATTTTAAATTTCTTTTAGTTTCTTTTGGTCCAGAAATGAGATGCTAAGAATGATTGAACAGCGTAGTTGGCCTGATGTGTTTAGTACGCATGAGGAGCGCTGCTGCCTCGATTGGGTGTGCGCCTGTTTAGGCCTCATTACTCCTCCCGCTCACAGATTTTTGCTGTCCCAAATGGCGTATCTACCAGCCTTCTTTGAATTCCTTGTCTGGATATCTTTTCCATTTAAAATTCATGTCAGGTGAGCCCCCGACCAATTGACGCTTTTGGGTTTCAGCTAATAAATTGCTTAAGGTAGATTAGAATGGTAAGTAGATGGCCTGGCAAGGTGGCTCACTCCTGTAGTACCAGCACTTTGGGAGGCTGAGGCAGGAGGATTGCTGAGGCCAGAAGTTCAAGACCAGCCCTGGCCACAGAGTGAGATCCCTTCTTTACAGAAATATAAAAATAAAAAAATTAACTGGATATGGTGGTGCACCTGTAATCCAAGTTACTTGGGAGGCTGAGGCAAGAGGATCCCTTCAGCTCAGGAGTTTGAGGTTGTAGTGAGCTATAATCATGCCAGCGTACTCCAGCCTGGGTGAAAGAGCAAGATCCTGTCTCAAAACAAAACCAAAAAAAAAGAATAGTAAGTAGAATTATAAAAGCTCAGCTATAAGAGTCATTCATAATTGAACTAATATTTGTTGAGCAACCACTGTGTTCCAATTGTGGTTTTCAGTACACATTGTGAATGCAATGAAGACAGAGATGAAACAAGTACTAGGGTCCCTGCTCTCGCCAAGTTTACAAGCTCATAAGTGAAACCAACCAACAAATAAAAACTAATTACATATAATAGCAAATTATGATAAGTATTATTAAAAAAGAAGAGGATACTATGAGAGAATATAGCAGGGACTTCTAATTTAAATTTTGTAGTCAGGAAAGTGGTTTTCAAACTTTTTAAAAAAGCAGTAAAACATTTTATTCCTATGAAATGTTATGTGGAATAGAAGTGGAGCTACCCTTATTGGAACAAGATTGGGGCCTAACATCCCTCATCTGTTCCCCTTGCTGTCCACCATGGTCACTGAAGCACCATGTGGCATCCTCAGATCCCCAGAGCACAGCATGTGAAAATCAGTGCCCTAGAACCAGCCCCTGTCATTTCACAGACCAGTTAGCTGAGACACACAGGGCTTCATTGTCCAAAGTCATGCAGGTCACATAATCCACTTAGTACCAGAGTTGGAGCCAGAACCCAATTTTCCCAAACTTTCTCCCACTCTCTGCTGCCCCCCTTTCCTTCCTGATTTTTTTTTTTTTGCAATGGCATGATCTCGGCTGACTGCATCCTCTGCCTCCCCGGTTCAAGCAATTCTCCTGCCTCAGCCTCCTGAGTAGCTGGGATTACAGGCACCCTGCCACCATGCCTGGCTAATTTTGCTATTTTTAGTAGAGACAGGGTTTCACCATGTTGGCTAGGCTGGTCTCAAACTCCTGACCTCAGGTGATCCACCCGCCTTGGCCTCCTAAAGTGCTGGGATTACAGGTGTGAGCCACTATGCCCGACCCTGATATGTTTTCGTTATAAAATTATGGTATTTCAATCTCATAATCTCAAACATTCTATAGATTTTTTTTTTTTTTTTTTTTTTTGGAGACAGAGTCTCATTCTGTTGCACAGACTGGAGTGTGATGGCACGATCATGGCTCCCTGCAGCCTCAACCTCCCAGGCTCAAGCAATCCTCCCACCTCAGCCTCCTGAATAGCTGGAACCACAGGAATGCACCACCACACCTGGCTAATTTTTGTATTTCTTTTGTAGAGATGAGGTTTCACCATGTTGCCCAGGCTGGTCTCAAACTCTTGAGCTCAAGCAGTCCACCCGCCTCAGCCTCCCAGAGTGCTCCCAGTGAGCCACTGCACCTGGCCTGTAGTTTTTTCCTGTAATTAATTTTACCCATTATTGTTCACACTGCCCTTCACATTCTGCACTATGTCCTTCATCTATATCCTTAGAGTTTGTAGCCTTGAAAGATGATATCCCACTATTATTTTGTTTTTATTATATTTCTGATATGAATCAGCTCTTTCGTTTTCTGCTCAGTAGTCTAACACATGCACCCATTTTTTTTTAGGCTCTGAGTTTGGATATCCAAGTGTGTGTAGTAACAGTCACACTAGTTAGTTTGTCTGATTTGTTGGCTTGGCTTTTCTCACCTCTTCATTTGTCTAAGTAAATAATAGAATTATTTCCCGGGCGCTGAGGTATTTAGTAAGGGTTTCATTTTGACTACCTCTACTTTTAGTGTAAATACTTGTATAGTTTTTGTCATTTTGTTTTGTTTTTGTTTTATTGTGCCAGAAAATTTCCAGACCTGTGTTTGAACAGTGTAGGAAGGGGGAGAAGTGGTGAGAATGAGGAGGCCCTGGGAGACTGAGGCTGTGCTGTCTGGGCAGTGCCTGCACAGACAAAGAGTTTTGTTCTAATTTGGGAGACTAGTAGACAATTGATGATTTGGGGTAGAATGGTGACATGATGAGAACTGTGCTTAGGGAAGTAATTTTAGCTGCGAGAAATCAGATAAGTAACAATAGAAAGTTTCCCTGGACACCCATGAACCAATAGAAAACTTAGAATATTTAAGTAACATTAGCCAAATGAGGGCTGAAATGTGATGGTGGCAGTGGGGATAGAAACCAGGAACACAGTTTTAGGAGCTATTGACTACATGAAATAAATAAGAGGCCACAGAATGACTCTGACTGGCAGAGACAATCTCATGATGGGACTACCCTGCCAGAGACATCCATCAGAGCCTGCTCAGCAGCTTGCACTGGATGGCCCTTTTGTTTCAACTGCCCTCGGATAAGCTGCCTTTATGAATTAAGGAGCTGTCTGCATCAAAGCGGTAGACAGACACCATCGTCCTATTTTTTCACCCTGCTTGCATTCCCATTAACTCCTCTTCAGCAAAACAAAAAAATCAAGCCTTACTGGTTCTCCCTACCTCCTGATAGCTACCTACCTAGACTGCTTGGCAGACACAGTTCTGCAGGCTACTTTCTTATCAAGAGTTGGCAATTAGAAGAGGCCCTTGGAGAGGAGGTGGGAGTGCTCCTTAAAGTCCTCATCGGAATGGAATTGCTGACCGGGTTCATTAGGCTACGGATTTGCAGCAAGACTTGGATTCTATTGCAAGTAGGTGTGTTTCATTTTTAAGCTTCCAAGGAGCGGTATCTACACTGTGTGCTACCTCTGTCTTCCTGTCCTGTCATTTGACTGCTTTGTGGACTCGGTGGTGGAGGGCAGGTGTGTGTTTGCCTTCTAATGAGTTGTCCTCTTGAGCTTCCTCTTTCCCAAAATGCTCTGTGGGGAAGACTACCTTGTAGAGAAGACCCTTCGTCATGTGATTGTTCTGTTTCCTTAGAGACAACAGCAGCGTAATGCATTAGAAGCCAGATCTGTAGAGAAAGAAGAAGACTTTGCTACAGAATGTAAAGGTTTAATAGTTATTCTTTGCCTTTATGTTTTTGCCACCTTAAGCACTGGGCTAATGATGATTGTGTTTATTTTTGGCAAGATTCTAGAGCCCCTAGAACTTCCCAGGGAGTTTCTATTAAAGGGGCAGCCCACTATTATCTTTTTTTTTTTTTTTTTGAAACAGAGTCTCACTCTGTCACCTGGGCTGGAGTGCAGTGGTGCAATCTCAGAGGCTCACTGCAACGTTGGCTTCCCGGGTTCAAGCGATTCTGCTGCCTCAGCCTCCCAAGTAGCTGGGATTACAGGCACCCACCACCACGCCTGGCTAATTTTTGTATTTAATAGAGACAGGGCTTTACCATGCTGGCCAGGCTGGTCTTGAACTTTTGACCTCAGGTGATCCGCCTGCCTCAGCCTCCCAAAGTGCTGAGATTACAGGCGTGAGCCACTGCGCCCAGCCCCACTACATCTCTTCTTGTTTGGTAAAAATATGTGAGAGTCAGCCTGTCATCTATAGCAGTGAATTTATTTACATTTTTGAAAACAGATTTCAGTTAATGACCATGTGAACAGGTCGGGAAATGACTTTGCATCACGCATTTCATTGACCCCTCTATGAGCAGTAACTTGTTAAAGCATTTAAGATGCCATCCTTTCTCATTTTTCTTAAATACGGGACTTAGCATCTACATAAAGTAGGAACAACTTCCTAAGTTTAATGAACAAGGAGAACAAGGAAGGAGGGATTCATCATGGAAAGATTTTAAAAAATAAAAAAATACATTTCTGTTGATCTGATGATCCGGTTTATAAGACTCTTGACTGCTTTTTCAACATAGTGATGATAAATTGAGCAATACTGTTAAATAGTTAATTTGTTATAGTTAATAACTATGGTCTCGTTTTACAATTCTGTCCCTTTCTAGAGCTAGAGAGAGATATCTGGCTTCCTCTGCATGTCTCTAGACACTATCTAGTGGTGAAAGTGTAAGAATGGATTTGTGGTAAACTTTTCCTTCCTGAGAAATAGTTCATTAAACAAGTCTGATACCGCAAATGGCTATGCTAAATTGCTACAAATATAAATTGAGGCATATATGTCTGTTGATAGGGGAGTTTTTTATATTAACAAATTGGTTAATTAATTGTAAATGATCACTAAACTTAAATGCACTTCCTAGAAGTCAGAAACCTCATTGTAGGTATGTAACATGATATTTGTGCTACACTTACAGTACCAGATGCTTATTTTTTAACATCGTGGTTTTCCAAAAGGTATTTTTGCTTGTTTGTTTAACTTCTTTGCTTTGGCAGATAACCTAGAACCCAGTGAAGTAACAAGAAATGGTTGGTCCATTACACAGAGATAGACAAGGAGCATGCTATTCAAGGAGATCAAGAATGATCCACACTAGCCACACGAGAATCATCGCAATGAAAGGGCTTTTAGAACCTGGGCTTCTTAATATTTCACCAGAGCTGCAGCTTACCAGCATTATAGATCAATGTAATCCCTTATGTCCTCTTCATCATAATGGAATAATAAGAAAACTGGTTTTCTTTCTAGACAATATATTGTTTTCACTTAAGGGTCCACGAATAGGTCTCTAACCACAAATTTTTGAAGAGTAGTAGTAACTGAAAAGAGAGAGAGAAGGCCGGGCACAATGGCTCATGCCTGTAATCCTAGCACTTTGGGAGGCCAAAGCAGATGGATCACTTGAGCCCAGGAGTTCGAGACCAGCCTGGGCAGCCTGACACAACCCCCATCTCTGTAAAAAATACAGAAATTAGCTGGTGTGGTGGCATGTGCCTGTAGTCACAGCTACTTGGGAGGCTGAAGCAAGAGAATCACTTGAGCCTGGGAGGTGGAAGTTGCAGTGGGCCAAGATTGCACTGCCGCACTCCAGCCTGGGTGACAGAACGAGACCCTGTCTCAAAAAAAAAAAGAGAAATACCACCTTCATTCTGACGCATTATGCAGCAGAGATGCTGAAGTGCCTGCACCCTGAGCACTGTCATTTTACACTTTTCTTTGGAAGAAAGTTAATCTTTAAGTAAGTGAACATTTTTTATTGTCGATTTGTTCTGCAGCCTCCCTTTTTTTTTTTCTGGCAACAGTGCTCTCTCCTTAGAGATCTGTTCCCCTCCCAGCACTAACTGTGATGTACCGGGAGGAATACCAGTCATAGCATGGGGCCTGCTGAATGCCAGAGTAGGCAAGTGACTCAGGGCAGGCCAGAGGCTTTGCTGGGGATTTTCAAATTGGGATAAAGGAAGAGGTTTTATTCTCCAGTGGTAAAGCTGTGAGATGCTGGGCAGAAACTCTTTCTTCTTAAGCATAAAAAGCTGTGGGCCATGTGTAAAGCCTGACTCAAAATGAGATCTAAGCAAAGGTAACAGTAAACTTCCTAATGACATTCCAATATCCTGAAAGCCAGCTGCACCCCTACCTTCGTGAGGTTGGTTATGAATTTAGTTAGTATTTAGTTATGGTGCCCAATAAGTTCCTCTCCCAACCACCCCCACACTCCCCCCCTCCCCCCACCCCCCTTACCGCTTAAACTACTTCAAGTTAGATTTTGAAGCTAGTAGTCCTGAATTGGGGCAGTGTTTCTCACACTTGAAAACTTATTGTTCCCTGAGAACTCTAATCTGAAAAATTCATTTGGATAATACAGAGATGCCTGAAATAAAAGACTGTTTGTGGATTTGATCTATTCAGTGGCTTTAGAAGCAGATAAAAGTAGTGTCCAATACTGATTCTACCATGTGACCTTGAACCCATTATCTTCCTTGATTTTATTTATTTGCAAAATAGAAATACCACCATGAGTAGTAGTGAGAATTCATGTAATGTTTCTGAGGGGCCTGGCTCAGTGCTGATGCATTTCACACTCAGCAAATGCTTAGGCACTGTCTTCCCCCTACAACTCTCCCCAGTGCTGCAAAAGTAAAGAAATGTATGCAAAATACACAACAAATCCTGTAACTGTTAACTTCATAGGATTTTTTCATATTCTTTTTTGTACTGGTTTTTATTTATATCAAATGAAATAAGTTGTAGTCTTTGTTACAAATGGTCTTACATGTATTTGGTTATAAATTATCATCATATAGGATTTGATCTAAATATGTTAAGCTAAAGCTTAAGTACCTGTTGTTGCTATGACTGACAATTATGAGGACTGATTATAAACTTCTTGTGGGCAGGGACAGTCTTCAACTTGTTTTGTTTTGTCCCGAAACCCCTAACAGTGCTAGGCATGAATAGGCCATAGATTTCTGTTTGTTTGCATACTATGGCCCATGTTTATTTAAATGGAGCTTGTAACTAGAAAGGTTTGCTAGAGCTACTGAAATTTCAGGAGCTGTTTTTCTGATAAGAGAAGTGAGAAATCGTGTAACTTTGGCCAATCTATGAAGGACATTCCAGGATAAGTAGGTGGGAGAAGAGGTGAAAGCAGGGGCTTAGAAGAAGCAAAAGAACAACTTGCTGGAGAGAGATGGGAGACTGAAGTGGTTTGATAGAGAAAAGAATGAGGTAGTCTATAGTGTGGGTTTTGCATTTGTTTTAAAGTTTGGTGAAATCTGCTGCATCATCGAATGAGGTAGTCTATAGTGTGGGTTTTGCATTTGTTTTAAAGTTTGGTGAAATCTGCTGCATCATCTAAAAGAAGAAAAAGGTCTGATTCGAGTGAGTAGGGAAGATAATTTCAGAAGTAACATAGGTATCTAGGATTGAGGGCAAAATAGCTGGCCACAAAATATTAATAAGAGATTAAATGTATTTAAGATGGTTACCTACTTTGTAAAGCATTGTTATGGGGAGTATAAAAAAAGAAGTCAAGCAAATGAAAGCATTAGTGCATAATAAACTCTTTCCCCCTTTCACACCAATAGTAATAAACAGACCCCCAAAAAATCTGCTAAAGATCCCCAAATGCATGGCTAGCAGACAGCTGTCTATGTAAAAGAGAGTTGCAGGACACTAATCTTAACCTCCACAGCTAAAAGAAATGTTCTGTGGAAAGAGCTAATGTACCAATAAATTTAAAAGTGAAGGGCAGGAGTATGTACATGGCTGTCTGCTTGACTTCCTACAGAAGAGGCTTTGTCAAAGGGCCTGGGGAAAAGGGACAGCTTTGACAGGTACCGCAAATCTCACTTGTCTTCCAGGCTTCAGCTGACTTTATTCATTTCCTCCTTTTTTTTTTTTTTTTTTTTTTTGAGACAGGGTCTCACTCTGTCACCCACTCTGGAGTGCAGTGATGTGATCTCAGCTCACTACAGCCTCAATCTCCCAGGCTCAAGCAGTCCTCCCCCCAGCAGCCTCCTGAGTACCTGGGACTACAGGTGTGCACCACCAAAACCAGCTAATGTTTGATTTTTAGTAGTGATGGAGTCAGGCTGGTCTCAAATTCCTGGATGCAAGCGATCCTCCTGCCTTGGCCTCCCAAAGTGCTAGGATTACAGGTGTGAGCCACTGCACCGAGCCTACTCCTTCATCTTTAAAACTTTGCAATTTTAAGTAGAAATTTTGTCTACACAACATCAGTACTGTACTTTCACATCCTTGGTTAGAGACTCCTATCCAGACATTGTTTACCCCTGAATCTAAGTCAATTCAGAAAGCCAAAATGAGTCATAACACTCAAGGTTGATTTTAAGCCCATTGTTAAACATTTTTTTAGTCAACAGTCTCATTTATATAATAGATAATTTGCTCATTAAATGTATATATTTTGCTAGGCTGAGATTAGGAACCTAGAAGATCTTTGAAATGAAGATTAGATTTTAAAGTTAATCCTGTTAAGCTCTCAAACCAGATGGTTTACATTCAGAGAGCCATTTAGGACACAGAGTTCTAATAATATGATGGGGAAAGGGTAAATCACTCAAAAACTATACTTTGCAACTATTACTGTCTTATCTTCCTATAGAAACAACAGGAACTATGATCTAACATCATGCTGTTGGCTTTTTTTTTTATAGAGTAAATATCCTTAAGTGTTTTCCTAAAAGTGCAGCCATGAAAGATAGTAGACAGTACACTCGAATGACTGAGAACACACACTCAGAGCCACACTGCCTCGGTTCAAATCCTCTTGCTCCCACAATTTGGCTCTGTGGCCTCAAAAACATTACTTTTCTCCATGCCTCAGTTTTTTTTTTTTCATCTGTAAAATAAAGATAATGATATCTACTTCATTGGCTTGGTGTAAGGTTAAATGAGTGAATCCATGGAAAATGTTCAAACTTAGTCTGCCGTATAGTAAGCACTCAATAAATATTGCTATTATTAGTAAAGACACTCTCCACTCTGCTGATTCTATTCCTAAGTCATAAATGGTAGAAGAAAAAAAAAATAACAGACCAAGCAGTAGACGTTAATAGAGTTAAATAGAAAAGAATGTAAGTGCTGCAAATACATCCACCAAATATAACAGCGAATAATGTCATCCCATTTTTGGAGAATAGTCTCACCACACCTAAATATAATAGATTACTTCTTACCCACTCACCATTCCTATTATATTCCACAACATGGCGCTTACTCATGGGCAACAAATATTTATGGAGTAGCTTCTCTGTGCCTCATACTATGCCAGATACTTGAAATATAATGGTAAAAATATCACAGATTTCTTAACAGTGTAGTAGAGGAGATCATCAAGACTAGTCTAAGATGTTTTCTTTACTCTCATTTTTGAGGAGTGGTGGTGGTAATGATGTTGGGAAGTTGTGGAACTTTGGATCTACTCAAACCATTTCACAGGTTTTCTACTAAAAGTCTCAAACTTCTACACCGTAGTTTCTCCTCCCTCATTCCCTCCCCCTCCTTCTTCCTCCCTCTCTCTCTCCCTCTGTGTGTGTGTGTGTGTGTGTGTGTGTGTGTGTGTGTGTGTGTGTATGCTCATATAACACTTCCCTTCTCAGTTTGCTTTCTTAATGATAAAAATAATATAGCCTCACTTTAGAAATTTGACTCTTTTTTTTTTTTACGTTAAGCATCTTTTTCTCTTAGAATCAGGAAAAATTAAACTGAAAAGGTTGGACAAGTGTTGGAAAGTATAAACAAGCAGGAAAAACTGCCCATAATTCCACTTATCTTAACATTTGACCATATTGCCTCCAGATGTTTCATTTTATGCTTATTATGTAGTTGAGTGTGCTGTGTGTATGTATAAATAATTGTTTACGACTATTGTAAAGATAGAATAAATAATGTATTTAAAGCTCTAAAGTTTCTGATAGATATCAAACACTCAGTAATTGTTAGCTATCATCATCATCTTGCCCTTCTTTGTTATCTTCTATATGCTGAGCATTTTTCCAAGTAATCAAAAAGTCTTCATAAGCATTATTATTTAATGACAGCATAATATCCTATAATTATGGATATACCATGGTTTACTTTTCCTTTCCTTATATTTGAACACTTAGGATAATTTCAAAATTATCCTACCATAAATAACACTTCCTGAATATTTGTTAATATAAATCTCTCTGTGCATTTCTAATTAGTCTTTGGAATTGATTCCTAGAAGGAGAACTACTGAGCCAAGTGTTGGAATGTTTTCTAAGATCTTTGATGGACATATTGCCAAATCACTTTCTAGAAATTTGGCTTAACTTTTTACTTTCACTCTTGACTATACTAGTAGTAAATTAAGGACCTATGTCAGAAAACCCTCTCCACTCTTAAGGATTGCCTTTTTAAAAAGATCATTATTTTTCCCAGAGAAAGTGGTCTATAATTCCGCCCCCCACGCGCCCCGCCAAGACAGGGTCTCACTCTGTCACCCAGGCTGAAGTGCAGTGGTTTGATCATGGCTGACTACAACCTTTAACTCCTAGGCTCAAGCAATCCTCTCACCTCAGCCTCCTGAGTAGCTGAGACCATAGGCATATGCCACCACACCTAGCTAATTTTTTAATTTTTTTGTAGAGATGGGGTCTTGCCATGTTGCTCAGGCTGGTCTCGAACTCCTGGGCTCAAGCGATCCTCCTGCCTTGGCCTCCCAGAGTGCTGGGATTACAGGCATGAGCCAATGTGCACAGCCTGTAATTTTTAATTAAATTTCTTTTGAGTCATTTGTATTTCTTCTTTTAAAACATGTATTTTTACCCATTTATCTAATTGGAATCCCTTTAGTTTTCTTGTAAGTTTGTGTGAATCCTTTATGTATTAAGGCATTTAATTTTTGCTGTGTCACATTTGTTCAGGTAGTTCCTCAAATTTTTTTTTGTTCTTTTCTGATGGTTTTAACAATTCAAATTAATTGGTGTTTTTCTAATTTTTCCATTGCTTTTGAGCTAAGAAAATCCTCTCTATTCATAGACCTATATCTTTTCTCTTAATTTATATAAACATTTATATTTAACTCCTCTTTTTTCTTTAAGAGACAGAGTCTTGCTGTGTTACCCAGGCTGGCCTCAAAATACTGGGCTCGAATGATCCCACCACCTCAGCCTCCTGCATAACTGGGACTGTAGGTGTGTTCCATCATGCCTGGTTTATATTTAACTCTTTAACACCCTAGAAATATGTTTTTCTTTATGGGTTGAGATAATCTCAGTATTTTCCCATGCATATACCAGTTTTTCTTCTATTAAGTATTTACTACATTATATTATTATTTTTTTTCTAAATTTTTCTTCTTTGTAAGACTTAAGTTTTCATCTTTTTAATTTTTATTCCCAGAAGCTAGCACAGTGCCTGTCACATTATAGGCAAATATCTGGTAAATGAAAGAAATATACAGTTGTATGTAATCTGTCCTGAAATAATTTTAAAGGTACAAGTTATTTATCTATTCCTACAGATGACTTTAAAACCCTTAAGAGAGATTTTATAGGAATTTTAATTTCTAGTTAGTCTATATTTCAGAGCATCACCAGAATAAATTGGAGTGGTCTGGCCACAAAGGAGCTGCATGAAAATTATTTCTACCAGTAAGCTCAATTTGTGCTTTGTAATAGGAGATGTGTCTCCCCAATAACCAGAACCTCTGTTCCTGTTATCTAAGCCATGCTCTTACTGCATAGGTCCCCAAACCTCTTCTACCCCGCCTAAAAACAATAAATATAAATGTACGTTTTCGGCCAGACTCGGTGGCTCACGCCTTTAATCCCAGCACTTTGGGAGGCCGTGGCAGATGGATCACCTGAGGTCAGGAGTTCAAGACCAGCCTGGCCAACATGGTGAAACCCCGTCTCTACAGAAAATACAAAAATTAGCTGGGCATGATGGCAGATGCCTGTAATCCCAGCTACTCAGGAGGCTGAGAGAGGGGAATTGCTTGAACCTGGGAGGTAGAGGTTACAGTGAGCTGAGATTGTGCCATTGCACTTCAGCCTGGGCAACAGAGCGAGAGACTCCATCTCAAAACAATAAATAAATAAGTAAATGCATGTTTTTAGTGTTCAGAATACTGAAATGAACAGGTACTGTTTAATGACACTCATGTATTTTCAAACTTGACATTTCATCTGAGTTCTATTCTCCTATTTTCAACTGCTTTCTAGACATCCACTTACCTGTACTTATTATCAATGGTACTTCAAACCCAACAATTTCAAAACTCAAATCCTATTCACTCTTATCTTCCTGCTCATTCTGTCTACCCATCCCTCCTCCTTTCCAACCTCATATCTTGTTTCCTACTCTGTGTTTTCTAGTTTGGATATTTTACCACCCAGTAGCCAAGGTAAAAATCTCTTATTCTTTATTTCCTAACCCTGTGTACTTAATCAGTCACCCTCTCTTACTGGTTTTGTCTTCACAATAGCTTTCCTTTTCTCTCGCCCCCATCTTCACTACCACTGTCCATCTTCATAGTCACTGATCTGGGCAACTGCCAAAACCTCTTACCTGGCCTCCCAGCTTCCATTCCCCTGCTTCCAAATATATCCTACATGATATATTTATATATTATATGGGGGAAAGATTCCCCTCACCCCTAGAGGTTCAGAGTCACTGAACTGAGGGTAGGCTTGGGTATCTTATCTTACAGAAAGCTTTTCAGATGATTCCCGTGCACACTTTTGATAAAAGACCAGCATCTGCAAGATTCTGGAGTGAGCTTTTAAAATGATGTGATGGTAACATCGGTTTTTGTTTTACATTCAGTGCTTCCCCTGCTGCCTGCAATATAAAGTTCAGATCTCTCACCTTGTGATAGGACAAGCTCCTTTCACATCCTGCCTCTCCTCTACCTTTCCACATGCGTTTCCAGCTACTCCCTTTTAGATGCCTTTGGTCAAACAAATAAATTAGACCCAGTTTCTCATGTATTTTTGGATTTCTATGCCATTTTACATACTCTTTCTATCGAGGGTTCTCTTAATTCTTTTTCTGTATCTGGAAAACTGTTCTCAATGGTGCCTCCTCTCTGAGGCCTTCTGTGACAATTCTTGCCCCTTGTTCCTCCAGGCAGAAGTACCTCCAGGCAGAAGTACCTGATCTTCACCTGTGACTCTCAGCACTTGGTCTGTCAGTTGTCCCTCAGTATCCGTGGGGGTTGGTTCCAGGAGCCCCCACAGATACGGAAACCCAAGGATGCTCAAGTCCCTGAAATAAAACGGAATAGTATTTGCATATAACCTATGCGCATCCTCCCGTATACTTTAAGTCATCTCTAGAGTACTTGTAATACCTAACACAATGCCTATGCATCACGTCCTTCGCAAGGATTCAGTGTATTACTTAGCACATGGTGAATTCAAGTTTTACTTTTTGGAACTTTGTGGAACTTTTTCACTGAATAGTTTCCTTCTGCAGTTGGTTGAACCCACAGACATGGAGGACCGACCATACTTCATTGCTGCACTCATTACATGGCATTGTAATGATTTGCTTGCATATTTGTCTCCATCTATATACAGTTAGGTCATTGAAATAAAGATAATCTTTTATCAGTAGGTACCCAGTAACAGTGATGCTTTCCCTTTAAGAAGTATCAAATTCTTGCCAAGTCTTTTAAAAACCACCTCTACTGACTACCAGATACTTTCTACCTATATCATCATCTTATTCTATCCCATCGAAAAAATGGTATCTTATTAACAAAGAAGGAACCTCCCAAATTTCTGGACTAAGCAATAGATGGTGGCCATTTCGGTATCATGAAACTCAATAGTGCCTATACCTTGCTGAGATCTGTACCAAAGGAAGATACAGAACATCTGGTGCTCAAGGTATTCAACTGGTTTTAAATGTCAGAGATCAACAAAACCAATCTAATAAGTTGTGCCAGTTCTGTTTTTTTAAGTTTCTATAATTTGTAGCATTAATGTCTGCTTTACAGCTGGAAATACTCTTTTCAGTTATGTCTTACAAGAACCATGAAGGTTTTGTATGTTTGTTTGAGCCAGAAGTCATTTTTAGTGCATTACTTTTTTTTTTTTTTTTTTTTTTTGAGACAGGGTCTTGCTCTGTCACCCAAGCTGGAGTGCAGTGGTGCAATCACAGCTCACTGCAGCCTTAACGTCCCAGGCTCAAATGATCCTCCCACCTCTGCCTCCTGAGTAGCTAGGACTACAGCACTTGCCACCATGACAGACTGATTTTTATTTTTTATTTTTTTAAGACAGGATCTCACTCTGTCACCCCGCCTGAAGTGCAGTGGCACAATGTCAGTTTCACTGAAACCTCAACCTCCCTGGGCTCAGGTGATCCTCCCACCTCAGCCTCCTGAGTAGCTGGGACTGCGAGCGTGCACCACCACATCCAGCTAATTTTTGTATTTTTTTGTAGAGACAGGGTTTTGCTATGTTGCTCAGGCTGGTCTCGAACTCCCAGGCTCAAGCCATCCGCCTGCCTTGGCCTCCCAAAGTGCTAGTTTTACAGATATGAGCCACTGTGCCCAGCCAGCAGGCTAATCTTTTTAATTATTTTATTTATTTTTGTTTTTTGTTGAGATGGAGTCTTGCTCTGTCACCCAGGCTAGAGTCAGTGGCGCGATCTCAGCTCCTTGCATCCTCCGCCTCCTGGGTTCAAGCGATTCTCTTGCCTCAACCCCCCAAGTAGCTGGGATTACAGGCACCCGCCACCACACCCAGCTAATTTTTACATTTTTAATAGAGACGGGGTTTCAACATCTTGGCCAGGCTGGTGTTGAACTCCTGACCTGTGATCCACCCGCCTCAGCTTCCCAAAGTGCTGAGATTACAGGCATGAGCCACTGTGCCTGGCCAGAAGGCTAATTTTATTTTTTTAATTTTTGTGGAGACAGGGTCTGACTATGTTCCCCAGGCCATGTTACACCTTCTAAGAATGCATCTGAGCTGTTGGCTTTCGTGGTGAATTGTGGCTCTAGTGGAGGTTCTGTAGTAAAGACCTCCTTTAAGTTTGCAAGTGCGCTTCTTTCATTTTAAACTGGAGACATATACCTGTCTTTCTAACAAAGCATGTTAGGAGTTCAGAAAGGCTATGACATTTGGGGATCAGTTACGATTAGTTTATAGTTTATAATATAACCATTACTGTCTGGTTTTGAATATTAGAGAAGAAGCTTTGATATTTGTGCTATAATGGTTGAACATGATATATACCAAGAGATATTGATGATTATAAAGATGTTTGTGGTATCAGACCAAATTGTTACAAATCATGAAATTTTATTGCATGGATTTATGTTCTAGGAATTAGAATTTTTATTCTCATTTTTCCTCTGAGAATACCAAAAAGGAAATTGAATGCAGTGATATCTTTAATATTGAAATATAGCAGGTGGCCGGGAATGGTGGCTCACACCTGTAATCCTAGCACTTTGGGAGGTTGAGGTGGGAGGATACCTGAACTCAGGAGTTCAAGACCAGCCTGGGCAACATAGTGAGACCTTGTCTCTATTATTTATTAAAAATTAAAAATATATATATAGCAGGTAACTGTATTAGTTCTGAAAGCAATGTGAAAATGTCTTTATCTTCTTTTGGAAATAGATTGCTAATAATAATACATTAAAGAATAGCCCATTCTATTTCCAGGACCAGAAAGCCGTTGTGCTGGATTTGGTTCTTTCATAGGGATTGTCTCCTTGTTTCATTTGGACAATTGATATAAAAGAACCAGAGGCAAAAATATAAATTTAGGACTAAATGTAAGCTAATCTCTGTGTTCACTGCCATCATTAGTCAACCTAAAACAACTGATTAGTTGACTATAACTCAGCACAGCCACTAGCATTAATAGTCTTGAAAGTTTGGGACATAATTGGATATCTGTCTGAAGACAGGTAGTCAGATAAATAACTTGGAATTGACTTCTAGCCTAGAGAGGCATATTTCAATTCTAAATGTCTTACTTAGAGACGTGTCACACAAAGGGAGGAATGTAGAACAATAAGCATAGTACTATGGCTTAAAAATCAAGAGACCAAAATCTGTTCCCTGCAAATTACTTTCCATCTCGGATCCTCTCCATTAAATGGAAAAATCGTTTTTAAAAATCCCTATACAGAAAGGCAACTGGTTTAAGAAGAAAAAAAAGTGCATAGATAGATGGAGAGAAGAAGAGATCCTTCTTTAACGTCTGGGTTCCTTGGCTTGCCCTGAAATATTTCCCCTTAAGCTTTTATTTGAATGTACTACGAAACCTGCAAAACAATAAAGCCTGTGATCCCTTAATATTCACCAAGAATTGCTAAGTATAACCTCTCCAAAAACATTTTACATAATTAACTGTGTCCTTAAACGGAAGGAGAAACCAGAAGGTAGTTAGTTCCCAAGCACCTAAATAAGAGAGAAGGACTTTCAGCCTCAGTTTTATGCTTTTGATAGACAAATCTGAGAAGTATAATCATGCATAACTTAACAATGGGGGATGCATTCTGAGAAATACTTTGTTAGACAATTTTGTGTTGTGTTAACATCAGAGAGTGTACTTACACAAACCTAGGTGGTTTCGCCTGCTGCATACCTAGGCCATATGGTGTAGCCTAGGCCGTATGGTGTAGCCTAGGCCGTATGGTGTAGCCTAGGTTTGCAGCAGGCAAAACCATCCGGGTATGTGTAAGTACACTCTGTGTATGTATGTAGCCTCCTAGGCTACAAACCTGTACGACATGGGACTGGACTGAATACTGGAGGCAACTGTTACACAAGGGTATGTATGTATCTAAACGTAGAAAAGGTACAGTAAAAATACAGTATTATAATCTGTTATAATGTATGTGGTTTGTCATTGACCTAAACATGATTGTGCGGCACATAACTGCACTTCTTCCAGTTTAAAAGAGGAAGTGAGAAATTTTCCAGGAGAAGTATTTAGCAATAGTCATGTGGTTCCAGATGCAAGACAGAACCCTTTTGTAGCCGAACCTGGTAGGGAGGGAGAGGGGTTGAAGAATGGCTGGAAGGCAAGATACCTGGCACCTTTTTGAGAAGCTTGAATTCATTCCTTCAGGATTTTCACAAGAAGGAGAAATGGACAGACCTGAGTCCAGAAAACCTGCAGCTAAAGACAAGTTACCAAAAATGCTAACCTTCAAGTTTAAATTTGGATTGGGGATTATAAAAGACAACATTCTAATTAGGGCATAGGTGTAAAATTTGGATTTGTTGTTCAGATTCTAGTAGAGAATTAATCAAAGTTTGTTCCAGAGTCTTATTTTTGAATGTGGTATTTAACAGTTTGTTCTGGTTAAAAGTTTACAAACTCAGTCTGAGGGAAACCAGTGAGCTCTAACCAAATCTCAGGAGCAGCATGCACCTCGATGTTGTGACCTTTGTAATACAGGATGAATGCCAGACACCTAGTAATCTTGTACCTAAAATGTAGAGAAATTCACTAAGGGGCAGAATTTAAATTCTTATGTACTAAAACTACAAAGCAAAAGCCACCAAAGTTATGTCCTGTAGTAGTGTGCTTATAATCAGTTGCTTCTCCTGGTACCCCCAGCTCAGTGGCCCTGTGGCTTTGTGAGGGAAAACCTCTTGCTGAATTTACTTAGGCTTGAAGTATCTATTTCTACCCCCCCCCCCCTGGGTCTCCCCCTCCATGGGTCCCCCCTCTCCCCATCGGTCCCCCCCTCCCCATGGGTCCCCTCCTCCCCCTCCCCATGGGTCTCCCCCCACTCCCCATGGGTCTCCCCCCACTCCCCATGGGTCCCCCCACTCCCCATGGGTCCCGCTGTGCTTACCGCGAATCATCGTTGGTCCCTTTGCTCTTATCATGCTTATCGTCATTTCCCTTGTTTCCCCTACTTGGTAATTATTAATATAAGATAAATGTCTTTTCTTTCAGTCCTCCTCGCCCTCTGACTAATATGAATGACACCGTGGTTAGCCACATGTCCTCTGGAGTGCCCACTCCCACCAAGAGGTACGTATGTCTTGTGCCTTCGACTTGGATGTTGGCCTCTGCTACTGATTTGCGGTGCCCCTACCAGAAATGAGGCCTGAAAAGCAGGTTGTTCCACAGGGCAGAAAGGACTGGTTTGCTTTCTCTTCCTTTGACCGTCTTTTAGTCTTAATTTCTACTTTTTATTTTCCTTTTTTCCCCCCACTGACTCACAAATATAGCAACTGAATTAATTTCTACTTTTTATTTTCCTTTTTTCCCCCACTGACTCACAAATATAGCAACTGAATTTGGCTTCCAGTGGTGCCTCAGGTGGAAACTTCATTTGTGACAAGCAGTGGTGACAGTGTCAGAGCAGATTAGGCATGTTTCAGGTCCGTTTTTTAACCTTAATATTTTGATAGTCGTGAGTTTCATCCGTTTTGCCTTTAAATTCTTTGTCAAAGATCATTTTTGCTCTTTGATTAGACTGTGTAAATTGAATTAATCCCTTATAAAATTTTCTCCTAAATCATTCTGTATATGATTTATAAACATTTAAGTTGAAAAGCCTGAGTCTCTTTTGGTTATGCAAGGAGTTTGCTTTAGGGGCCTTCAAGGAATGAGAACTGTGTACTTCTTTCTCCTCTTTATTTAATTTGCTCTTCTCCAAAAATTCTCTCAGGCAGGACTTAAAAGAACTATATAAAATGGCTTTCTATTTGGTATAAGCTGTTGCATGACCAGAGCAATGCAAAAACTCCCTCAAGGGCACGGCCATTAAAGAGTTCTTTCTAACAGTCATCACTCAGAAACAAGAAAACCACAAAGACATTCCAGCCCACCCCCTAGTCCTTCCTGGAAAAAAAAACCATTTTGTACCCTATGTACCGATTGCCTTGGATTAATTCAGCTATAGAAACGCTATAGAAATTTTGACTATATAATACATAGTGCTTAAGACAATGATGTTTGTTCCCATCGGCCAAAACTCCTAGGGCAATGTTTCTCAAACCTGACTGATGAGAAGAATCACCTGGGTCACTTGTTGAAAACAGATTTCTGGGACAACATCAGACCCAGTGAATTGGAATTTCTAAAGATAGGATCTTGAGAAGCTACATTTTTATTCCAGCTGATTCTTATCATCAAGCAAGTTTGGGCAATAGCCTGACAAGGAAGCTAACGAGTAAAGTGTAGGACTACCCTGAAGAGAGAAGTTAGGGACTTAATAAATCAGAGTGGCCTGATATACATTACCCGCATGGAGACTCAGGACCTGACCAGGTAAGAGTACTTGCCTTTAGCCTTGTTAGGGCACTTTCCAGCAGTGAGGGAGTCAGGCTGCTGCTTCTGGGCAGAGCTGAGTGGTGCAGGGCACCAGAGCATGGACTCTTGAGCCAGATTCTGTCTGAGTTGGAATGCTGGCTGTTCGCTTGCCTTGAAATGTTCTTGTCTTCTTTTTTTTTTTTTTTGGAGACATGACACGGTGTCTCTCTCTCACCCAGGCTGGAGTGCAGTGGCCCAATCTTAGCTCACTGCAACCTCCACCTCCCAGGTTCAAGCGATTCTCCTGCCTCAGCCTCCTGAGTAGCTGGAATTACAGGTACCTGCCACCATACCTAGCTAATTTTTGTTTTTTTTTTTTTTTTCTCAGTAGAGATGGGGTTTCACCATGTTGGCCAGGCTGGTCTCAAACTCCTGATCTCAAGTGATCCAACCGCCTCAGCCTCCCAAAGTGCTGGATTACAGGCACAAGCCACCGTACCTGGCCTTGTTTTCAATTTTTTGTCTCTAAAATGGAGACAAAAATAATATCTACCGTTTGGGGTTTATGTGAGGATTTAATGTATTATTTTTATGACTTAGGAAGTAAACTGGAATGTGAGAATAAGTGAGGAAGAGACAGAATGATTTACCAGCAATGCCCCCAAGCAGGAAAGGAATTTTTATGGACGAATACAAAGCAATTAAGCCTGTCCCACCTACCTAGATATTATGATAACCCTTGCTGTCCTTGGACTTCAGTTTTTTATGTTAAACACCCATAGCATTCAAACCCAGACTCCAGATCAAAGATGTTTCCATTTCAAAACCAGGCAGATAAGGTGGCCTATTCAAAGAATTCAGGTCATAGTTTTCCTGTTAATTATAAGAATACCATCTCATTCAGTAGCATTTCCCATCTGAATTCTTCTCATCATTTACTAGTTCTGTCACGCTAAGTCACCCGAGTACATGAGGGTGACCACAGCGAATGTGGCTGCTAGAGGCTATTAGAAGGAGCATGGCTTTCTGGACAATGTTTTATTGCTTGTGAAAACTAAAAGAAGGGAGCAGTAATAATCATAGCCACCTCTGTAGAGGACTACCCCTCAGGCTTGCTGTGTTACACCCCCAGGCTTTATTGTAAGTAGCCAGCTGTGATTGCCAGTCACAAAATGATACCTGTCATTTTTGAAAGCTGGTTCAGATAATCTATAGCCGGGATTAAGATTTCATCTTAAAGTCAGTGTTTAGCCACTCTTTCTGGTGGAATTAGCCCACCCTAGAGGTGGTTATCGTAAACTTTCCAAGGGCTGACCAGCAGACCAAAGGCAGCCAGAGAGCAGACCAGAGAAGAAGGTTGAGCTCCGATTGATTAAGAAGCACAGTTACTTGAGTAGAGAGGCTCCATAGGAACAAAATGCTCCTACCCTACCGTTACAGCCCCCAGGATTTTAGGGGATTCCATGTATATTCAGTATGAGATTGTGATATACCATGTGGATACTAATTACCTAATTCATAGACTTGGCTTTTCATGGCCCCAGTAATCAAATAGTATACATTTCCAGGTAGTATTCTACTTGCTTCCTTAAGGACTCCTCAGCTTTTCTTCCCTCCTCTGAATGTGGACAGACCTGTGTGGCCAGAGTCTAATGGAAGCCAGGAGCCCAGCATGTCTTGCCAGCCACAGAGCCTTACTCTGCCCAGACAGGAATGCTTGCAGAGATAGAGCAGCTACTCTCCAGAATAAGAGGTTTCTTTTAGAACTCATCCTAAGACGTCAATCACTGAGACAACAACATGCACAGTGATAAAAATGCAGGAAAAATTTTAAGTGCTCTAGTTCCTACCTTTTTAAAAGGCAGTGCATATAAAAATAGTGATAATCACGGTGGCCAAAAGTAATGCTGTTAGTCCAAATAAAAGATGATCTGAATGTAAGCTTTACTTTTCACAGAAGACCTTATAAATGGCAGAGATGATGACTCTCATGTGAGATACCATAAATTATGTTCCTGAGAGGTTCTACTGTAGGGATTTGCCCTCCCTAATAATCTTTTAATATCCCTAAATTGATATCTTGTAACTGAAAAAAAATTTTGTCTTTGTCTTAGGCTAAATACTTTCTTGAAATTTACTTTCTTTTAAAAGCATCCACATAGTACATTTAAAAGCAAACAAGAAAAAACTTTTCAAAGCTTTAAAACATAGGCTTAAAATACCCCTCCCCTGTCCAATTTCCTAAGAGGCCTGCGTCTAGACCTCTTTTTCCCCAAGGTTCAGAATGTGAATTGTGTTCTTATGCTGTGTACTGTTCTATTATTTTAAGTCAACTTATATTCAGAGAAATATGGAAAATGATGCTAATTTTTTTTATTTTTAAATGTCTTCTAAAGCTTTAGCTGTGTTTATGGATACTTAAAGCTTAACAATTCTGTGGGAATTTCATAGAACTATGGAAGTAACAAAAGCCTTCAGTGTGCAACTTTGTGCTTTGTGCGTTCAGTTGGTATATTAATATTATATCTCCTTTAGTTTCAAGTAGTAAAATCGAACCTTAAAAGGCAAAACCCACAAAGCAAAGGCAAAAAGCAGAAAGGAAAGGGCAGAAGAGTACACAGATCACGAAAGCAGCTGGAATGCCCCCAGGCGGCCCTCCTTTTCCGAGCTGCCTCTCTTCATGTGCCATCTTCGCTCCCTGCCACTGCAGAACAGCTGCTCCCAAGCTGCCGATGGTTCCAGACACACACCTCACTACAGCCTTGCCCCTCCAGGGGTTGTGCTTTTCCTCCCTTGGATTAGAAAAACGCAAGAAAGGATTCTTGTGTCCTGGTTGGCATTACTGTCCATCCTTGTGTGTATGTGAGGGGCCATGCCCATTAGACCTATGGCATCAGAGCAGAGGGAGAAGCATTTCCCCCAAAGAAGAGTATACTGCCAAGAAAAGAAGAGAGAGAGGAGGCTGAGGTAGAAGGATCGCTTGACCCCAGGAATTTGAGGCTGCAGTGAGCTATGATCATGCCGTGAATAGCCACTGCACTCCAGCCGCAGCAACATAGCGAGACCCTGTCTCTAAAAAAAAAGAAGAAGAAGAGAGAGAGATCCTGGGAAAGAAAAATAACAGATTGTTAGCAGACCATGGTTTTCCTACCTAGCACATAGCTGTGTGCACACATGCACACACACAAGCCTTCCCATACACATTTCCACTTCCAGAATTTTCCTTCTTCACATAAGGCAGCCATCCATGTACAACTGCCGATGCTCTCGCACTTTTCCCAGGAGTCTTAGCCACCTCCTGTGAAAGGCACGAGGTCCGGGGTATCCAATTTATATCCAGTCATCTGGACCAGGCCTAGGTATCTCCTTTTGTGATTCATTAACCCATTAAACCATGACCAAATGATGCATTTTAAGCACTCACACACACAGTATACAAAAGTAAAGATCTCCAAATAGGATAATTGCAATTTAAAGACTTAGGGAAAAGGAAAGTAACAGATAGCATGGCATATTAAGTCACATTTGCCTGTTTCATCCTGAAACACCACTAAAATGACAGCCAAGAGGTTTCTTTTTCTTTTTTTTTTTAAAGTAAAAACTCACAAGAACAAAGAAAAAGAAAAAGAAACAATAGCAACAAAATTTTGGTAGCAGCCAAGCAAATGGATGAGCGGTAACGAACTTAACAGAGAAAAACGTAGGCTGAAAGTAAGACAAGCCCAGAAGAAAGCCAACCCTAGGAATTAGAACACTCTGGAAGCACAGATTCAGAATGATTGGCTCATAGTCCCTGGAAAAGGTAGAGGTACTCAGGAATTACAGCTATGGGCTTCTCTTTTGGGTGGCTTCTGAAAAAAACTATTTTATGTATTATATCACATCTCCCTTTGCATAGATGTGTTTTAGAAGAGGTCTTTTTTCCCTAACACCTCACTTTTATTTCTCTCAACAAATAATATTCTCTCAAAAATAGAAATAATTCTTTCTATTCTGTTTTGTTCAGTTGTTGATGATGTATTGACTTGGGACATAATACCATCTTTGGATGGGGAACTGGTAAATATTAGAGCCTATAATTCTGAGTAGTCCTAATTGCTAGCACTTTTAGGTAAGGGCAAGATTTTATCATAGCGTATTTAATTTATACTTCATAAAAAAGAAAAGCAGTTTTTGAAGATCAGAAGATGCCACAGTATAAATATTATTTCTGAACTGTAAAAACATGGCCAAATTAAGAGATGAGTTAACATAATAGTACACGCATACCTCAGAGACACGGCAGGTTTGGTCCCAGACCACCATAATAAAGTGAATATTGCAATCAAGTGACTTATACAAACTTTTAAATTTCCCAGTACATATAAAAGTTTTGCTTACACTATACTGTAGCCTCATAAGTGTGCAATAGCAGTATATATTTTAAAAGTATGTACCTTAATTTTAAAAATATTTAATTGCTAAAAAATGATCATCTGAGCCTTCAGCAAGTTCTAATCTTTTTGCTGGTAGAGAGTCTTGCCTCAATGCTGATGGCTGCTGACTAAGCAGGATGGTGGTTGCTGAAGACTGGGATAGCTGTAGCAAATTCTTAAAATGAGACAACAATGAAGTTTGCCCCCTTAATGGACTCGCCCATTTGTGGAAGATTTCTCTGTAGCATGTGATGCTGTTTGATAGCATTTTACCCACAGTAGAACTTCTTTCAAAATTGTAGTCAGTGCTCTCACACCCTGCCACTGCTTTGTCAACTAAGTTTATATAATATTCTAAATCCTTGTCATTTCAGTGATGTTCACAGCATCTTAATCAGTAGATTCCATCTCAAGAAACCCCTTTATTTGCTTATCCATAAGAAGCAACTCCTTACCTTTTCAAGTTTTATTATGAGATTGCAGCAATTCAGTCACATCTTCAGGCTTCACACCTAATTCTAGTTCTCTTGTTTTTTTCTACCACATCTTCAGTTACTTCCTCTACTGAAGTCGTGAACCCCTAGAATTCCATGAGGGTTGGAATCAACTTCCTCCAAACTCCTATTAATGTTTATTTTAACCTCCTCCCATGAATCACAAATGTTTTTAATGGCATCTACAATGGTGAGTCCATTACAGAGGTTTTCAATTTACTTTGCCCAGACTCCATCAGAGGAACCACTCTATCTATGGCAGCTATAGTCTTACAAAATGCATTTCTTACATAATAAGACTTGAAAGTCAAAATTAGTTCTTGGCTGTGTGTGGTGGCCTATAACCCCAGCACTTTGGGAGGCCAAGGCAGGTGGATCACCTGAGGTCAGGAGTTCCGGACCAGCCTGGCCAACATGGTGAAACCCCGTCTTTACTAAAAATACAAAAATTAGCTGGGCAATGTGGCACATGACTGTAATCCCAGCCACTTGGGAGGCTGAGGCAGGAGAATTACTTGAACCTGGGAGGTGGAGGTTGCAGTGAGCCGAGATTGTGCCACTGCACTCCAGCCTGGGTGACAAGAGCAAAACTACATCTCAAAAAAAAAAAAAAAAAATTACTTCTTGATCCAGGGGCTGCAGGATGGATGTTGTGTTAGCAGGCATGAAAGCAACATTCATCTCCTTGTACATCTTCAGAGCTCTTAGGAACCACATGCATTGTCAATGAATGAGCAGTACTGTTTTGAAAGCAATCTTTTTTTTCTGAACAGTAGGTCTCAACAGTAGGCTTAAAATATTCAGTAAACCATGCTGTAAACAGATGTGCTGTCATCCGGGCTTTGTTCTTCCTTTGATGGAGTACAGGCAAGGTAAATTTAGCATAATTCCGAAAGACCTTAAAATTTTCAGAATGGTAAATGAGCATTGGCTTTAAGTTAAAGTCATCAGCTGCATTAGCCCCAGCAAGAGAGTCCACCTGTCCTTTGAAGCTTTAAAGCCAGGCATTGACTTCTTCTCTCTAGCTATGAAAGACCTAGATGGCATCTTCTTCCGATAGAAGCCAGTTTCTTCTTATCAAAAATCTGCAGTTTTTGTGTAACTGCTTTCATCAGTGATCTGAGCTAGATCTTCTGGACAACTTGCTGTAGCTTCTCCATCAGCACTTGCCGCTTCACCTTGCACCTGCATCTTATGGAGATGGTTCTTTCCTTAAACCTCGTGAACCAACCTCTTTTAGCTTCCAGCTCTTCTTCTGCAGCTTGCTCATCTCTCTCAGCCTTTATAGAATTGAAGAGAGTCAGGGCCTTCCTGGATGAGACTTTGGCTTAAGGGAATGTTGTGGCTGATTTGATCTTCTATCCAGACCACTAAAACTTTACATCAGCAATGAGGCTGTTTTGCTTTCTTATCATTGCTGTGTATGGTGGAGTACCACTTTTAATTTCCTTCAAGAGCTTTCCTTTGCATTCATAGCTTGACTGTTTGGCACAAGAGGCCTCACTGTCAGCCTGTGTTGGCTTTTGACATGCTTTCCTCACTAAGCTTAATCATTTCTAGCTTTTGATTTAAAATGAGAGACATGCAACTCTTCCTTTCAGTTGAACACTTCGACATCATAGTAGGGTTATGAACTGGCCTAATTTCAATATTGTTATGTCTTAGGGAATAGGGAGACCTGGGAAGAGAGAGAGAGAGAGATGGTCAGTGAAATGGTCAGAACACATATTGATTGATTAAGTTGGCTATCTTATGTAGGCATGGTTTGTGGCACTCCAAAACAATTACAATAGTAACACCAAAGATGACTGATCACAGATCACCATAACAGATATGATGATAATAATGGAGAAGTTTGAAGCATTGCCAGAATTACCAAAATGTGGCACAGAGACACCAAGTGAGCACATGCTGTTGGAAAAAATGGCACCAGTGGCCTTGTTTAACTCAGGGTTGCCACAAACCTTCCATTTGTAAAAAGCACAATATCTGTGAAGCATGGTAAAGCAAAGCACAATAAAACAATGTGTGCCTGTATTAAAATGGCTTTCTGACTGGGCGACAAGGTAGAGTTTATCTTATTATCTATAGAATATAGCAGAATGACAAAAATCACTATGTTTTGTTTTTTTTTAAGACCAAGGACAACAGAGATGTTGGGGGAAACTAAGAAAAGGAATAAAACAAAAGTGATCAAGTCAGAAACTATCCATATGTGGACTCAGTGCACGGATTCTCTTCCTGCCTGTGAAATGAGAAAAATAGAGTTTGTTTGAAAAGCAAGAATTAATGATGGTTTCAGGAAACAACTAGCATGTAGGAAGTCTTTGTGAGAATCTCGCCAAGTCAACACAAGAATCGTTTTTTCTCCAGCGTTTTTTTTTAAAGACAGAAAAGCAGAGTAATTGAAAATTGACACATAATCTTAGAGAACTGCAGGGTCCTTGGTGTTGGCAGGTGTCCAGAGGCTGTCTGACAGCCTGGGCAGACCGCCAGTTTTCAGCTGCTTCTGGGTTGGGATTAGATTCCATTTCCACTCAAGCATTTAAGGTAAGCCTTTCACCAGTTCTAACTCAGATTAGTACAAACAGAAAGTTTGAGTATTTCCAAGTCCATACTTAAATACCTTAGTTTGAAAAATAGAAGCTGACAGAAGCATAGTAACTAATAGTTTGTTTCTTCTTCGCATTGGACTGAGGCTTGAGGTCCTGAGTGTGACCGAGCGTCACATCCATCATAGACCATCGGCAGAGCCGAGTGGAAGGGGCAAGTTTGGGGAAAAAGATCTCGAGTGCAATGTTGTCGTGTTCGGATTGAGATGCTTGTGGGATGCTGGGAGTGAAGACAAACTTTGTAAATTTTGGTTGTGGGTAGGGTGAGGAAAAGTGCGGATCATTTTCAGATTTCTCCCTGGCTTGAGTTAAGATCCCTTTGGTCAAAACACCAGAGGAAGATTTGTGCCAGAAGAAGAAAGTTGGGAACCAGACCATCGTTTTTGTCATCCAGATTCTTCCAGCGAATCTCACACCAGCAAAGGCGCTACAAATACAGCCAACAAATTACCAGTAGAATCTGACATGCATACATGCGCACACACCCCTTTTCTCTCTAGCAGCCCCCACACATACTCTCTTCTTCTCTCACTATATGTCTCTGTCTCTCTCTCTTTCTGATACACACATGAACATACACATGCTTTTTAAAAACACATTTTTACACACACATGCTTTGGGGCTTTTCACTGAAATACCTTTTGACCTTATCTAAGAAGCTGATTCATTGTAGTTGCTACGGTCAAGTGATGGTGATGGGCCACAGCCTGGCACATAGAACAAACATTTCCGAATGCTGAAATTCCCATGCTGATCCAGCCTAGACCTACGATGTTTAACCAGAGACTTTTTTCACTCCTCTTAATATCAAACTAGTAAAATATTTCAGCTCACTTCAGCTAGTAAAGCAAAAACTTAAAGCAAATCAGTGCTGTGGTACAGTTCTCAACTTTTTTATGGATCTTATTGGGGAATCTCCAGTCTACTCCCCACTTTACCCCCAATTTAGTCTTTTCTTTGCAACTGCAGGGGTTTTTCTGAAATGCGAATCTGATTATGTTATTATTCCGATTAAAACTTTCCAGTGGATCTTCTTTGCTGCAGCACCGTCTAGTAGCATGGAAGTGTTCTGTGCTAACCAGTATGGGAGCCAACTAGCCACATGTGTCTGTTGAGTACTTGAGATGTGACAGAGAAAATGAATTTTTAATTAATTATTTATTTATTTAGAGATGGAGTTTCACTCTTGTCACCCAGGCTAGAGTGCTGTGGCACAATCTTGGCTCACTGCAACCTCTGCTTCCTGGGTTCAAGCAATTCTCCTGCCTCATCCTCCCGAGTAGCTGGGATTACAGGTGTCCACCACCACACCCGGCTAATTTTTCTATTTTTAGTAGAGATGGGGTTTCACCATGTTGGCCATGGTGGTCTTGAACTTCTGACCTCAGGTGATCCACCTACCTCGGCCTCCAAAAGTGCTGGGATTACAGGCATGAGCCACTGTGCCCAGCCTAATTTTATTTAATTGGAGTGAATTGGAATTTAAATAGCCATAGGTAGCTGATGGCCACACAGTTCTACAAGCTAAAACCGCCATTCTTCAGTGTGGCTTACAAGGCTCTTGTTTCTGAGCTGACACTTGCCAGCGCTTCCAGCCCTTCCTCATCCCACTCTCTCTTCTCAGCATCCATACTCAGAAGCACTTGGACCTCTCACAATGCCCCAGGCAGGCAGCTGCATATGCCTCTTCTCCTTGAAGGACCTCCCCATCCTTTTCACCTTTGTTCTTTCTTCTTTGTCATCTAATTCTTCCTTCTCATCTTAGCTTTGACTCCTCCAAGAAGCCTTCCCTAACACCCTAAAACTATATTATGTGATCTTCTGTGAGCCACAGCGTCTGGTACATATCATAGTATCATAGTAGCTGTTTGTTTGATGCCTTTCTAGACTACAAGCTCTTTGAGGGTGTAGACTCCCCAGGCTTGGGCCAAAAACAAATTCCGTCTCTCAAAATCTTCTTGCTGCTGCTTGCCTCTTAATTAATACTTCCTCTGCTAGGAAAGAGATTTTCTTTTTCAGTTATTTCAAATCACATAGTACTGCCTACTTATTCCATTCAGAGCAGGGAAATAAAAAAGAAAGGTATTATTCCTCTATTTTATACATATTATGTGTAACTATAATATTACATTGCCTTTCACTAACTAGTGGGAAGGTTAACCGATTACTAGAATTTTATGTACATTAAACCCAAGCATTGATTGATAGCGGGTCCTTAACCTCATTGAGCTTATTTACTCAGGAGAAAACATAAATGCGGGGGGTGGGGAGGGAAGAAAGTGGAAGGGCTAGATATGTTCTCTTATTCAATATGATATTTATTTGGTAAAGATTTTTTATGCAGACCAGATGCGGTGGCTCATGCCTGTAATCCCAGCACTTTGGGAGGTCGAGGCAGGTGGATCTGGATTGCTTGAGGCCAGAAGTTTGAGACCAACCTGGCCAACATGGCGAAACCGTGTCTCAACTAAAAATACAAAAATTAGCCGGGCCTTATGGTGCACACCTGTAATCCCAGCTACTCAGGAGGCTGAGGCAGGAGAATTGCTTGAACCTGGGAGACGGAGGTTTCGGTGAGCTGAGATTGGGCCACTGCACTCCAGCCTGAGCAACAGAGTGAGTGAGACTCCATCTCGGGGAAAAAAAAAAAGATTTTTCATGCACTTTGTGTTGGGAAAGAGGTCATTTGACAAATTTAGATAGCATCACCGCCACTACTTCATCAAGGCGAGACCCCACTGGGTAGATATGCACAGGAAAGGTGAGTGGTGGTGAACAGTTCTTAGAGAGCCCCATGTCACTCCAGCTCCTTCATTCTGTCCATAACCTGGCTGTGCCAGAGAACCTGTAGAGCCTGGCATGTCATTGGGCTTGTTTGTCTCTCTCACAGGCCCTCATGGGACAGCACTATTTTTTCTCATTAGCTTGTAATACAGTGAAGGCACACACTATTTTCTTTCCCCTAAACAGAGTTGATTGCATCAAGCCACAACTTATGAGACAGTGAGCTGCTGGAAGGATGTTGTACTTCCTTGCCCTTTGTGGCTAAAGTCCTTTGAGGAGAGATAATCCAGATGGGGAGTGTCCTTACATTCTATAAATCCATGTCTTCCACACTAGTGCCTTGACATTGTGTAATTTTTTTTTAGTGACAGAGGAGAAAAGGACTTAATTTGCTGAGAATTATTTATGGTGTGCTGCAGGATCACGTTAGAGAAGAGTAACATTGCTTGCCCCATGGATCTGAGAGTCTCAGTCAGGCATTTAGAATACTGTTATACTGATAGAACAGCAGGCATGTGTTTACATTGCTATAACAGGACACAGATTTACATACTGTGATCCAAAGTTGTTGTCTTCAGGCCGGGCGCAGTGGCTCACGCCTGTAATCCCAGCACTTTGGGAGGCCAAGGCGGGTGGATCACCTGAGGTCAGGAGTTCAAGACCGGCCTGCCCAAAATGGTGAAACCCCATCTCTACTAAAAATACAAAAAATTAGCCGGGTGTGGTGGTGGGTGCCTGTAATCCTAGCTACTTGGGAGACCGAGGCAGGAGAATTGCTTGAACCTGGGAGGCGGAGGTTGCAGTGAGCTGAGATCACACCATTGCACTCCAGCCTGGGCACAACAGAGCAAGACTCCGTCTCAAAAAAAAAAAAAAAAAGAAAGAAAAAAAGTCGTCTTGTGTAAGAATCTACTCTGAAATGTGCTACTTTCAGTGCTAATCCCTAGCCTGCATCCACTTACCTAGGGTTTCCTTACTAAAATCACTGATTATTCTGGGTGTTCGGGTTTTCACTGGAATATTTTTTTGTACGTCTTCCTCCTGCTTTGGTGGTTCCTACAGATTTCTCCCACCATGACAGAACTACTGATATTTCTTCAAACTTCAGGACTTTCCAGAGTCAGAGAATTGTCTTATAGTTTACTGTTAGAATCAGCTGGCCTTGTGCATTTATTGTGGAGGACACAGAAATGCTTTTCTGAGCTTCTCACTCAGCATTTCTCATAGAGCTTCCATGTGGGATCTTTCTTGGAGCGATCTGGTCTGTTTGAAGTTGTGGAGGCCAGGCTATATGAAAGGTGACAGTGGTCTTTTCTTCTCCTAGCCTTAAATTTTAGAGGATGATAGAGGGAAACAACAGCTAGATTGATTTATTTTTATTTTTAAGAGACAAGATCTTGCTCTGCTGCCCAGGCTGGAGTTCAGAGATGCAGTCACGGCTCACTGCAGCCTCAGACTCTTGGGCTCAGGCACTTCTCAGCCTCCCAGGTAGCTGGGACCATAGGCATGTTGCTACCACACCAGGCTGAATTTTTCATTTTTTTACAGAGACATGTTGCCCAGGCTGGTCTCAAACTCCTGTCCTCAAGTGACCTCCCACCTTGGCCTTCCAAAGTGCCAAGATAGATTGAATTTCAGATTGAAAATGACTGAATTGAAAGTGACTGAAGTGACCCACATTCCAGTGTGTAGCTAATTTTTGGCTTCTTCCATCCTTGGTTTCCTTCCTCGGCCTCTATGACAAATTCCTGTAGCCGCACTCATTTCTTATATGCTGGTGCTTGTCAGGACCCTGCCTTGGGCCTACACTCCCATTTTAGTGATCCTGCGTCTAACCTTCTCCCAAATCAATCCTCTGAGTTCTAGAACCATTTATCTCAGTGCCCACCTGGCATTTCCACTTAGATGTTTCACAGACATCTTAAAGCCAACATATCTAAACCTAGACTTTCTCCTCTCTTTTCACCCCTCATCACCCTTTTTCACCTGTTTTCACCCCTCCTCCACGGCTTCAGCTCAGTAAGTGGCAGCACCAGCCACCTCTTGCTGAAGCCAGAAACCTGGGAATCTCTTTTACTCCATCCTCTCTCTCTCTTCCTCTCTCACTCCAGCCAGCCAGTCACTAAGTCGCTATTTTTTCAGCTTTATTTAGTTTCAATTTATATACAGTGAAATTCATCGGCCAGGCACAGTGGCTTACACTTGTAATCCCAGCACTTCAGGAGGCTGAGGCAGGTGGATCACCTGAGGTCAGGAGTTCGAGACCAGCCTGGCCAACATGATGAAACCCCATCTCTAGTAAAAATACGAAAAATTAGCTGGATGTGGTGGCGGGCGCCTGTAATCCCAGCTACTCTGGAGACTGAGGCAGGAGAATCGCTTGAACCCAGGAGGTGGAGGTTGCAGTGAGCCGAGATCATGCCATTGCATTCCAGCCTGGGCAACAAGAGCGAAACTCTTGTCTCCAAAAAAAAAAAAAAAAAAATCATTAATTAAGTGTACAATTTGAAGAATTTTTGAGAAATGTACTCAATTTTTATGCAAATGTATACAATAGAGCTTCTTTCTGTGCTCTAGTCCAACTCTAGTCCAGGCCACCCAGAATCCCCTCTCACCTCTATTACTGCACAGCCTCCTCACTGAGTTTCTTGCCTTCTCTTTTGCCTCATTCTGGTCTGCTTTTTAAACTGCAGATAGTCATTTCTCCAAAGCACTGTCTAATCATGACAGTCCACTGCTTAAAATTCAGGAGAAACACCAGTTCTTTAACATGGCTTGGGACCGAGTGCAGTGGCTCACACCTGTAATCCCAGCACTTTGAGAGGCCAGGCAGACAGATCACTTGAGGTCAGGAGTTTGAGACCAGCCTGGCCAACATGATGAAACCCCATCTGTACTAAAAATAGGAAAAATTAGCTGGGCGTAGTGGTGCGTGTCTGTAGTCGCAGCTCCTCGGGACTCTGAGGCACGAGAATCACTTGAACCCAAGAGGTGGAGGTTGCAGTGAGCCGAGATCACACCACTGCACTCCAGCCTGTGTGACAAGAGTGAGACTCCATCTCAAATAAGTGAATGAATGAATGAATGAATGAATAGGCTTGGGAAACCCTTCATAGTACCCAGCCTGTCTCCCCAGCCTCATTTTCTAATGCTCTCCCCTACTCTTCAAGCCAGAACTCTTTCAGTACCTGGAGTATGCTGTAAATTCTCTCACCTGCACTTTTGCACATACCCTTCCCTTTGCCCGGAACCCTCTGCATCCAACATCTTCACCTAGCCAACCCTGTTTATCACCCAAGTTTCAACTTTGATGTCACTTTCTGAGGGAGGACTTTTCTGATCTCCTGGACTAGGTCAAATCTATTTATGATCTCCCCAAACATCCTTTTATAACATTCCCTACCCTTATAAATACTTGATTAATGTCAGTATTTCAGTATTCCTCTCAAGACTGGGCACTTCACAAGGATGGAGCTACATTTGTTTATCACTGTCCTTGCGCTTTGGCCCTTGGTCATTTTGTAGACTTACATACCACCTTCAAACTTAGACCCATGGAGGAGTAGCTGAAATCCATGTGGCCACTGTTCCAATATGGACAATCCAGAAAAGCATATTGCAGCCTGGAATGGTCCTGTTAGATTAGGAGCACCCTGGAGTTGATCCTGGGCTGGAAGGTTTGCCAGAAAGCAAAGTATGTTTGTTCCAGAGTTGCTTTTTCTGGGAGCTTCATCCTGTTATGACAACTTGGAAGGGTGCAGCTATCTTCCTTAGTTTCTCACCTTCATTGCAATGAATCCCTAGGCTACCTAAAACTTATCTAAGGCATAGTAGGGTTTGAGAGCCACTTTGGAATCAAAGCAGACTTACAGTTGTAAGCCACTTTAGTTCCTAACATCCACCTAAATTCAAGAATATAAGACAAAGACTCCTGAACTCCTCTCAGATATTGGCATGGTGTACAGGTATATAACTGACCTCAGAACACTTCCCAGCCACCACATGGTATACACAAGGGCAGGGGTTGGCAAACTACAGCTTGTGCCAACTCCTGCCCTTGTGTATACCATGTGTATACTTGTTTTGTAAGTAAAGTTTTATTGGAACATACTTGTTTATATATTGGCTATAGCTGCTTCCCCTACCATGGCAGGCTGAGTAGCTGCAACAGAAACCTTATGGCCTACAAAGCGTAAAAATATTTACTATCGGGCTCTTTAAGAACAATAAGCATTTCATCTTGTCTTGGATTTAGAATAAGGATGTTAAAAAGAAGAGATGCAACTCTATATACAATTTTTTTTTATTACTTACACTCAGAATTTCAGAGCTGATAAAAGGTACTTTATAAGTCAGCATGTTGTGGTCCATTACTGGACTCAACATAAATAACGAAATATGATTACAAGGCTAGGCGCTAGTGGCTCACACCTCTAATCCCAGCACTTTGGGAGGTCAGGGTGGGAGGATCACTTGAGGCCAGGAGTTCAAGACCAGTATGGGCAATACAGCAAGACCACATCTTTACAAAAAATTTTTTTCTTTAACTGTCTGGGCCTGATGTTACTTACCTGCCTGTAGTCCCAGCTACTCTAGAGGCTGAGGTGCAAGGATTGCTTGAGCCCAGGAGTTTGAGGCTGCAGTGAGTTGTGATCACACCAGTGCACTCTAGCCTACGTGACAGAGTGAGACTCTGTCTCAAAAAAAAAAAAGCAAACAAAGATTACATCAAATTTAGTAGGCCTTTACATCTTCTTCATTCGTAGTATAGTAGCAGTAGTCAAAGGTACAAATGTTGGCCCCTTTGAAATTTAGAATAACAAATATGGAGATGGATCTCTATTCTCTCACTTCAACTTGCCCAAGGGCTTGATCATTGGGAAGATGAATGTGGCTTAGTGTTCGAGTTCCCATGAAATTAAAAGAGTATAATATACTTATTCAGAGAGGAGCTGGTAATTAGTAACTGGTAGAAGGACTACCTCCATCAAGGAAGATAATACTAGTAAATAATTGTCCTACCAACACTCAACCAGTACATTAGAGATCGCTTTGACGGAACTCTTTCGCGCTTTTAACCTTCTTCAGAGATGACTTCCTTAAAGGTCTAACACTTTGAAACAGTGGTCGCCAGAATTACTCTCATTGTTTGCATTGGGAAAAAATTATCTTAAAATCCATTATAACAACTCTTTGTAATATTCCCCAAATTCTGTATTTTCACCTACATTACATATATAAAAATTGAGGTGCCGTAAGAAAATCTCACTGAACTCTGCCTGTCAATTCAAGAACAGAAATTAAATCTAAACTTCTGCCCCAAATTGTGTATTTCCCAAATGTGGATCAACTCCCTGGTCACAAACACACTGTAACTGTGCTCTTGCACTGACAGCCACCTCAGCGCAGCACTCGCCTGCCTGAGTGACTCGGCCACAGGAGCTCACCTGCCTTCTCTAACACGGCACTTGGTGTTTACTCCTGCCCTTTGCTGCTGTCAACTCCATTTCGCTTTAAGCGTGGTGTGGCAGAGAGAGTATGAGCTCTGAAGTCACCTAGGCCTGGGTTCAGGGTCAAGCTTTGTCACTTACCTGTTGACAGAATTGTTGAGTTAACTCTTTACACTTAAGTACTTCTTTCTTTTTGTTTGTTTGTTTGTTTGAGACATAGTCTTGCTCTGTTGCCTGGGCTGGAGTACAGTGGCACAATCTCGCCTCACTGCAAACTCTGCCTTGCCGATTCAAGCAATTCTCTGCCTCAGCTTCCCAAGTAGCTGGGATTACAGGCACGCACCACCACGCCCAGCTAATTTTTGTATTTTTTAGTAGCGACAGAGTTTCACTATATGTTGGCCAGGCTGATCTTGAACTCCTGACCTCAGGTGGTCTACTCCTTAGCCTCCCAAAGTGCTGGGATTACAGGCGTGAGCCACCACACCCGTCCTTAAGTACTTCTTTAGAAGTAACTGATTACTTCATCTTTAGACTAATTCATTAGTTCAGCAAATATTTGCTGAGCACCTGATATGTGCGAGGCACTATTTTAGGAGGTGCCTGATGATTTAGCTGTGTAAAAATAGGTCTCTGCTTTTATGTAGTTGCTGTTCTAGCAAAGAAGACAGAAAAACATTGTTTTATAGTATAATAAAGAATAGTGGTAAATGCTGTACAGAAAAATAGAGAGAGAATGGGGCAGCGAGTTTCAGGTTTTAGATTGGATGATCAGGGAAGGACCCTCTGGAGAGATGACTTTGATCAGGAATCTGAATGATGTGAGGAGGAAAGAGAGCCATGCCAGCATCTCAGGGAAGATTGTTCCAGGCAGAGGGAATGGGGAGGATAAAGGTCCCATGGTGGGAAGGTACTGGGTGTTTTCTGGAATAGCAGAAAGGTCAGCACGGCTGAAGCGTGGTGAGCAGAGGGTCGATCATAGAAAACCAGCTGGAGAGGCAGCAAGGGGCCAGATCACGCAGGGGAGATGGGATTTGATTTTTAAAAAGCATTTTTTAATAAGATTTATTGTAGAATAGTTTTAGGCTTAAAGAAAAGTTGCAAAAGTAGTACAGTAAGTTCCCATATACATACCCCTTCCTCTGTTTCTTTTCTTTCTTTCTTTTTTTTTTTTTTTTTTGAGACGGAGTCTCGCTCTGTTGCCCAGGCTGGAATGCAGTGGCTCGATCTCGGCTCACTGCAAGCTCCACCTCCCAGGTTCACACCATTCTCCTGCCTCAGCCTCCTGAGTAGCTGGGACTACAGGCGCCCACCACGACGCGTGGCTAATTTTTTGTATTTTTAGTAGAGACGGGGTTTCACTGTGTTAGCCAGGATGATCTCAAACTCCTGACCTCAGGTGATCCACCTGCCTTGGTCTCCCAAAGTGCTGGGATTACAGGCATGAGCCACCGCACCCGGCCCTGTTTCTTCTAATATTGCTAACTTATGTTGCCTGAGTGCATGTGTCACAACTAAGAAATAACACCCATACACTACTGTGAACTAAGTTCCAGACTTTATTCCTGTTTCACTAGTTTATCCACTCATGCCCTTTCTCTGTTCTGGGATGCCACATCTCATTTGGTCATCCTGTCTCCCTGGCTTCTTCTGTTCTGTGAGTTTCTTAGTCTTTCCTTATTTTTCATGACCTTGGCAGTTTTGAGGAGTACTGGTCAGATATTTTGCAGAATATCCTTCATGGTTTTCTCATGATTAGACTGTGATTATGGGTTTAGGGGAAGAACACCACAGAGGCAAGTGCCCTTCTCACTGCATCATAGAGAACCTGCTGTCAGCATGACTTCTCGCTGCTGATGGGAACCTTGGTCTCCTGTCCAAAGCACCATTGACAAGGTTTCTCAGTGTTTCCCTACTCTATTCTTTGGAAGTCCCTAAGCATGGTTCATACTCAAGGGCAGGGGTAAGGAATTAAGCTCTACTCGCCTGGAGAGGGAAGTATCTACACCCTCTGTATATCTCCCATTTGTTGATTTAATCATTTATTTATATCAGTGTGGACTCATGGATGTTTATTTTATGCTTTGGGTTATAACCCAATACTGTTTAATACATTATTTATTTTGTTGTTCAAATTATTCTAACTCTGGCTAGTGGGAGCTCTTTCTGGTTGGGTCCTGTGTCCCTTTGACATGCTGCCTTTTGTTTTTTAAGCACTTACTTAGGTTGTGGCGTTACAACATGCTCCAGGCTCATCTTGTATTCCCTGCCCCAGCCCTAGAATTAGGCATTTTTCTAGGGAGCCCTGGCTCCTTTATTAGAGAATGGTATTAGAAATCCGTGTGTATAGGCTGGGCACGGTAGCTCATGCCTGTAATCCCAACACTTTGGAAGGCCAAGGCGGGCAGATCACCTGAGGTCAGGAGTTCGAGACCAGCCTGGCCAACATGGCGAAACCCCAACTCTACTAAAAATATTTAAAAATTAGCTGGACATGGTGGTGCGCACCTGTAGTCCCAGCTACTTGGGAGGCTGAGGCACGAGAATCGTTTTAACTGAGGAGGCAGAGGTTGCAGTGAGCCGAGATCGCGCCACTGCTCTCCAGTCCAGCCTGGGCAACAGAGCCCAGGCTCTGTTGAGGAGGAAAAAAATAAAAGAAATCAGTATGCATATATGCACATGCCTGTAATTATTTCTCTATCTATCTGTATCTGCATTAAGGTATTTGTGAGTTATGCTGAAGTATCTGACTCTAATCCAGTACCACGGGGTTTCCTCTAGCTGTCCCCACCTTGGTTGTCTGTAACTTCCCTCTCCAGGGGTGAGACACCTGGCTCCCATCATCTACCATCCATTGACTTATTCATTCCGTGCCAGCAGCATGTGTAGCAGTTTCAGAATTATTAGTTAGGACACTTGATTTGTTTTTTAAACAGATTTATTGAGATATAACTCATACACTATACAATTCATCCATTCAAGATGTACAATTTGGTGATTTTTAGTGTATGCACTGAGTTGTGCAGCCACTACTGAAATCAGTTTTAGAACATTTTCATCACCCCAAAGCTGACAAGGCCACTCATTGCAGTGTGGAGAATCAACTGTAGAGTGTATGAGCAGAAGAGAGCACAGTCAAGAGGCTATTGGAGCAGTCTAAGCAAGAACTCGTAAGAAGTTGCTCATGAGAAGTCATGGCGGCAGTGGAGGTGATGAGAAAATAAGAGCCACCAGGACTTGCAGTGGATTGGCTGTGTGTTCAAGGAAAAGAGAGAAATTTAAAAGACCCCTCTGGTTTTGGCCTGATGGCTGAGTATAGTGATATCATTTATTTAAGCTGGTCAGTCAGTCTGGGGAAGAGCAGGTGAGGAGGTGCGGTGGAATCAAGAGTTCTATTTTGAGCATATTAGGTTTGAAATGCCCATTGGGCACCCAAGGGGAGGTGTTGAATAGACCATCAAGTACATGATTCTGGAGCTCGAGGGAGAGGTCAGGGCTGGAAATGTAAAATCATGAGGATTACCCTAATCCCTTTCTTGTAAGATTGTTCTGAGTATAAACAAGAGAAGATATATAAGAGTATCTGATATGTCACAGGTACTTTGTTGCTAATGACTATGACAACGTATGTGCCAGATGCTTTTTGACATTATTTTATCCAACCTTCCCAACAGTCTGCAAAATAAATATCTTATGAAGTAGATTTTATATTATTATTATTTTGCTGATGAGGGGACTAAGCATAGAGAAGTTATTGTCCAACTGGATTAAAAACCAAAGCCCATGCTCTCAATTGCTGTATTCCACTACCTCCTGCTTGGTACGTAATTGTTACCATTGGCTCCAGGCTGCTCCTCTACACCCAGCCTCAGGACAAGGTCAGGGGCTTGTCCTGCCTCTGACCTCATCCCGCTATTGCTCACCCTTGATCCCCACTTCCCCCATTTCAGTCCCGTCCCCTTGCTCCCTGTCCCTACAGATGTGCCTCCTTAAGGCTTGCCTGCTACCACTAGAAATTCTGCTGACATCACGAGATATTATCACCATCTCTTGGGGAGCAGTTCTCACACTGGAATGCAGCTAGTGCACCTGCAAACTTCTAAATGCAGATTCCCAGGCTGTGTTCCCCAACTGATTCGGTAGAAGCCTGGGAGTTCTAAAGGAGGTAGTCAGGGGAAACATATTTTTAGAAATGCTGCTTTAGACTCCACAAGTCCCATTCCAGACCCTCTGCTCTCAGCTGTGGTCATCATTAGCATTGGCTTAGAGCCAGGGGATGCCTTGTGAATGTGCTGATCAGGGAGCCTTACGGAGTGTTCATCTTATTGTCACTCCTCATTTTAGCTCTGCGGTCGTTGTACTGACCTTTGCTTTTGCTGATCTCCTTGACTGGATAAAATTGTATTGTGTCCTCTCAGAGGAGGACAGTGTCCCCGCTTATCAAAACACTTACTACATTTGCAAGTTTACATTTATTGGTGTGGTCATTTCTTTTCCTACTAGAGTGTTGTTAGCAGCAGCCGTGTCTGGGTTTTGTTTACTGTGGTGTCTTCATCACTGGATACCTAGTAGGTGCTCCATACGTTGTTTCAGGTGCCCAATTTCCATCAGTAATGCTGTTAGAACTATTGGATATTTAGGCATCACCTCCTTTTATGGATTGAATTGCCATTTGACAGTTTAGGAATTCTTGTTTTTATAGGAAAAAAATCTGAATTGTAAACTATTGACTCTGCTTCGGAAAAACAAATTTCTAAAATAAAGCTTGTTTGTTAGTTGGGGATTATACATATGTTGCATATTTATGTATATATGTATATTTATATTTTATCAAAAAGGAAAGAGTTTAAATTTTCTTAATCTGGTAAATTAGGTACAACTTTGAATGGGGGTAGAACATTACACCCCACACCCCAAACAAAATTATCAGAAGATTCATGGTCATTTAACTTCCTTATCTAACTACTAAGAATGCTTTTCATTGTGTTCTAGATCTCTAATTATATGACAAACAATACTGGTTCTGAATAGAATAGAAGTCTTCCTATAGGCCAGGCCTGGTGACTCACGCCTGTAATCCCCTTTGGGAGACCAAGGCGGGCGGATCACCTAAGGTCAGGAGTACAAGACCAGCCTGGCCAACATGGCCAAACCCCATCTCTACTAAAAATACAAAAATTAGCTGGGCGTGGTGGCACACGCCTGTAGTCCCAGCTCGGGAGGCTGAGGCAGGAGAATTGCTTGAACCCAGGAGGCAGAGGTTGTAGTGAGCCTCTGCAGTGATCATACCACTGCAATGCAGCCTGGGTGACAGAGCGAGACTCCGTCTCAAAAAAAAAAAAAAAAAAAAACCTTTCTTGGCCTCAGTTCCCTTTCTAGGTACCCTCTATATCTCTCCTTCCCATTTCAGAAAAACTTCTTTAAAGGGTTATCTGTAGAAAGAAACTTCAATTTCTGTTCTGCCATTTCCTTTCAAACACACCTAGTCAGACTTTCACCTCCTATTATTTTGCCAAAACTATTTATGTCAAGGACACTGGTGACTTCTAAACCACAGAAGCGTTTGCCATAGATGATCTCTCCTTTCTACTTGAAACGCTTGTTGCATGTGGCCTCCAGATAATCATGCCCTCCTGGTTTTTCTCATTTCATCTTGGCCTCCTTTGCAAGTTTTTCCACACTCCTTTGAAATCTGAATGGTAGTGTGTGACAGGGACCACTTCTCTTTTCTGTCTTCACTCACTAGTAGTAGGCACTTGTAGCCAGACTCATACTTTTTATAACACCGATAATATTGGTGACTTCTAAATGTATTTTTCTGGCCACAGCTTTTCCCTGAGCCCTTATCTCATATATCCACCTCCTAATCAGTACCTTCGCTTGGATATTTAATACGTATCTCATAATTAGCATGTTCCAAACTGAGTTCTCTATTGTCCCCCACCAGACCTACTTCTCCCTTAGCCTTCCCCATCAGTTTATGACAATCCCATTTTCCCAGTTGCTTATTCAGAACCCTTAATTCCTCTCATTCCTTTACATCCATCTCCACTTCCCGACTATGAGATCAACTGTATACAAAAACATCATAGAAATTTGTTCAAGATTCTGTTATTTCTTACGACCTCTGTTAAATGCTGTTTTCCTAGCCCACTCTTGTCTCTCACCTGGAAGACTGCAGTAGTTTTCTAATTGCATCTTCCCCTGTTCTCTAGCAGTTTACTTTCTAGAGAGGAAATATCTTTTAATTTTTTTTAGAAATGAGGGTCTTGTTATGTTGCCCAAGCTGGTCTCTAACTCCTGGGCTCAAGTGATCCTCCCACCTTGTCCTCCCAACGTGCTGGGATTACAGGCATAAGCCACCGCACCCGGCCTAATGATCTTATTAAAATATAAATAATACTACGGCCGGGTGCGCTGATTCACACCTGTAATCCCAGCACTTTGGGAGGCCTAGGTGGGTGGATCACTTGAAGTCAGGCCACCGTGGCGAAACCCTGTCTCTACTAAAAATACAAAAATTAGCTGGGCATGGTGGTGCACGCCCGTAATCCCAGTTACCTCAGGAGGCTGAGGCAGGAGAATCACTTGAACCCAGGAGGCAGAGGTTGCGGTGAGCCGAGGTCACGCCACTGCGCTCCAGCCTGGGCAACAGAGCGAGACTCCATCTCAAGAAATAAATAAAATAAAATCATATGTCACCTCTCAATAGCTTCTCATATCAGAGTAAAAGCTAAAATACTTATAATGGCCTACAAGAGAGTTGAAAGGAATAATGTCTGAAATGAAAAATTCAGTGGATGGACTTACACTGAACTTAAAGACACGGCAATACAAATTACCCAGAGTGGAGCACAGAGAGGAAAATGACTGAAAATGAACTGAGCCTCTGGGACCTGTGGGATAATGTCAGGCAGTCTAACAGACGAGAGGGAGAAAAAATATTTAAGAAACATTTTTTCCCAACTTCTCAAAGAAATTTTTACAAATTCATTAAAAACTATAAACCTACAAATACTTACAAACACAACAAACTGTATGCCAGGATAAACAAAGAGAAAACCATACCAAGGCATATCAGAATCAAATTGCTGAAAATCAGTGACAAATAAAACATTTAAAAAGCAACTAGAGGAAAAAAAAAAAAGACATATTACATACCTGAACCCAGGAGTTCAAGAACAGCCTGGGCAACAAAGTGAGACCCTGTCTCTACAAAAGATTTAAAAATTAGAGCTGGGCATGGTGGCTCATGCCTGTAATCCCAGCACTTTGGGAGGCCGAGGCAGGCAGATCACGAGGTCGGGAGATTGAGACCATCCTGGCTAACACGGTGAAACCCCGTCTCTACTAAAAATACAAAAAAATTGGCCAGGTGTGGTGGCGGGCACCTGTAGTCCCAGCTACCCGGGAGGCTGAGGCAGGAGAATGGCGTGAACCCAGGAGGCGGAGCTTGCAGTGAGCAGAGATTGCGCCACTGCACTCCACCCTTGGCCACAGAGCAAGACTCCATCTCAAAAATAAATAAATAAATACATAAATAAATAAATAAAAATTAGCCAGGTGTGGGGGTGCACAGCTGTAGCCCTGGCTACTCTGGAGACTGAGGCAGGAGGATTGCTTCAGTCCGGGAGGTTGAGGCTGCATTGATCCATGATTGCACCATGGCACTCCAGCCTGGGTGACAGAGTAAGACCCTGCCTAAAAAAAAAGACATGTTACGTACAAGGAAACAAAGATAAGAACAACTGTTGATTTCTCATTAACCCTTTTCCCATTTAGAAAAAAAGTACAGCTTGCTGCCAGTGCTCCTTTAATTTTACATAAACACGCTCTTTAAGGCTGAAGCAAAGCTGACTGATTTTCAGTGTGAAAATAAAATACACAAACTGTTTTTGGAGTCATTTCTAAACAGAACTAACATCAGAATCATCTGAGTCATCAGAATCATCTCTTTCGGAAAAAATTGATTCATTAAATGAATCTTCAGCCAGCCGTTTGAGAACGATGTTAATAATTAACATCAGGCGGGCATGGTGGTTCACACCTGTAATCCCAGCACTTTGGGAGGCCAAGGTGGGTGGATCACAAGGTCAAGAGATCGAGGCCATCCTGGCCAACATGGTGAAACCTCATCTCTACTAAAAATACAAAAAAGTAGCTGAGCATGGTGGCATGCACCTGTAGTCCCAGCTACTTGGGAGGCTGAGGCAGGAGGATGGCTTGAACCCAGGAGGCAGAGGTTGCAGTGACCTGAGATCATGCCACTGCACTCTAGCCTGGCGACAGAGTGAGACTCTGTCTCAAAATAATAATAATAATAATAATAATAATAATAATAATAATAATAATAATTAACATCATGCACAGGAATGCTATGCTTTCTAAGCTTTGGCATTTTCAGCAATCAAGAATTACTGTATTTTTGTAAATGGAAATACCACTACTAAGAACAGAATGCTGTAAATAGAATGATGTCTTTTCTTTCCAACGTCCGTGTACTAGAGTGATGAGAGAATAATAATAAAAGCGAGCTATTTCATGGCAAAGTTATCTCAGGGTAAATGCTGTATCTGCAAGCGCTGCCGGTGAGTAGTCTCAGGACAAATGGGAAAAGGGTTAAAAGCAATGCAAGCCAGAAGAAAATGGAATGGTACCTTGAAAGCACTGAGAGGACTTATTTTCTTCATTCTAAAATATACAGATTTTCTAGCTTTTTCCACTGAGAAGGCCTAGAATCGGTGAGCCTAGAACAGTGGGCACCCTAGCATCCTGACTGCAGTCTCTAAATACTCTTTGCCAGTAAACGGAACGAGGGGTCCTTAGAAGGATGGTTCATTCCAAGTCTGGGACAGGATATATAACAAACAAAACTAGAGGGCCAGGCACAGTGGCTCACACCTGTATTCTCAGCACACTGGGAGACCAAGGTGGGTGGATCACCTGAGGTCAGGAGTTCGAGACCAGCCTGGCCAACATGGTGAAACCCCGTCTCTACTAAAAATACAAAAATTAGCTGGGCGTGGTGGCGCACGCCTATAATCCCAGCTACACAGGAGGTTGAGGCAGGAGAATCACTTGAACTCGGGAGGCGGAGGTTTCAGTGAGCTGAGATTGTACCACTGCACTCCAGCCTGGGTGACAGAGTGATACTCCGTCTCAAAAAAAAAAAAAAAGAAAAAAAAAGAAAAAACTAGAGCATTTTATTGTGCTAGACAGCAGGAAAGCTAATAAGGTCTAATGGTTATATCAAAAGAACACAAGAGCCTATAACAGGAGCTCCCACTGGCCAAAGATAGGAGAGTTTGAGCTTCAGAAAGATGACTGGGGCCGGGTGCAGTGGCTCACACCTGTAATCCCAGCACTTTGAGAAGCTGAGGCAGGGAGATTACTTGAGGTCAGGAGTTCAAGACCAGCCTGGCCAACATGGCGAAAGCCTGTCTCTACTAAAAATACAAAAATTATCTGGTGGTGCACGCCTGTGATCTCAGCTACTTGGGAGGCTGAGACAGGAGAATCACTTGAACCCAGGAGGCAGAGGTTGCAGTGACCCGAGATCATGCCATTGCACTCTAGCCTGGGAGACAAAGCGAGACTCTGTCGCAAAAAAAGAAAACAAAACCCAGAAATGTATCAGTCACATACAAACATAAAAGAAACCTACCAGCCAATTGCAAAGTGGGGACTTTGTTTGGATCTTGACTTTAGTTGTAAATGGACATTTTTTAAGATTTGAGGAAATTGGCAGATGGACTGGGATACTAAAATATTTTTGTCTGTGTTTTTAGGTGTGATAATGGTGTTAGGGTTGTGTGAAATGTTTTTACTGTCTGATAGGTGTACAGGCTCAAGTATTCCCAGGTGAAATAATTGCCTGGGGTTTGCTTTTAGCCGCTCGTCCCTGCACAAAAAGTTGGAGGAATGAAAATTCAATTAGATAACGTTGACAAAATGTTGATATTCATTCAAGTTTTGCTATGGGTACCTGAGGGGTAGTCATTAGATTACTCTATTTTATGCAAGTTTTAATATTTCTGTAGTAAAAAGTTAGAAGACCATGTGCTTAAGGACCTTTCATATATCTATAAGAGAGAGCCTCACTCAGAATATATAGTGTTGCCTTATAATTAGGCGCAGTTCTGGTGAGTTTGGGATGGGTACCAGTTTTATGGGAGAAATAGACTGATGCTAAAGGCAGTATCCTTATAGAAATAAAAATGTTTAACTGGCAACATAAAGTAACACTGAAAATTGTTAGATGTACACAAAAGCTTATAAAAGCATAGCGCTAGGGGATCATGTAGTAATATTTAGTAGATTGGCTGTGCCTCAGTCGTCTTGCCAGAAGGCATCCTCTAAAAAGTGCATCATCACAGAGCGCAGCACCCGGACAAAAGTGGTACATGCGGCTCCTCTGCCGACTCAACAAGTCCCTCCCAAGGGCTGTCATGTCAGTGGGCCAGCACCACTCCTGAAGGACTGCTTTTGTTAAAGGATTTGAGAGATGGATTCCTGAGGATCTAACACCATATTCCATTATGCATTGTGGGTTTTTTATTGTTTTCCTTATCATGATTTATTATTTTTTTAATTTTTCTTTGAAGTTTGCTCATTTTAATCCATGTTCATTTCTCCCTCTGTATGTGTTTGTGTCACGCTTGCTGTCTTTGCCTCCATTGTTCCTAGGTTACAGTATAGCCAGGATATACCCAGTCACTTGGCCGATGAGCATGCGCTGATAGCCTCCTATGTGGCCCGTCTGCAGCACTGTGCACGGTCAGTGGTGGTGCAGCAGCAGTGGGCAGCCAGGGGTGATCAGAGGGAGGGAGAGCTTTGCTACCTGGGGTTGTCAGCTGGAAAAAAAACTGCATGTCGGGTTTTTCTTGAGCAGCTATCAGCTATGTTTGGCAGAGTTAAAATAGTTGCTAAGCATTAGCTTCTACAAGAGAGGGAGGCTTGCTAAGCCTGGGTGCTTACCTAAACATGGAGTCAGACATTCTCTTTTAAAGTGGGGTTCACTTCCTTCAGCTTACACTCAAAAAATATATAAACCTATGAGGGATCACAGTAGTCACAGAGGTATCTGATGCAACCTCTTCCTGTTCATTCTTACCTAAATAATGAAACCTTTCTATTGACATTCAAAGTTTAGAGTTGATCAACCCACAGATATCCCACTTTGTCTTATCTGGGGACTTTGATACTGTCACCCTGTTACATCTTTACCACCCTTTATCCATTAGAAGGAATCTGTCATTGTTAATTATTTAAACCAGTGATTCCCAACAATGGTATTGGGTCACTGTCACCTGAGGGTCTTTTTCCAAATTATATAGACTCTCTCATATTATAATACTTACACGTATTATAATAGCTCCACGTTCCCCTTACCCTGAAAACTACTACGGTAGTGACTCACTGTTAATAAGAGAATGTGTCTGATTCTTCAGTGGTTTGGGATGGAAAAACGTTTGATAACTGCTAACTATAGCAAAGTCAATCCTTTTTAAAAAAGATTTAATACCGAAAAAAATAGTATTACATTCAGGTAGGTCCAAAGTCTCCTGCCCACTCCATGCCCACACCCACCACCATTCTTCAAGTAGAATGGCAGGTAAAGTTTAAGCAATCTGAAGCCATCCTTCCCCTACATAACAGCAAAGAAGAATCACAGTGCCAAACAACTTGGAAAGCCATGCTTTGAGATTCTTGTTCTTAGAGAGAAAACCATAATTTATAAGCTGTACACATAACAGAGGCTGAAGCTTTAAATTTTGATCTTAGTTTTGCTTATAGCATGCCATGGCTCCTTGGGAGGGTCATCTGACCTTGCTGCTACTTCCCCTAATAACAGAAGAATAAATTAATAGTCAGTTGGGACATATACATATGAAAAAGACTTTTAAATATTATACTTTATACCATTTTCCATAGTTTTCCTGATACGACTAAATAGCATCATTATTCTGGGGTATTTATGTATCTCTAAAGCTTGGAGAAGTAGAGTTTTCTTTTTTTTTTTTTTTTGAGATGGAGTCTCGCTGTGTCGTCCAGGCTGGAGCGCAGTGGTGCCATCTCAGCTCACTGCAAGCTCCGCCTCCCGGCTTCATGCCATTCTCCTGCCTCAACCTCCCGAGTAGCTGGGACCACAGGTGCTCGTCACCACACCCAGCTAATTTTTTTGTATATTTTTAGTAGAGACAGGGTCTCACTGTGTTAGCCAGGATGGTCCCGATCTCCTGACCTGGTGATCCCCCCGCCTCAGCCTCCCAAAGTGCTGGGATTACAGGCGTGAGCCACCACGCCCGGCCGAGAAGTAGGGTTTTCTAACCTTCTAAATATGTTTAATAGGCTTACCCTCTAGGAGGGAAGGAAGGGCCTGATAATTGTATGCACTGCATCACAGAGTGTCTCCTCATCCAACAGATGATTTCTTTGCACACTGTCCCAGCCTCTTGGTCTCTAGGAATAGAGTTGTTTCACCCTAGGCAAGACAAATTCTTTATTATCAGTAAAGGCAATTGTCCAGAGTGAGCAAAAGTTTCCATGGTAAAAATAGCAGCAGAATGTTTGACAGAGACTGTTACCTAGTGATTTAGCCCAATAAGATTTATGGTAGGTTTAGCTAAGGCCCTCAAGTCTCACCTTGGCTCCCTGAGCAAAAATTGGTGGCCGGTAGCCCTGGGAGTGAGTGAGTACTACATGACTTCTTGATTAGTAATCTAAGAAGCTGAGCTTCGTACTTCTTCCCAGAAGTCAGAACTTTTCTGGCTAACTAATTCTGAAAATGAAAGTCAATTCAAACAGAAGAATAAAGATCCTTTCTAATTGCCCTCAAATAATTTTCATTGACCTTAAAACCTCTCATCAACACAAGCTTCTAGTTTCTGGCTAGAAAACATAGCCAGTTAAAGCAGTCTGACATCCACACTCATGTATAAATGACAAATAGGATCAACCTTCCTAAGGAGATAGAATGTGATTGAGAAAAAGGAGCTCTTTTGCACAGAAGAACCTATTGTATTCCTTGCCAGATAACAGAGGTCAGCCACTTTAGGCCCCACTTCTTAGGCTACCAATCCCTCCATAATGTGATCAACTTGTATTGTTAAGCATTCATTTTTATTGTTTTTTTATTTAAAAGATAGTTCTCTTATTTCAGACAAATACCTTTAAAGCACAAATACTATAGTTTATCTCTCACCTTGGGGCCTTGACCTTAAAATATTAAAGCTGCCTAGTAGTAGTCTGTTCTTATTACAAGATCATTTTTGAGAGGATGATTATCCTGAAGATGGATATTTGCATGCTTAAAATTATAAAGTGTTGACAAATGTCATAGGCGAAGACTCGAAGCACTTAAAAAAAAAAATCCCAGAAGAAAGACTAAGTTAAGCTTAAAGACTTAGCCAAAGAGATAGAAAGATTAAAAAAAAAAAAAAACTAGAAACAATATAGTTGATTCTACACATGAAAAGTTCAGACAGATCTTTATTGATTTAGCCACACCCTTCCCAGATTCCCCTCAGTAATTATAACAAACTTCTATGAGTATTGAAGTCATGTCTTTAAATTTTTCTATATGACTTGTCATACTGCCAAATTCTGATCAAGGGTTTTTGGAAACCCAAGAACATAGGGCCAAAGTGGAGGTAAGCCGTAACAGCCACCTCTGGTCATTTAGTCAACATCATCACTGTCGTCTTAAAGCATCTGCCAGTCCTAAACAGAGAATTATATAGCCACAGTCCCTATTAATCTAGGACTGTCTTAGTAAGGATAAATAGCATTTGGTATGCTAAATTAAAGAAGTCATGTATTTCAGAATCAGGAGTTCCATATCAGCATCCCATATGCAGAGCCAGCCTATTACTCAAGAACCCTTCCCTCATCCAGATACCACATTATCTGATAGCCTGTCTGAATGGGTCCTTACATTTTTAGAGTGTTGGTACTCTTGTTGGAGAGTAATGCATTAAACTAATTAACTCCAAGGTGGGGCTATAGATGTAGAATGAGCATAGTAAAGGAAAAGAAAGGGGCATAAAAAGGGGAATATTTGATGTCATGGAATCTTTCCAGCTTTACAGTGTGTTCGGCCTGCCCTGGCAAGGCCAAACTTTTGCTTAGCCAGTGTTAAGTATATTTTTTCTCAGTCATCTGTTTTTCATGATGCTTTAGTTTTCTCTTGGTCTTTTTGAATTTGAGATCAAGGTCTAAAAAGTCATCAGTTTTAAACATTTGGTTAGAAATCCCTGCCTCCGACTTTGTGGGTGCCCTGTGTTTTCCTAGCCCTTGCATTCAAAATGAAGTGCCTCTTTGATGGTGGCGGAGCAGCAGGGATGTGCTGCCAATGAGGAATGACAAATGTGGCCTCCTCATTTCTCTAAATCCCCTTTTTTCTCAGAAGACCATTAGTATCTATGACCCAGGCCTCTAGTTCTTTTATTACCATTCTTTTATGAGCTTTTCTTCCATCTGTTCTTTCTAAGAATGGAACAAGAATAAGGGATGTTTAATAGACACTTGTTGCATTTTTATTTCCTTGGCAGTGTTCTGGACAGTCCTAGCCGACTGGATGAGGAACACCGTCTTATAGCTCGCTATGCTGCCCGGCTGGCTGCAGAAGCAGGAAACGTGGTAAGTTAATGGAGGATCCCTGGAGAGTAGCAAAAATTAGCATTACTTTAATATACAAATGGATAGGGAATAGTAGACACGAAATTTAGGAGAACAGGTACCTCGGGGACAAAAGGAAGGGGGAGTGTCTTTAGGGAGGAGATTGAAGGGGCCCTTAATTTTATCTAAATGTTCCCTTTATTTAAAAAATGAATCAAGAAGAGAAAATCAAAGAGCCAGAATTTCATTCTTTTAAGAGATCAATAAAATTAATAAACCCAGCAATACTCATCAAGTAAACAGGAGAAAACACTAATTACTAATATCAGGAATGGAAAAAGAGACGTTGCTATAGATCCCATAGACATTAAAAGAATGATAAGGGAATATTATGAACAACTTTTTCCCAGTAAGTTTGACAACCTAGATAAAATAGATAAATTCCTTGAAAGATGCAAATTAATAAAACTGACACAGGAACAAATAAAAAAATCAAATATTCCTGTGTCAGTTAAAGCAGTTGAATTCATAATTAACTTTCCACAAAGAAAACCCCAAGCTTGGCCAGGTGCAGTGGCTCACGCCTGTAATCCCAGCACTTTAGGAGGTCATGGCGGGTGGATCATGAGGTCAGTAGTTCAAGACCAGCCTGGCCAACATGGTGAAACCCCATCTCTACTAAAAATACAAAAATTAGCTGGGTGTGGTGGCAGGCTCCTGCAATCCCTGCTATTCGGGTAGCTGAGGCACGAGAATCACTTGAACCTGGGAGGTGGAGGTTGCAGTGAGCCAAAATTGTGCCACTGTACTTGGATAGAGCAAGACTCAGTCTCAAAAAAAAAAGCCCCAAGCTCAGATGGTTTAACTGTGGAGTACTATCATATACTGAAAGAAGAAGTAATGTCAATTTGACGCAAACTCTTTCAGAAAATAGAGCAAGAAGGAACACTTTACAAGTCATTTTATGAGGCCACTATAACCTGATACAAAACAATACAGGGGCATTACAGGCAAAGAAAATTGCTGGCCAAATTCTCTCATGAACTAGATGCAAAAATCCTTAACAAAATATTAGCAAATTGAATCTAGCAATATATAAAAAGAATGATACTCCATGATCAAGTGAGATTTATCCTAGAAATGCAAATGTATTTAATATGTAAAAATCAATGTAATTCGATTTATCCTAGAAATGCAACTGTATTTAATATGTAAAAATCAATGTAATTCACCACATTAACAGTTAAAAAATAAAAATTATAAGATCATTCAATAGATGTAGAAAAAGCATTTGACAAAATACAGCACTCATTTATGATAATACTTTTCCACATGCTAAGAGTAGAAGGAAACTTCCTCACCCTGATAAAGAACACCTACAAAAACCTACAGTTAAGATCACACTTACAGTTTAAATTTTGAAATATTTCCCCCTAATATTGGGAACAATTCAGAGATATCCACTTTTACCACCTCTATTCTAAAGTATACTGGAGGACCTGATTAATGCAACATGACAAGAAGAAAGGGGTATAAATATTGGAAAGACAGAAGTAAAGCAGTCTTTATTTGAAGATGACATGATTGTGCGTATGAAGTCCTAAGAAATCTAAAAAAACCCTAGTAGAACAGATAAGTAAATTTTATAGTATTGCTACAAGATATAAAGTGTATATCCTAGCACCTTAGGAGGCTGAGGTGGGCATATCACTTGAGCTCAGGAGTTTGAGACCACCCTCTGGCAGCATAGCGAAACCCTGTCTCTATAAAAAATCCAAAAATTAGCCAGGTGTGGTGGCATGCACCTGTAGTCCCAGATGCTGGGAAGGCTGAGGTGGGAAGATCAGTTGAGCCTGGGGAGGTCAAGGCTGCAGTGAGCCATGATTGTTCCACTGCACTCCAGCCTGGGCAACAGAGCAAGACCCTGTCTCACAAAAAGAAAAATACTATTTACTGTAGCATTAAAAATACCAAATACTTATGGATAAATTTAATGGAAGATGTTCAAGTCTGAAAACTGTAAAACATTGCTAAAAGAAATTAAAGAAAACCTAAATAAATGAAGAGGCATGACATATTTATGGATTAAAAGATTTAATATTGTTAGGATGGCAGATTTTCCTAAATTGATCTATAGATTTAATACCAATTCAAATCTCAACAGGCTTTTTTATAGAAGTTAGCAAACTGTTTTTAAAATGTATTTGGAGAACCAAAGGACCTAGAATAACCATAACAGTCTTGAAAAAGAAAAACAAAGTTGGCAGACTTAATCCTACTTGACATTAAGACTTACTATAAAGCTATAGTAATCAAGAAAGTAAGATATTGGCAAAAGGATGAACAAATAAATCAAAGGAACGGAATAGAGTATCCATAAAAGACACTCATGTGTAAGGTGAAATGACTTTCAACAAAGGTAAGAAGCAAATCAGTCAGAAAAGGAAACTCTTTCTATTTTTAACAAATGCTGTTGGAACAACTGGGTATCTACATAGGGAAGAAAAGAATCTCAACCCCCGCCTCATACCATACAAATAAATCAATTTGAAATGTATCATAAACTTAAACATAAAAGCTAAAACCATAAAGCTACTAAAAGTACAGGAGAATAATTCTTCATTCTCTTAGGAAGAATAAAAATTTATTAGAGTTTATAGGGATCACAAACCATTTTAAAAATTGATAAATTAGACCCTATCAAATGTAAAATATTTTGCTCATTAGAAGATACTATTCAAGGCAGGCGGATCACAAGGTCAGGAGATCGAGACCATCCTGGCTAACACTGTGAAACCCTGTCTCTACTAAAAATACAAAAAATTAGCTGGGCGTGGTGGCGTGCGCCTGTAGTCCCAGCTACTCTGGAAGCTGAGGCAGGAGGATGGCGTGAACCTGGGAGGCGGAGCTTGCAGTGAGCTGAGATCACACCACTGCACTCCAGCCTGGGCGACAGAGCGAGACTCTGTCAAAAAAAAAAAAGAGACAAACCACTATCTGAAAGAAAATATTTGCAAAACATGTCTGACGAAGGACAGAATATATAAATAATTCCTGCACCTCAGCAATAAAAAGACAACCCTTTTTTTTAAAATGAGCAAAAGACTTGAACAGATATTCCACAAAGAAGATATACCAATGGCCAATAAGCACATGAAAATGTGCTTGATATCATTAATCATCAGGAAAATGCCAATGATACCACTGTATACCCACCAGAACGGCTACAGTGAAAAAGTTGGATGATACCAAATGTTGGAGAGGATGTGGAGCAACCAGAAATCTCACCCTGTTGTTGGTGGGCCTATAAAATGATACAGCTACTTTGGAAAACTATTTGGCAGTTTCTTAAAGAAGCAAACATTTATACTATGGCCCAGCAATTCTACTCTTAGATATTTATCCAAGAGAAATGAAAACATGTTCATAAAAAGCTTTGTACAAGAATGTTCATAGCAGTTCAATTCATAATAGCTGGAATAGCCCACATAGTTATCAACAGAACAGATAAAATGTGTTATATTCATACAATAGAACTATCTCAACACAAAAAGGAATAACATTGATACATGCAACAACATGGGTGAATATCAAAAATATTATGAGTGGTAAAAGAAGCCAGACACAAAAAAAGTACGTACTGTTTTTTATATTTATGTGAAATTTTAGAATAGGCAAACTAACTTATCCATTACCATAAGTTAATCATCAGTTCCTAATCATAATCAGATAAGGGGTTGTTTCTAGAAATGGAAATACTGAAGGGAGACGAGGAAACTTTCTGGCTTGATAGAAATATTCCACATTTCAGTAGGGGTGTGGGTTGCAGGAGTGTACATTTGTCAAAACGGATTAAATGAAATACTTTTTTTTTTGAGACAGAATCTTGCTCTGTCACCCAGGCTGGAGTGCAGTGGCACGATCTCAGCTCACTGCAAGCTCTGCCTCCTGGGTTCATGCCATTCTCCTGCCTCAGCCTCCCAAGTAGCTGGGACTACAGGCGCCACCACCATGCCCGGCTAATTTTTTGTATTTTTAGTAGAGACGGGGTTTCACTGTCTTAGCTGGGATGGTCTCGACCTTCTGACCTCATGATCCGCCCGCCTCAGCTTCCCAAAGTGCTGGGATTACAGGGGTGAGCCACCGCGCCCATCAATGGAATACTTAAGATCTAAGTATTATATCTCAGTTAAAACAAAAAGGAGCCAAGAATGTTGAACAAGAGTTTGATTGAAATAGGAAGTGGCTCCCCAGGGATTTGCAATGTGTTTCCTGCAATTTTGAAATATTCATAATAAAATGCTTTCTCTTTTCCTTCTCCGTTTTCAATGCTTTACTTTCTTTGAGGAGTTGTGTTCGCATTAATATTCACCCACCCCCAGCCAGCCACACACACTCATTTTATTCATCAGCAAATACTTCTTTTGTTGCTGTACTGTGCCAGATTGGATACTGTGGTGGACAAATGATTCCTACCCTCATGGAACTAACAGTGTAGTGACAGAGACAAACATTAAACAAATAATCACACTACTAAACATAACTACAAATTATTATGTGCAGTGGAGGAAAAATGCAGGGAGCTGTGGAAGTGTAGAGCAGGTGCCTGATCTATTCTGGAGAGTAAGGGATAGCTTCTGTGAGAAGGTGTTACTTGAGTTGGGATCTGAAAATAGGTAGAAGAGAATTCAGTTTCCTAGGAATTGAAAAGTAACTGAAAACCAAAGCAGGCCAAGAGCTACCGTTGCTGTCACTACTACTGCCACCCCTGCCCTGTGCTTGGATGTCAATTGTCACGAACTTGTGTGGGCAAAACCTCGGTTACGTGCATAGTGAAGAGTTGGAAATGAGGCTCTCACATCAAGGTAGGCCCTTGAAGCATTATACCCTTGGTGAATATGTTGTATAAAAGATAACTAGGCCGGGCATGGTGGCTCACTCCTGTAATCCCAGCACTTTGGGAGGCCGAGGTGGGTGGATCACCTGAGGTAAGGAGTTCAAGACCAGCCTGGCCAACATGGTGAAACCCCGTCTCTACTAAAAATACAAAAAAAAATTAGCCAGGTGTGGTGGCACACGCCTGTAATCCCAGCTTCTTGGGAAACTGAGGCAGGAGAATCACTTGAACCCAGGAGGCGGAGGTTGCAGTGAGCTGAGATCGCACCACTGTACTCCAGCCTGGGCAACAGAGCAAGACTCTGTCTCAAAAAAAAGATAACTAGCTGCCAGCACACAGAAAAAGAAAGCTTATAGGTCTCCTGTTGCAGTGGAAGAAGTCGTCTTCCCTGGAAATTCAAAACCTTAGGCCTGTCTATACTTACGTTGGGTACATTTACATTACATTATAGTTTGAGAAACACCAAGGTGAAATTTTAACATTAAAACTAACCCCAAGGCACCTGGTAGAAGCAAAGTATAAATTTCTGCTTACATTCTCAATTGAGACCTAACAGTGCTCCCACTGAAAGAGTCCAACTAAACTTGAACCCATGTGCTGACTTTGCAAAATGAGACCCTCAATGGCTTTAGATATTAGAGTTATTGGCTATAAAATAGCTATGTTTAAGATTTCTAAAGACCTAAAAGAAGGAATTAAAAACCTGACAAAATACTGTCTTAAAAGAACAAAGTTGAAACCCACATAGAAATTAACAGATTTTTAAAACAAAAGTTATTGAAATTTAAAACTTGGTGGATGGGTTAAATGTCATATTAGACAGATGAATAGAGAATTAGTGAACTAGAAAATACATGTAAGAAAATTTTCCAAAACACAACACAGAAAGATGAAAAATCTGAAACAAGGTCTTCAGACATGGGAGATAGAGAACCAACAGTCATGTAATTGGAATTCCAAGAAAGAAAATAGAATTAGGGTTAAAAAATGTTTGAAGAATTAATGGCTAAGTTTCCAAAATGTATTCAAGACATTCATTCTCAGATGAATATGTCGCAATGAGTCCCCAAATAGATAAAATAATTCTACAACTAGACATATCATAGTGAAACTACAGAATACAAAGAATCCTCAGAAAGCAATCACGTTACTTTATCTACAAAGGATTCACTACTAAATTTCTCTCCAGAAACAATACAACAATTTCTTTATAAAGGAAAAGAAAAATCCTTTTAAAAACAAAGCCAGATACAGTGGCTCACACCTGTAATCCCAACACTTTGGGAGGCCAAGGTGGGCGGATCACTTGAGCCTAGGAGTTCAAGACCAGCCTCAGCAACATAGTGAGACTTCATCTCTACTAAAAGATGAAAAGTCAAAAAAAAAAAAATAGCCAGGTGTGGTGGCATGTGCCTGTAGTCACAGCTACTTGGGAGGTTGACGTGGGAGAATTGCTTGAGCCCAGAAGTTCAAGGTTGCAGTGAACTGTGATCATGCCACTACACTCCAGGCTGGGCAACACAGAAAGACCCTGTCTCAAAAACACATAGATAAAATGGCTGATTGCATTCAATGTTACCAGTGTTTGTGAAAAAACCTTAAGAATTTTCCTTATTAAAAAAGATGGTTGAATGATATACCAAAAGGAACTAAATGAACTGTCAAAAGGAGAAATAAAGACCCTTTCTCACAAGGACAGAGAAAGGTCACAGTAAGAGTCATCCTAAAAGAATGATACTAATAGCTAGTATTTATTGAATATTTACTTTGTGCCAGTCATTATTCTAAGTGCTTTGCATGTATTAGCTAGTTTATTATTCAAAACATTCTTGTTGAGGAAACTAAGCCTCAGAGAGATTAAAAAAAAAAAAAAAATACCCAGGGTCACATGGTGTGCTAAGTGGCCAAGCTGGGACAGGGATAGTGTCCTGTCTCCTAACTACTAAGATTTAACTACCGGAGGTTATAATTTAGGAGATAAGGAATTAAACCTAGATGCAAAGAGTGAGATGGAAGGAGGAATGAGCTGAAGCCAAAACAACAGAGTGTCCAGGCATTAACCAGGTAAAGAGAATGAAGCGTATGCCCAGTGGGGTATTTCGGCATATATAAAGGCCCTGAGGCTGGAGGTCGCATGACCTGAAAGTTGGCATTGTGGCTAGAATGCAGAGAACAATGCTGGAATGAAGTCAGGCAGGCCAGCTCATGCAGGACCATATTAAACAAACCAGTACATCCATTTTGGAAATGCGTACCAATTTATGTTTACTTCTTCATAGGGAAATAGAGTTACAAAAGCTGCAAATAGGAATTCTTGCTTTGTTTCTCCCCCAAAAAGTAACTTATCCCTTTGGGTTTGTTTAGATTTCAAAATCCTTTCCTTGAAAATCTAATGTCAGCTCATGTATCTGACTCTAACATTACAACTCTAAAGGTTAGTTAGTGAAAAGGAACAGAATAGAAGAAAAAGCCTGAGAAACAGAAAAGTGCTATTTGATTAAACCTCAGACATGCCCTCAGTCAGTCACAACTGCTCTAGGTATTTTAGAAATTAAAATGTATAAATAAACTTGTTGAGATGGGCTGTGCTATGGTTGGATTTTAAAAATTAAGTATATTTTATGCCGTTATATAGTCTTACTGAGTTTACATAGTACTTTAAAAATGTTGTAAATAAAAGCTCCAAAGCCATTTGACCTTGAAAAGATTTCAGTACTCCCTTACTGCAAACAAGATAAGTCTCTTTACACCTGATAGTTTCTGATGCCAATTCTTTAATTCTTCTGGAATTGATCGTTGTTAGAATGAATACTGATATGTTTGGGCCCTTTCATCTTGGGTTTATTTTGCAGAGTGTAGTTATCTCATAACTATTGAGCCACTCAAGAAGGATTCTTCTTGACTAGAGTTCTGTTATACAGAAACTCCTAATCCTCTAATCTCACACTGATACAAGTGCTTTGCATAAAGTGGGTGTAGTGCTCGAAAGAATTTATTTATAACCTGCCAGATAGGCTTTGTATTGATTTTTTTCAAAGACCTTCTTCCACATTGTTAAATAATTTGAGCAGCCAGCAGTGTGCCCTGTAGCATGCTTCAGCATCCGTGCCATAACTTCTCCCTAGATGGGGAGCGGGGCTGCAGAAACCTCTGCGGGCCGACCTTCGAAGAAAGACATTTCACTTTGCTTATATGAGCCAGGAGAGAGAATTTTTTGTTGTTTTCCTGAAGTGCCTACATGCCTACATTTTTTTTTTTTTTTTTTGAGATGGAGTCTCACTCTGTTGCCCAGGCTGGAGTACAGTGGCACAATCTCAGCTCGCTGCAACCTCCACCTCCCAGGTTCAAGAAATTCTCCTGTCTCAGCCTCCTGAGTAGCTGGAATTACAGGCGCCTGCCACCACACCTGGCTAATTTTTTGTATTTTTTTAATAGAGACAGGGTTTCACCATGTTGGCCAGGCTGGTCTTGAACTCCTGACCTCAGGTGATCCACCCGCCTCAGCCTCCCAAAGTGCTGGGATTACAGGCATGAGCCACCGTGCTCAGCCCTAAATTCCTCTTTAAAAACAAAACTATAATGTGTGGTAAATTGTAGTCGTAATAGCAAATTCTTAAAGTGTCATCACAAACGTCACCAAGATGTAATCAGATGTTTTGTTCACCTTTAAGGGTTTTTTTTTTCCTTTGTAAAAAATTTAAAACACATTATGGAAAACTTGGAAGAAAGGTGAAACAAAGGGGAAACCATCACCCATTGTCATGCTACCTCACACTTAAACATTTCTGAGCAGCTTTCTTTCAGATCCCAGGCTGCACAGCCCCGTCACCTTGTCAGCTGCTCCAAGCATGCAGCATTCAGAAATATCCTCATGGCCTATTATAATTAAAGACCGATAGTCTGCTATGATGTTTCACACACATTTAATGGCCCCAAACCTCCCTACATGTTGTAATCATGTATGAAGTATTTTAAAAATATATAGATCCTTGGCTTTGCCTCAGATTTTTTGAATCAGATTGGAAAAAAGAAAACTCCCAGCCTTCTGATTTACGGTGAGGTTGAGAATCACTGCTTTCAACAGCAGATTGGATTTTTGAGAGAGAGGGTGACAATCCACAGCCCTCTGGGTAGTCTAGGGCAGTTTGGGTGATGGGCAGGCTGCCCCTGGAATATAAAGAAAGCCTAGCTGATACCAGGCGCATCTCTTTGGAACTCATCTTGCCACATTCATACAGATAGGAGTCTCCGGGCTCTTTTTAGGAGGCTCCAGAAATGCATGCTACTGGATTACCGTTTGCTGACTGTGTCAGCATCCCTTGGTTTTATAAAATTTGCCCAGTTTGACTCAAAGGGGTCTTATTTATTATCCTGTATTTTTCAGATGTGTCTCATCTCATTAAGGTGATGGAGCTCTGTGAGTCCACCTGAACCTGAGAGAATGCTCCTGTGACAGGAAGTTAGAGGCACCTTGTCCTTCCAAGGACTAAAGGGACCTCAACACCTTATTCGCATGTAATAGTAAATGGATCCCACACTGGAGCCTTCATTCTTAAATACAGAGCTTTAGCTTTTATAATGTGGTCCTCTGATCCCTAACTTTTTTGCCTTTCGTTGCTCTGGCCTTAACACCTCCATCCACTCAACCTAACAGTAGCATTCATTGTTAGGTCGTTGATTATTGTTTAATTTTTAGATGATCTCTCACCTTTTGTCTCCTAAACTCATTCAGCTTATACGTCTGTGGCATTTGAGAAGTCTTTTTCCTCCAGATGTTACCCTGCCTGACTGCTTTGACCTAATAACAGAATGAGAAATAACAGCTACCATTTTGAGAGCCATCTGTATTTATAACCCTGTGCTGGATATTTTCGAACTGTTACCTCTGGTTCTAACAGCAACTCTGAAGGTTGATTCCCAGTGTGACTTTACAAAAAAGGAAACTGAGGCAGAGCAAGGTTAAATCATCTTGCCCACGGTTCCTCAGCTAGGCTTGAGATTCAAACACAGGGTTATGTGACTTTAGTTGTGAATGTAGTACCCTTTAAATACCCTTCTGGGATCACTTTCCATACTTACAGTCAGATATGCACTACCAATGTTTTTGACTTACATAACCAATGTTTTTGGTATTTGGTGCTAAGTAAATTGGTTTTTTTCTTAAAACAACAAAAATGTGCAGGAGATGTTCTACAATGACCCAGTTCTGTCTGTTTTGACAAGAACTCTGATTCTTAGAGCAGCGCATCGACCTTGGATGCACATTGAAATCACCTGAGAAGTTTTTGAAACTACTGCTGCCTGAGCCCAGTTGCAGAAATCGATTTAATTGGTCTTGGATGATACAGCCTGAGCACTGGGGGTTTAAAAATCCCTCTAGGTGATTGGAGTGCGTGGCCGAGTTTGATAACCACTGACCAAGAGAAACATTTCTGGACTAGGGATAAGCCAGAGTCACCTGGCATGTTAGATGTGACCCTTAGTTGAAAACCATTAGTTTTAGATAGAGGGCATGAGGCAATAATTTTAGTTTCTCTGTTAATCTATCAGATTCCTCTCTGTAATCTGCCTCTTGGCAAAGGACCTGTACTTTACTCTTTCAGACCATGTTTTGCACTTTATTAGGCTCTCATTAGCTCACCTTGAACTAGAAAAGACTAGATGTTGAGACTTTAGGCGAGCTTGCCAAATACAAGCCAAATCTCTGGGCTTATTAAAAGTTCAAAAATCTGAACCCTGAAGTTTTCTCGATTTTTGAAACCTGTTTGGTCTGGAATAAGTTAAGAGGAAAAAAAAATCTGTTTAGGGAAAAGTTGAAAAGGTGCATGTCATCATCTTCCTAGCCAGAATGCAGATTAAATACCATCTCTATCCTAACTTTCTAGGAAACCTTCTTTTCATTTCACAACTTAAGAATGCCTGTGATGCCTGAGTGTCTTTGAAAAAAATATTTCTGGTTCTTCCTTAGGATTCAGGTTTCTCTGATTGAAAACAACCCTGGCTTTGAATTTGATACAGGTTTGGAACTTTTCAGTTTGTAAGTTTTTGTTAAGACCCTGTTAAGTGTTTTGTTTATTACTTCAGAGGTGATCAAGAAACTTCTTGAAAGAGCAAATTCTACTTAATGACATGAGACCTCCATGAAGGAATTTATTAGATACACCCTGATTCTCCACTGCCCTAATACACGATACTGAGTTGCTAATGCCCACATTCAGCACCAGAGGAAATTCATGCATCACATGACATCACCTCATTAAAGCTGTCAGCATAACTTTACCAAACAAGTTATATAACAACCGAGAAGCCACTGGTACAGGATAATATTCAGAATGTGACATGTAAAAATTGCAATAAGTAGAATGTATTTTTTATGTTGTTGAACAAAAGAAAATTGAAAGAATTAAAGCAATCCAAGGGCCTAGAAGCAAGTGAATTCTCTCTGATAGCTGTGAGTAAAGCTACTTTAGGACAGCCCATGAATCCATTCCTCGGGTTGTTCTGAGCTCCTTGGGAAATGGCCCCAGCTGGGTTTTTGGAGTAAACCTGGTTCAATACAGATTGCCTCAGGATGTTCACCGAAAGTTTAGGCTTGCTCTGGACTCCCAGAAAACGTTCAAAGAATCGGGTTGTTACACAGGTGGTTTCATTTTAAGGATGAAAAGAATAGGTTTGGGGAAGTAAATCACTGAGTTGAAGCTTCAGAGATGTCCTTCCACGTGAACCAGGAACCACTTAGGATCCAGGAATCAGTTTATTTGCCTTGAGGTCTTCTGGATTGAAGCAGAGAGAGGAAAGGTAGGCCTGTATGTGAATGACTTGGTGCCCAGTAGAAGTTGTGTTACCTGTACCACAGGTTGGTCAGCAATCGAAAGCTGGCTTAAAATATTTCTGGAGATGTCTGCTGATGTCTGTAGGGGTGAATTGTTTTCAAGAATTTGCATTAAAATACTTGAGAGAGGGTCGTGCGCGGTGGCTCACGCTTGTAATCCCAGCACTTTGGGAGGCCAAGGTGGGCGGATCACGAGGTCAGGAGATCGAGACCACGGTGAAACCCCGTCTCTACTAAAAAATACAAAAAATTAGCCGGGCGTGGTGGCGGGCGCCTGTAGTCCCAGCTACTCGGAGAGGCTGAGGCAGGAGAATGGCGTGAACCCGGGAGGCGGAGCTTGCAGTGAGCCAAGATTGCGCCACTGCACTCCAGCCTGGGCAACAGAGTGAGACTCGTCTCAAAAAAAAAAAAAAAAAATACTTGAGAGAGAAAATATGGGATAGATGAAGCAAATGTGTCAAAAATCTTTGTAACTGTTTAACCTAGTTTGAGTATTTGGAAATACATTATTTTCTTTCCTTTTGCCTATGTTAAAAATACTGTTACTACATTTTTAAATAAGTTAAAATAGGGAACCATAAAAATGATAGCTATATACTTTAACATTTCTCTGTATGTCCTCATGTATATTTGGATGTAGGACCAAGCCCATTCATTGAGTATAGATCCTCTGGAGCTCCAGGTTGTCTCCTTTGCACAAAATGTTCTCACATGTTGCAAGTTCAGCTTCCTTTTTCAATCCTTTACAATGAAATGAGAACTTAATAACTCTTACAATGCAAGAGTACGAAATTTCTCTTTATAATTTTTCCAAATCTTTACAGCTGCCTTACCTTCAGCTAAGTCAGTGCCATTTTATTCTCGAAGCTCATCTCTATGGAGTCTCCAACTCATTCAACTTGGTTTTCCTAGAAATAGAAACCCTCTTTTCATCCTCATATCTCATTGGTTTATTTGTTATTTAATTAGATGACATAATTGCAAGTGCATTTGTTCCAGTGAGGAACAGATGAGTCTTGTTAAGCACGCAAACTGTGTTTTCCACAGGAAGTCGAGACCCTTCCAGTATACCTGCTATGCTCACTAAGTAGAGATCAGCTAAGAGGCCTTCAGCTTTATTTTTTTTTCTGGGCATCTTTTGCTCTAGATGCTACAACCCCTGAGTTGCTCATTGGACCTGGGAACTTCCTTGAGTTTTAGTGGTGTGAACATAATGCTTTGACTACCAAGATTCTAGAATTTTATTAAACCCCAGAACCATGTGTCCTCCTTACGAGTAAGCTTTGCAGTGTTTATCTTCAGTTACTTAGAATTCTGTCTTTGCTACTTGCTAGATTTACACATAAGAGGTGTATAATAAGTTTACTAGATACAATTTTATTTTGAGTTATAACTATCAGCATTTGTAGAGCATTGTGCTGCCTCCTACATTATATCATTAAATCCTCTCCACATCACTTTCACTAAATGTTCCCATTTTATAGACAAGAAAATAGAGGTATAGTAAAATAACAGTGTTGCACAGCCAGAAAGTAGCAAAGCTAGGATTACTCATTTGTCTCCCTACTTTCATTCCTCTCCTACTACACTAAATTGTCCACTGAGTAGCCAAAGCAATGTTTATTTTTTAAACTTTATTTTAAAAGTTTTAGATTTACAGAAAAGTTTCAAAGATAGTGCAGAGAGTTCCCTATAATCTACACCCAGTTTCCCCTATTATTATTACTTTGAGACAGGGTCTCACTCTGTCACCCAGGCTGGAGTGCAGTGATGTGATCTCAGCTCACTGCAGCCTCGACCTCCCAAGCTTAAGCAATCCTCCCACCTCAGCCCCCTAGTAGCTGGGACTACAGGCACGCACCACCAAGCCTGGTTAATTTTTTTGTATTTTTTGTAAAGTAGGGGTTTTGCCGTGTTGCCCAGGCTGGTCTCGAACTCCTGGCCTCAAATGACCTCCCACCTCTGTCTCCCAGAGTGCTGGGATTACAGGAGTGAGCAACCCAGCCAAATTTCCCCTATTATTAATATCCTAAATTAGTATGGTACATTCGTTGCAATTAATGAAGCAATATTGATACATTGTTATTAACTAAAGTCCATACTTTATTCATATTTTCTAAGTTTTTACCTGATGTCCTTCTTCTGTTCCATCCAGGATACATTACATTTAGTTGTCATGTCATCTTAGGCTCCTCTTAGCTGTGACAGTTTCTCTGACTTTCCTTGTTTTTGATGACCTTGACAATTTTTAGGAGTGCTAGTCAGATGTAGACTGTCTAATAACTGTAATTTGTCCGATGTTTATCTCTTGATTAGAACTGGGGTTATGGGTTTGGGGAAGGAAAAGGTAAAGTGCCATTTTCATCATGGCGTATCAAGAGGTACCTACTATCAACATGAGTCGTCACTGTTGATGCTGACCTTGATCACCTGGCCGTGGCAGTGTTCGTCAGGTTTCTCCAACATAAAGTTATTCCTTTTCCTTTCCACACAGACTCTTTGGAAGGAAGTCACTATGCACAGGCTTCTCTTAAGGAATGGGGAGTTAGGCTTCACTTCCTTGAGGGCAGAGTATGTCCATACCTTATTTGGAATTCTTCTGTATGGGAAATTTGTCTGTTATTCCCCATGTATTAAATTACTCAGCCACTTATTTATGTAAATGTATAACAGTGTTTTTAACACATATAATCAAATTTCATATTCCCCTGCCCAGAATCCTCCAGTGGCTTCACACCACATTCAGAATGAAATGGAAACTCCTCTCCATGGCTCAGAGGCCCTGTATGGTCTAGACCAAGCTTGTCCAACCCGTGGCCTGTGGGCTGCATGCAGCCCAGGATGGCTTTGAATGTGGCCCAACAAAAATTTGTACATTTTCTTAAAACATTATGAGTTTTTTTGTGATTTATGTATTTATTTATTTATTTTTAGCTCATCAGCTATCATTAGTTTTTTGTGTGTGGCCCAAGACACAGTTCTTCCAGTGCGGCCCAGGGAAGCCAAAAGATTGGATACCCCTCGTCTAGACCCTTCATCTCCCAGTGCCTCGCTCTTACCACAGCTTCCTTCCCTCCGTCAGCACTCATCTGAACACCCCAAGCCCAAGCAGCTGCAGGGCCTTGCATTTGCCCTTCTTTCTGCCCCGCAGGCCCTTCCCTCAGACCTTCACCTGGTTGGTTTCCTCATTTCATTGAGTATCTGAGAGCCCTTTCATCACCACCTCATTTAAAAAGAATTTTCTGTTCCGGTTCACTGTTTCCTTACCCTGCATTTCTTTATTGCATTATCCCTACTGATGTCTATATTTATTTTTGGGGTTTCTTATTTTTCTCCCAGTGTAATCTGAGCTCCATGGGGGTGGGGCTATTCACCAGAACATCCCTAACTGGTAGAGCAGTGCCTGGCACATAGTAGGAGCTCAGGAAGTATCTGTTGAATAAATGTATGAACTACTTATTTTTTGAAAGAAATCATCTTCATGTCTCTCTGGCCAAAGCATCCTATGTCTTTATGAACTGGATCAACAAAGTCTCCTATGTTGTTATGAAATAATTCCTGTCTTTTTCCCTTCAGTGTCCTGAAGGCATTTTAGGAAGAGACTTGGCTTTTTTTTTTCTTCTTAATGAGCACTATGGTGTTTAAGATCGTAAATAAAAGCTGAGTGCGGTGGCTTACGCCTGTAACCCCAGCACTTGGGAAGGCTGAGGTGAGCAGATCACTCGAGGTCAGGAGTTCGAGACCAGCCTGGCTAATATGGTGAAACCCTGTCCCTACTTAAAACACAAAAATTAGCCAGGCATGGTGGCACGTGCTAGTAATCCCAGCTACTCAGGAGGCTGAGGCAGGAAAATCGCTTGAACCCAGGAGGCGGAGGCTGCAGTGAACCGAGATCATGCCACTACACTCCAGCCTGGGCGACACAGCAAGATTCTGTCTCAAAAAAAAAAAAAAGTACATAGATAAAAGTTCTAAGTTTCTGTTATTTGATGTATACTTGACTGTATTTAAAGTTTGATTGAGTGAGATAAGCCATCACTGGACACTCACCACTGAGGAGTCCTACCGGGACACCAGCTGCCCCTAGGGGAACTGCTGCCTCAGGTTTGGAACCTTCCTCCACCCCTACTTCTTTATATTTGCATTACAGTGCTTCTTGGAGCCAACCAGTCTTACCTGATTAGGAATCTCTATTGGTAATGACTTGATTCCTGTATTAACCTCCTCTGTGGAAGATCCCTTGGCTTTGCGGTTACTCAAAACCAGAAAGCTTCTCTAGATACTTCCAGAGAAGTGCCACAGGGCTTCTTTTCATCATCATATGAAGCAAATTTCTTTCAGAGCTTACCTCCTGACCCATAATTTTCCCTAGTCTCACTCTATTAAGCAGCTGTTACTTTTAGCTCCAGTTTTCAGGAATTACAAACCTGTTCTTCACAGCCAGCCTCCGTCTCAAGCAAGCTACTTTTCTGAGACTCAACTCAGGCTCCCACAAGACTGACTACAATATAGAAAATTTACTCGGTAGGCTGCCAGTCCATGCTTCTCTGGAGGAAGAAAAATCATCTTGGTTTTTGTTTTCTTTTAAAAAAGAAAAATACTTGATAATTTGGTAAAAAGCCTCTTACCCAGATTTGCTATGCTGTTTTGCCCTTGTTTATTTAGAAACTGCCACATGAAAAGACTTACTGAGGCCAGGCGCGGTGGCTCAAGCCTGTAATCCCAGTGCTTTGGGAGGCCGAGGCGGGCGGATCACGAGGTCAGGAGATTGAGACCATCCTGGCTAACACGGTGAAACCCCGTCTCTACTAAAAATACAAAAAATTAGCCGGGCGTGGTGGCGGGTGCCTGTAGTCCCAGCTACTCGGGAGGCTGAGGCAGGAGAATGGCGTGAACCCAGGAGATGGAGGTTGCAGTGAGCCGAGATCGCGCCACTGCACTCCAGCCTGGGGGACAGAGAAAGACTCCATCTCAAAAAAAAAAAAAAAAAGAAAAGACTTACTGAATCTTCAAGCTCTAGACAGGAAACAAAGTCTTCATGGCAGAACATGTTTCAGGCAGAGCCAAGAGTGTACAGAGTGAAGCAGGGTCATCATGGAGCCCTCAGTGAGAGCTGCCTTTCTGGTTAATCAATAAAAGGGAGCCAACACCTAGTCGTGTTCATTGGCTACCGTATTCTTTTTTTTTTTCTTTTTTTCCCAGATGGAGTCTTGCTCTGTCACCCAGGCTGGAGTGCAGTGGCACAATCTTAGCTCACTGCAACCACCACCTCCCAGGTTCAAGCAATTCTCCTGCCTCAGCCTCCCAAGTAGCTGAGATTACAGGCACCCGCCACCACACCCGGCTAATTTTTGTATTTTTAGTAGAGACGAGGTTTCACTATGTTGGCCAGGCTGGTCTTAAACTCCTGACCTCGTGATCCTCCCACCCCGGCTTCCCAAAGTGCTGGGATTACAGGCGTGAGCCACTGCACCCAGCCTGGCTACCATATTCTTAAAGGAGTTAAGGGTCAGAAATATGGTGGATGTGCAAATCACAACCACATAATTTCTCCACAAAACATATACAAATGGCCAGTAAGCACATGAAAGTATGCTCAACATACTAGTCATTTGGGAAATACAAATTGCCTTACAATGAGATACCACTTCATACCCATTAGGATGACGTGGAAAAAATAGAACCTTGATAGATTGCTGGCAGGAATGTAAAATAATGCAGCCACTTTGGAAAACAGTTTGGCAGTTTCTCAAAAGGCAGTTACCATTTGACCCAGTAATTCCATTCCTAGGTACATACCTAAGAGAAATAACAACATATCTCAACATACATGCTCAAAGCAGCACCATTCAAAACAGCTAAAAAGTGGTAACAACCTAAACCTTCATCAGCTGTTGAATGGGTAAACAAAAAGTGGTATATCCATATAATGGAATATTATTCAGCTATAAAAGGGAATGAAGTACTGATATGTGCTACAACATGGGTGAACCTTAAAAACATTTTGCTAAGTGAAAGAAGATAGACATAAAAGGTCGATATTGTATGGCTCCATTTATATGAAATATCCAGAATAGGCAAATCCATAGAGACGGATAATGGAGGTCAGGGGCAAGGGAAGGGGGATGGGAAATGACTACTTATGAGTATGCTGTTTCTTTTTGATGTGATGCTGTTTCTTTTTGGGGTGGTGAAAATATTCTGGAATTAGTGGTGTTGGCTTCACAACCTCATAAATACCTTAAAAACTACTGAATTGGGCTAAGCCTGGTGGCTCACACCTGTAATCCCAGGACTTTGGGAGGCCAAGGTGGGTGGATTATTTGAGGTCAGGAGTTTTGAGACCAGCTTGGCCAATGTGGTGAAACCCTGTCTCTACTAAAAATACAAAAAAATTAGCTGAGCGTGGTGGTGCACACCTGTAGTCCTAGCTACTCAGGAGGCTGAGGCAGGGGAATTGCTTGAACTCAGGAGGTAGAGGTTGCACTGAACTAGGATCACGCCATTGCACTCCAGCCTGGTGACAGAGTGAGACTCTGTCTCAAAAAATAAAAAGTTACTGAATTATATGCTTTTAAAAAGTGGATTTTATGGTAGGAAAATTATATCTTAATTTTTAAAAAACTTTCTATTCGGAACTTGATACCTACTAGGATGGTTAAAAGAACAAAGTAATAAGTAAATAAAAAATAAAAAGTAAATAAAACAATAGGTGTTGGTGAAGATGTAGAGAAACTGGAAATCTCATTAATGCAATTGTAAAACGGTACAGCCACTTTAGAAAGCAGTTTGGGAGTTCCTCAGATGTTAATTATAGTTACCATATAATTCAGCAATTTTACTCCTAGGTGTTTACCCAAGAGAAATGAAAACATACATAGACAAATACTTGTGAATGAAAGTTCATAGCAGCTTCATTTGTAATAACCAAAAGCTGGAAACAATAGAATACTACACAGCAATAAAAAAGAAGGAACCACTAGGCCAGGCATGGTGGCATGTGCCTTTAGTCCCATCTACTCAGAGGCCAAGGTGAGAGCCCAGGAGTTCAAGACTGCAGTGAGCTGTGATCATGCCACTGCATCCTGTATACCAGCCTGTGTGATAGAGCAAGACCTTATCTCAAAAAAAAAAAAAAAAAGGAACTACTAGTTCATGGAAAAACATGAATTAACCCCAAAAACATTATGCTAAGTGGAAGCCAGAAACCAAAGACTATGTGTTTATATGAAGTTTCTAGAAAAAGCAGAACTATAGACAGAAAGCAGATGCATGGCTGCCTGAGGTTGGGGGTGGGAGTGGCAACTGGTGACAAACTGGCATGAGGGAATTTTTCGCGGTGATGAAAAATGTTCTAAAACTGGAATGTGGTGATTGGTTGCACAACTGTTTAAATTTACTAAGACTCATTGAACTGTATACTTAAAACGGGTGGATTTGTGATATGTAAATTATATGTCAAAAATCTGTTTTTTAAAAATCAGTCAATCTAGACCTCTGGGTATATTTGGATCAGAAAAAAAAAAAAAACTTTCTCCCCACTTCCCCACTTTAGACTCGTCCTCCCACTGACTTGAGCTTTAACTTTGATGCCAACAAACAACAAAGACAGCTTATTGCAGAACTGGAAAACAAAAACAGGTAAGAACGCAGAGGCTGAGCCCACTTCCAGAGTCCAGGATTATCACGTGCGTATCTGATTCTCATTTTCCTTGGATACTAGGTGGCTTTTGACCGCCAAGGAAGACCTTGCCTCAGTGAACCTAGGCTAGCCCAAGTCCAGGGAATGCCCTGGACACTGATTTGTGTCTGCATGCTGTTGATTCTGGTAGTCCACAGCTCTGCTCACCTGCCCTCGGGGGATTCCTTTTAGCAGGGCCTCCTCCCACCCATCCGTGTGACCCCCTCTCACAATTGCGTTTTCCACTCTGCTTCCCAGCAGCATTTTGCTGTATCTAGTCATCTTGTCCTGACCCATTATGCTATGTAGGACTGTCTGGTCTCTCCTTAAAAAAAAAAAAAATGCCATTTAACGGCACAGAGAGCAGACAGCACACCATTATGTACTGAAAGGTAGAAGCCAGGACGTGGAGACCTGACCTAAGGTAACAGGCATAGATAGAGGCAACACAGCTGTCTACTGGGGCATAGGGGACAGGGGGAAGGAAGGGGCGGGGAAGGATTAAGGGAAGTCAGCACAGGACCTGCATCAGGAGGTTGCATGGAGTTCCTTTTTCCTCCTCCCTGAGTGGAACAGAGTAAATAAAGTATTCTGGCTGTAATTTTCCTTTGTTGGAGATTTTTCAGGTCCTTGAGAAGAGTATTTTTATGACTTTTTCCACCACAAAAGATTGCTTTGTTGAGGAAGTGTCAGGTGAAGCAGTATTGAGAAGGTGTCCATTTCACCTCTTGGCCATTTGGAAGCAATCAGGACAAGATTGGTAGAGGAGGCACTGCTAGAGTTGAAAACTTGTAGTAGGGAAAGACGGAGCGTGAGTGAGAAGCACTGTGCAGCCCCTTTCCATTCACCCGTCCTCTCTAGAGAGATCCTGCAGGAGATTCAGCGTCTCCGCCTGGAACACGAGCAGGCCTCCCAGCCCACCCCTGAGAAGGCACAGCAGAACCCCACGCTGCTGGCAGAGCTGCGGCTGCTGAGGTGAGTAGGGACACTCTACCACTTGCCACATGTAATCTACTACGGATGGAACTTATCTGAGGAGACCAAAGGAGTAGGGTAGAATCTGTTGTTCAGTATAAACAATCCTGTGAGAGCAAACCACTGAAGAGTTCACCCATTCAGTTACTGCTTCAGATGTCTGGGTTCCATTAGAAATCACTCTAAAAATGTCAGCCATTATCACAGAACTTAGTAAATACCAGTCTCCTAGCTCCAGGACCAGCAGGGCACTGTTTATACTTCTGTGATTGCTTTAAGAAGACCACTGTGCTGCAGTCCCTCTCTTATCTTGCTAATTTGTCTGACTTTAGAAACGCTTGGCGGGAAGAATGCTTTGCCTTTCCTTTGAGTATATTCTCCTGGCACTTTACAGTCAGTGCAGGGCTCTGCCGAAGGAGAAGGATGCTTCCTGTGCACATCTCTGAGACGTGAAACCCTTGCACCATGGCTTCTAAACAAAGTATCTCAAGAATCAGGAAACTAAGGACATAGGATGAGAATGGGAATAGAGAGCAGCGTCACCACCATATTTGATGCTGTTTTGGAGGGAATGGGGAGGTCTTCACAGAAGTAATCTGATCCATTATTAGGGTCTTATTGCCTATGAGCCTTAGAAAGGGGAGTGTGTGTGTGTGTGTGTGTGTGTACACGCACTCTTCTGTAAGTTAAGACATTATGGAAACTACATTTAGTGACTTCTCACCAGATTTCTAGATTTTCAAATAGTGGGTTCTTTCTGTTTAGGTTGATTTTTAATTTGCTGTCATCTAGGATTCTGTGTAGCCTCTTGTTTCTTTTCCCAGAGAATGGAGATTATTGTTTTCTGTAGATATTCTACTGTTTAGATTTATATCATCAATAAAAGTTGTCATAGTAGAGTCATAAAGAATTTAAACTGTGCAGGTGAAAAAAAATCATTAGATGTATAGAGATTTTCGTTCTCCTAAAAATTTATTTTAGTTTCTCAATGTAGTTAGGCTGAGATTTGGGTGGCTCTGTGGTTCACTGCTGCACGTCTGTGGTGTTAGTACAGCTGGTGTCGTACTAGGGAGGATGAGAGCACAAATGCTGCTGACTTGGGCAGAGTGTAAGTCTAGGCTGTTGGCATAAGATGCACCTGTTGTCTAGTGCCTGATTTTATATCTAGAAAAGCAAAAAGGCCTGTCATCCTGAGTCTAACTGTTGCTGAAACTGGGATTGCTGAACGTGCTCAGTTAAGCTGGAAGGATCTGAAAAATATCTTAGATGTAGTAGCAGGGCGGAGTCCAGGAATGTCACATAGGATAGCAAGAAGCAGAAATGTAATCTGAGACCAATGAGGGTCTGAAGGTGGAGAAATCCGAAAGTATTTAACCTCAAAAGCAGTTCCTATATCACTAAAGAAAGGAGGGACTATTTTAAAGTGTGCTGGGACTATTTTTTATGCCTGTGTACAAAACATAGTGGTCTTCTACCTCACACTAATTAAAAAAACCGACACCAGATGGATTCAACATGAATACAGAACTTTAAAACTTCTAGAAGACTCAGGAGGCTGAGGCAGGAGAATTGCTTGAACCTGGGAGGCAGAGGTTGCAGTGAGCCGAGATCATGCCATTGCACTCCAGCCTGGGCAACAAGAGCAAAACTCCGTCTCAAAAAAAAAAAAAAAAAAAAATTCTAGAAGAAAGTAGGAGAATGTCTTCAGGATTTTGGAATAGAAAGTAGTAGCTCAGAATTACCATGAAAGAAGAAGTTGGTAAATCCATCTACATTAATATTAAGAACTTTTGCTTATCAAAAGACACATAAAGGGCTGGATTCACTTGTAGGTATCTGACATCCGTCTGGTTTTGATCACTATATATGAGGCCAGGGACTGCCAGCACCCAGCTAGTATAATAAAACAAGGTAGACAACTTCACCCATAGGGTGAGTGGCTATGAGCCTTGACCACCAGGGTTGCCTTTTCTTCCTTTATTATTATTTTTAATGGTATGTTGCTTATAATAAAATGTATGACAAATGTGTGTGTGACAAACGTATATGAAGCATAATAGTCAAATGAATACTTATGAACCTACATCCTATTTGAGAACTCATATATGATTAAAACAATGCCATCCATAGAAGTACCTCTCCCTTATCCCATTTCCTTGCCTCCACCTTCCCCACTGGGTGAATGCCTATCCAGAATTTGGTTTATCATTACCTTTTGTTTAAAACAATATTGTCGCATTATCACTATCCTATGTAATAAACTGTTTAGTTTTGCTTTTTGTTTTCTAAGCTTAATAGAAATATTATACTAATATGGTGGGGATAGTCCCAGAGGACTTCCCTCTCCACCCCTATCCCCACCATATTAGCCTTTAGGATCGTTCTGTGTGGTTGGATGTAGCTGTAGCTCATTCATGTTCAGCTTATACCATAATTGTTTGGTCACACACAGTACAGATAAAGAATATCACATCCAGGCTCAGGAGTTCAGGGGACGAAGTCTTCCTAGAACATTGAATGAGTAGATCCTTCTTCTCAAGGGTCTACTGCGCTGGAAATTTAGGGAGTATGAAGACTAGAAGACAATGAGTCCTTCCTAAAAACTTATAATCTGGTTTTGGAACAAAACATAAAATAATTTGGTAGTCAGTTAAATAATATTGTGCAATGTCAATAAACAGTATGGATAAGAAATCTGTGTAGAGAAATATATATATATAATATAATGTATATATGCACACAAGATTTTTACATATATAATACCTATGTAATATAGGTATTATATCTGTATTTATTCCCTACCACCTTTGTGTGTCTAATTTTCCTCTGGAAGCATTCAGACCAATGGAGGTGGTAGAAGTTGAGCTAGACCATGAAAAGTAGATAATGATTTGGATGGAATGTAGGACAAAACATTTCAGATTGGAAGTGCGGTTGGGGTTCAGCATGATTCCCCCAAATAATTATGGCACATTTCAGAAAAGGGAAAGAGTCTTGGAACTAAGAATTTCTTTTCAATCATTCATTACATCAATCTTTAGAGTGCCAGTGATAGGAGCTACAATTAGCCAGGCAATTGAGATCAGATTCTAGAAAGTCTTAATTGTTAGGTCATTGGAAGCCCTTGGAGAGTTTCAAATCATGGTTTTCGTAAGTTCAGTAGATGTTAATTAGGCGATACTGGATGCATGATATTTTCTTAATCTTTCAATACATGCAAAGATGAGTAAGGCCCATCCTCTGACCTCAAGGATTTTGCATCATGATAGGAATGGCAGCAGTAAAGTAAATTAAGTACCACTGAGGAGCACTAATTACTGTAGTGCTTAATCAAGCAGTCCCTGCTTAAGTGATCAGGAGCAGCTTCCTGACAGTGATGTTGGGTCAGACATTAAGGAATGAATAATATTTGGAAGAGAAGAGAGGTGAGTTATAAAATGATGGAGCCCACTTAGGAAAAACGAACCATAAGCTGGAGGTCCAGATACAAAGGGCATAAAATAGGAGGTGCAGTGCTAAGGATAGGAATGTAGATGGGATCTAGAGCTGCACTATCCAATAGAAATGCAGGCCACATATGTAATTAAAAATTTTCTAACAGCCTCATTGAAAAACCAAAAAGTAATAGGTGTCATTAATTTTAATACTATATTTTACTTAACCTGATATTTTCAAAATATTATCCTTTCAACATGTAATCAGTATTAAAACATGATCAAGATATTTTGCTTTTTCCTGCACTAAGTCTTTGAATTCCAGTGTGTATGTTACAATTGCTGTGCATCTCAATTCAGCCTAGCCATGTTTCAGGGGCTCAGTAGTCATGCGTGGCTAGTGGCTACTGTGATAGACAGCGTAGGTCCAGATTGTGCAGGCAAGGGTCAGTGATGCTAGAAATTCTGTTGAGATCATTATGGGATGATGAAATAAACATAGCTTTGCTTTGAGCAGCGGTTGAAAGTTCATAGAACACTTTCATATTTATTACCTTATATGATCCTCAGAATATTGTTGCTGTTACTAATCCCCTTTTAGAGGAGAGAAAACTGAGGCCAAGTGACTTGTCTAAGGTTGCATATTTGGTAAATACTGGGGCTGATACTCAACTTTGAGGCTGTTCACTTTTATTCCACTGCTCTTTCCTCACCATAAAAGATGAAAGAGCCAGGTGCGGTGGCTCACGACTGTAATCCCAGCACTTTCAGAGGCTGAGGCGGGTGGATCACTTGAGGTCAGGAATTCGAGACCAGCCTGGCCAACATGGTGAACCTCCATCTCTACTAAAAATACAAACATTAGCTGGGCATGTTGGCGATGCCTGTAATCACAGCTATTTAGGAGGCTGAGGCAGCAGAATCACTTGAACCGGGGAGGCGGAGGTTGCGGTTGAGCCAAGATCGTACCACTGCACTCCAGCCTGGGCGACAGAGTGAGACTCCATCACACACACACAAAAAAAGCAGGATTAATCACAAAAGGAGACTGTTTCATGCTTGAGGTAAGGAGTGCTTAGATAAAGTGAGAGAAATGGGAATAGAAAGATAGGCACATAAATTTTCCAAGAAAGAATGATCTGAATTGAGTTATTGATTGAATATAGGATATAAAGAAGAAAGTAACAAAGAGGACTGAGTTTTTCAGCCATGACACCTGGAAGGAAAAACAGCAGAGACAGGGAAAAGAGACAGAGACAAGGAAAAAAAAAGAGACAAGGAAAAAAAAGAGACAGAGACAAGAAAACCATTTAGGGAGAAAAGTCTTTAGTCTGGTTTTGGACATATTGAGCTAGAGTAGATGGCATAAAATCTATCCTCAAGGAAAAGCGACTGTTCTTAGACACAGGGAGCCGTCCTGATCTGTCACCCTTCTTGAATCTGTCTAGTGCCGAAAGTACTTACTACTGAACCGTGTTTTCTCTGAGCAGTTTAATATGGTTTCTCTACTATTAATCTAAATTTGGGCTAATTTTATATGTTTTTCAAAAGGCATTGACTTTCTAAAGAGTTTTTTAATCATTAATTCACTCTGGTAATATGAATAATACCTTTATATAGTCATGTAAACTTTCCAAAGCACTTTTACCTATTATTCTCAGAACAGTCCAGGAAAGTAGGCAAAACAGACATTATCACCATTTTATGAGGTATTGGATGCTAAATGACTTGCTCAGAGTCTCATAACTGGTAAGTAGCAGGATCAGGTCTGAAATCCATTTTACCTGGCCTTAGATCCATCTTTGAGGGTTTCTTTATCTGATGGGCTTCTCCTCTTGGATAGGCAAAGGAAGGATGAACTGGAGCAGAGGATGTCGGCCCTGCAGGAGAGCAGGCGGGAGCTGATGGTCCAGCTAGAAGAGCTGATGAAGTTGCTAAAGGTAAGAGCCTGTGGCCCACGCTCAGTTCTTGTCATTCTTCTCCCACCACAGCCTCAGCTGCTGCCTCCCTGTGATGTCAGAATAGGATGAGGCCAAAGGCTTGACTTTAGCCTAGAATCAGTTTTCAGATAAATTTAGCCTAATTGGGTATAAAAGTCATCTAAATTAGTACAAAGCCAGATTATTAAAAAATTAGTAACTGGAAATAGGATAACGTCTCGAGCAGTTGCTTTTATGAATAAATAAGAATGTTTATAAATAGGATATTAGCTACGTAAAAATGAATAATATTTCTCAACTACTTTGTGTTTGTTTGTTTGTTTGTTTGTTTTGAGATGGAGTCTCACTCTGTCACCCAGGCTGGAGTGCAGTGGCGCAATGTTGACTCACTGGAACCTCTGCCTCCCAGGTTCAAGTAATTCTCCTGCCTCGGCCTCCTGAGTAGCTGGGATTACAGGTGCCCACCATCACACCCGGCTAATTTTTTTGTATTTTTGGTAGAGATGGGGTTTTGCCATGTTGGCCAAGCTGGTCTCAAACTCTGACCTTAGGTGATCCACCCACTTCAGCCTCCCAAAGTGCTGGGATTACAGGCGTGAGCCATTGCTCCTGGCCTTAAGGTTTCTGTTAAGACAAGTTTTCAAATATTCCATTTAAATACTTAACAAATATTAAGTGTCCTATTTCAATAAGTAGTACAGAGACCACTGTATTAGGGTTCTGCAGAAAAATTGGACCAGTAGAATATATATAAAGGTATCTAAGAGGGGATTTATTATGGGAATTGGCTCACACAGTCATAGAGGTAAAGGAGTCTCATGTTAATGCCATCTGCATCCTGGAGAACCAAGAAAGCTGGTGGTGTCATTCAGTCTGCCTCTGAAGGGCTGAGAACCAGGGGAACTGATGGTGTGACTCCCAATCTGGGTGGTGGGTTGGGAGATGGGTGGTGTTGGGTTGCTGATTTTAAGTCCCAGAGTCCAAAGGCCCAAGAACCTGGGGAGCTCACATGTCTGAGGGTATTGACTATTCACAGTAGTCAAACATTGGAACTAATCCAAATGATCATCAGCAGTAGAATGGATTGTGAAGTTATAGTCTATTTATAGCATGAAATTGTACAATAATTAAAGTGTACAAACTAGAGCTACACCCAAGAGATTTCTTCTATCCAAGTCCTCAGTGGATTGGATGATGCTGCCCATGTTGGTGAAGGCAGATCGTTTTTCAGTCTAATGATTCAAATGCCAATCTCTTTTGGAAACACCCTCACAGACACACCCAGAAATTATGTTTTACCAGCTATCTGACTATCCTTTAATCTGGTAAAGTCAACACATAAAAATAACCATCACACAAACCAACTTAATTAAACCATTCTAATAAGTAACTTTACTATATTAGGAGTAAGATAGCATACTAGCTGTAGGTTTGGGATACTGGGGAACTAAATACATTCATAATAGGTCAGGTCTATCTTGTGGTGTGATCATAGCTCACTGTAACCTTGCTTGAGCTGGGTCCAAGGGATCCTCCTTCCTCAGCCTCCTGAGTGGCTAGGACTACAGGCACATGAAGTCTATCCTTGTTGAAAGCTATATTACAACCCCTGTACCCCTGAGCAAAGAAAGGCATGCTTGGCATTTGAATGCCCTCCCCCTGGACAATTTTATTGGCATTGAACAGAAATATCTACCTGGTTACATAGCAGCAATACCAGGATACTTGCTCCTGCTATTACTTTCTCAGGTCCTGCCCAGCGATGCTGAGAACCCACTGCATTTTGTAGTATGATACCGAGTTAACAGCCAGGGAAAATCACAAAGTGTAGAGTGCCCCCAAAGCCAGATGACAGGAGTGAATTTAATCTTGTGATAAAAGGGAGTCATTGGAGGTTTTAAAAATAACAGTTTAGGAAAATAGACAGGACAAGTTAGAACGGGGAGAAACTAAAGGATAATAGGAGACTAATGTCATCCTCCAGGCCCGAAGTGACAAGGATCTTAACCCCAGGAGTGGTAGCCCAAGAGAGTATCAGTTTAGAGACTTTCTCCAACTTCTGCATTCTAAGTCAGTCTCTTAGTAATGAAGCTAGTGGGCATCAGCAACTTGGATAAATGTAGCATTTGTGTTTTAAACTGAATTTTGACTTGCTCAAGACAATTACTGTTTTGTTATGAGCTGAGTTGTTGGTGGTGTTGGTGGTGGTGGTGGTGGTGGTTGTTGTTGTTTCCCCCTAGCTTTGGCCCTGAGTATTTGGGTTGTTTTGCACAGATATGTTTCTACATTAACCCTGTTAGCAGGATTTTTCCTCAGAAATATTTTGTGTCTAAATGGGTCTTATTTAAAGAAAATCTTATGTAAAAATGTGGCCTAAATCCCTCGAATAGTTGTCAGATACCCAGCTAAGCAACCTAGCCCCTCACTCTAAACAGCAGGGATGTACTTAAACATACCTGGCCTGTGTAACATCTCCAGCCTCATGGGGCTTTAAAAGCCCTGCTCCCATGGAGTTAGTACACCTGTGGGACAGGAGATAATAGGGTATCCAGTCGGGCGCAGTGGCTAACACCTGTAATACCAGCACTTTGGGAGGCCAAGGTGGGTGGATCACTTGAGGCCAGGAGTTCAGCCTGGTTGACATGGCAAAACCCCATCTCTACTAAAAATACAAAAATTAGCCAGGCGTGGTGGCACATGCCTGTAATCCCAGCTACTCAGGAGGCTGAGGCGGGAGAATCGCTTAAACCCAGGAGGTGGAGGCTGCAGTGAGCAGAAGTTGCACCACTGCACTCCAGCCAGGGTCACAGAGTGAGACTCAGTCTCAAAAAAAAAAAAAAAAATAGGGGATCCACTCACCTCTTCCCTGTGTCACATCCCCTTTTCAGAAAGATGTTTTCAAATATTACCCAAGCGTAGATGGGAAAGTCCCAGTGCCCCAATGTGATTTTTGTAAAAGGCAAAAGGTTTATGTAAACTGAAGTGAAGCCAGAGTGCATCTCCCCTAAGTAACCTTGTACCATTGCCTTTCAGTTGGATTGTCTTAGCGATCCCCAGAACTACTGACCCCAAGCCCCATGCATGCCACTGTGGCCTTCTAGTGTACCGCTGATGCTTGTATTCAAGGGCTAAGCAGAATGAGCTAATGCCCACAACTCTACTCCCAAACCCCGAGTTTCTTTATATTTGTAGCTGTAATTTCAGTAAAATAAGCAGGACACTGCTGCCCCTGTAGGATCCCCTGCCAGGTTCTTAAATATCATTTACCCATCTGACAGGCTAAGGCAATTCAGACTGGGAGGAAGAATTTGCAAACACAAATCCAGGAATGTTGTCTTTCTATCCATTGGCTAGAATTCATAGTCGAAAATCTCATGCCTTTAGTGTCCAGCTTCCTAAAAGAATTACCACGTAAATCTTAATTTTTGTATTATATGCATACCTAAAAGGTCACACACAGGAATTACTGACTTCTATGAAAATTTCAGTGTTTTCCTACTATTAGAAATATATATTCATCAACCCATAAAAGTACCCTTTAGAATCCCAATTTTAGGCCAGGTGCAGTGGCGCACACCTGCAGTCCCGGCACTTTGGAAGGCCGAGGTGGGTGGATCACCTGAGGCCAGGAGTTTGAGACCAGCCTGGCCAAAGTGGTGAAGCCCCATCTCTACCAAAAATACAAAAATTACCCAAGCATGGTGGTGCATGCCTGTAATCCCAGCTACTTGGGAGGCTGAGACAGGAGAATCACTTGAACCCAGGAGGCAGAGGTTGCAGTGAGCCAAGATCACACCACTGTACCCCAGCCTGGGCGACAGAGCAAGAAAAAAAAAAGAAAATCCTAATTTTAATTTAAAAGGGTTGTCTGCTTTTATTGATGTTCAGTATGCTAGCATTGAATTCTCTCATAAAATAGCCGGAAGCAGCTAGTCAAATGGACAATCAGGCCACATGGTCTGGGATACTCATAAATTAAAATACATCACACAGTAAATTTTCATGCCACAGAGAGTTCTTTTATTCTACTGCGCCAGGAAACTATTATGTGCTTTATCTTCTATCTGAAATGATAATTTAAAGAAGCATACATAAGAAGTGACATCATTGTTAATTCATTCAACAAAAATCTTAATCCTTTTTTGGAATAAAGCAGGGTTAAAATTAATTTTTTTTGTTTCTTTAACAAAAATCTATTGAGTTCCTAAGTGTCACATTAGGTATTTGGCATATCGTGGTGACTAGACTCAATCCCTGATCAATCAAGGAGTATCAAGGACCCTCCTTCTTTGTTTTTTGTTTTTTGTCTGAGATGGAGTCTCACTCTGTTGCCCAGGCTGGGGTGCAGTGGCACAATCTTGGCTCCCTGCAACCTCCACCTCCCAGATTCAAGTAAGTCTCCTGCCTCCTGCCTCAATCTCCTGAGTAGTTGGGATTACAGGCACCTGCCACCACAACCGGCTGATTTTTGTATTTTTAGTAGACAGGTTTCACCATGTTGGCCAGGCTGGTCTCGAACTCCTGAGCTCAGGTTATCCACCCACCTTGGCCTCCCAAAGTGCTCGGATTACAGGTGTAAGCCACCCTTTATTCTTTTTAATGACATAATGTAGACTAACAGGCATTCATGTTTCTCTACATATCTTTCCCTTATACTTTTTACCTGATTAATGAGTATTAATTAATTGCTGGCCTCAAAAAAACTTCCTATTTAATCTAGAAGTGTTTATATGTTGGTGTTTCTAATCTATGTTCTACTTCATTTTCCATTTGTCTGATATTGCTTTTGAAACTCATTTACCAGGCCAGGCGCAGTGGCTCATGCCTGTAATCCCAACACTTTGGGAGGCTGAGGCGGGTGGATCACCTGAGGTCAAGACCAGCCTGGCCAACATGGTGAAATCCCACCTCTACTAAAAATACAAAAATTAGCCAGATGTGGTGGTGCACACCTATAATCCCAGGTACTCGGGAGGCCGAGGCAGGGGAATCACTTGAACCCAGGAGGCGGAGGTCACAGTGAGCCAAGATTGTGCCATTGCACTCCAGCCTGGGTGACACAGTGAGACTCCATCTCAAAAAAAAAAAAAGAAGAAAAAAAGAAACTCATTTACCAGATGAATTCTGCAGTTTTGAATTTCAACCTCATTTGCAAATGCTTATCTAGTTTGAGTGTAAATTTTTGTGTAAATGACTGCAGTGGCTATGCCATTGCTTTGGCCACCTTGCCAGAACTCGTTCATGTGGAAGAGACTCACATGTTTTTAGGTGACATAAGCAGTTCTAAGTTTACACTTTATAATTAAGGTATTACCCCCTTTTAAATCACGTTGGCTCTATCCCTTGTCATCAGTCAATATTTAGTGACCCCAGCTGACTAGTTGATAACACAGAGGTTCTCAGACCTGGGATCTGACCTGTTTACTGTGTTGACAGAGCCTTAAAGGCTTTATCTGAATAAGTTTTGTGAGTTTAAATTATACAACACTATCCTAAATAACACTATGCCAAAGTCCACTCTCTCCCCAATACCAGGCCACATGGAAGGCCTGTAAGTCCTGGAAGCCCTGCCCTGCCCACTGTCCCCAGCCTAACCTGATAGATATCTACTGCAAATTATGGTTTCTCTTCTGACAAACTTAAATTGCAATCACCAGATGTCCAAGTATGAAACATTGCTTTCTGAAATTTCCCTATTCTGTTGAGCCCCAGCAGTGTTCTCTTTAATACCAAACCTGGAGAAAACTGAAAGTAGGGAGAAGTCTTAGAAACAGTTCTAAGAAATTACATACTGGTCTTCTGACCTCAGATACAATTTCAGCCTGTTAGGATTGCCCCATCCTCCCCAACCATCGCACTTTCCACTTCAACACAGTGCCAGCAATGAAAATACATTTTATAATTGTTTAATAACTGTCCTATGACTGTTTGCCTTGCCTCATGAATATAAGAAAAGTGTCCTGCCCCAAAGGGAAGTCTGGCAAGGAAGAGAGCTTGCTTCCTAACTGCAAAGCAGGTGCAAAAGCAGAAGCGCTCTAAATCCTTCCCGCTGCCAGAGCCAGTGTTCAGTGCTCTGTGCCTGGGCTCCTGTGAGTTTGGCTTTGGTCAGGCATCCAGCATCTGGCCTTGATTGTGAAGAGCACCTTCCTGTGCTGAGTTGGGAGTCTCCTTAAGAGATTTCTCGGTGCCCATTTATTTCTAGTCCCTGTCTGTCCCTTGCAGTAATAAAAATTATGTTCTCCAAGTGTTTACTCACCCTCTCCCTTTCGTAATTCCTTTGCTTTACTGAGGTCTTTCTCACCATTGCACCCAGGTCTGTAGACTGTGTGGGAGCAGGAGCACTTACCCATTCCTAAGACTTCCTAGGCACATACATGTTCAGTAAAAACTGGCTGCACGGATTGGTCCAATTTAAATAGAACCATTGCACAGCTTTTAGATTTACATAGTAGGCCAAAGAGCTGAGTCTCCCTGAACACAGTGACCCATGGTGAGGCACAGAAAGAGGAAGTGGAAGAGACCCATTAAAAGACAGAGTCGATGAGTAACAAAGAACTGAAGAAAGAGAAACTTGAAAGTATTCTCTTTATCCTTTTTCCTACAGTGTCTGATAGTGCATTCATTTGGGCAGTCAGCTAATAGCCAGCAAGTGCCTGCTCTATGTTCCATCACCATAAGGTTCTAAAAGACAGAGACCGGCCAGGTGCGGTGGCTCATGCCCATAATCCCAACACTTTGGGAGGCCAGGGTAGGTGGATCACCTGAGGTCAGGAGTTAGAGACCAGCCTGACCAACATGGTGAAACCCCATCTCTACTAAAAATACAAAATTAGCCGAGCATGGTGACACATGCTTGTAATCCCAGCTACTCCGGAGGCTGAGGCAGGAGAATCGTTTGAACCCGGAGGTGGAGGTTGCAGTGAGCCCATATCGCACCACTGCACTCCATCCTGGGCAACAAGAGTGAAACTCTAACTCTGTCTCGATAGATAGATAGATAGATAGATAGATAGATAGATAGATAGATAGATAGATAGATAGATAGATAGATAGATAGATAGATTGATTAGATAGATAGATAGATAGATTTAGATGACAGAGACCAGTTCTTTATGTTTCCAGTGCTTTCTGCATAAGAGGTACTAAATAAACCTGTATTGAATTAATGAAAAACTGAGGTCAAGAATTCTTTTTTGAATGACCTTTCAGGGTCTCCAAACAGTTTCCAGTTTATTGGGGGAAGTGGGTATGTATGGGACTCACTGAAAAAAAAACAAAACAAAAGACTGTGCCTGAAAGTAAGTAGACGGGGGTACAGTTCCAACATGTTTGGAACATGTTTCCAACATGTAAGGAGAGGGGACCAAATAAGAAAAGAACCTGTCGTGGGCAGAATTGCTAGTTGGGAAGTGATGAGAGCAGTGGGTCTCAGACTTGTATGCACCAGAATCAGAGACGAGATTGAACGCATTGCTATGCTCCACCCCTAGAGCTTCGGTTTGGTGGGGATAGAGTGAGGCACAAAGTTTACATCTCTGACAAGTTCCCAGGTGATGCTGATGCTGCTGGTCTGTGTTCCATGCATTGAAAACCACTTGCCTCGATAAATGTACCTAAACACATGTGAATATTGTGAATGATGAATATAGAATTATTATTAGAATTTCAAGTCATGGTTGCACTTCCTCTTTCAGATTCCCCTAAATAGCTATGTGAACCTTAGGCAGGTCAGGCCCGCTAGGCCTGTTTGATCTATAGTAAGAATGTTGGCGAGGTGGTTTCTAAGGTTCTTTCCTTCTAGCTCTAGGAGTTAGCATCGAATCACTCGCCCGGCCGAGGCCTGCTGCTTGCTTCGTCCTCTGATGCTCCTGTGGGGGACGGGGCCTTTGATCTCAGCACCCATGGGCCTGGCCTGGTTTGCCTCATTTTTCCATCATTTCTTCCCAATGTTTGTGGTGATGGGCATTAATTTCTCTCCTTTTTTCCTCTGCCTTTTTTTTTTCCATCTTCAACACTCCAGGAGGAAGAGCAAAAGCAGGCAGTAAGTGAACTTCGGAATTTCCCGCCGGACTCTTGCTCCTTTTGCACGTTCTTCCTTTCCTCATATAAATATTTCTCCTCTTCTCTCTGCACATCATCTCTGAAGAGGGTTTTATGTGTAAAACCCCCAGTGGTTCTCCCCATGGTGTTGTAAAATGGCCTAAAAGTTCAAGGCATGTTTACCCAGTAGAGCATGTTCTTACTTAAAACCAGAGCTTGTTAGTACCTATCTGTTGTGCTCATTGAAGTGTGCATGATTAGCCAGGCTACCATTGCATTTTCCTCCTCTTTCATTCTCTGTTGTCGTGTGTCTGGAGTGATTTTAATTGCTTGAAACAACTTTCAGGGTGCTGGGGTGACCTCATGTCATGAATGAATGTGCATGAAAATGAGGACTTCTTTTGCTAACTATAGATGTCCTGCAGTCTTGACTAGGCTTCTGGATGCTGGGGCTGTGCTAGCCTTCTTTTTTTTTTTTTTCCAGACGGAGTCTCGCTCTGTCGCCCAGGCTGGAGTGCAGTGGTGCAATCTTGGCTCACTGCAAGCTCCGCCTCCCAGGTTCACACCATTCTCCTGCCTCAGCCTCCAGAGTAGCTGGGACTATAGGCGTCCGCCACCACGCCCGGCTAATTTTTTTGTATTTTTAGTAGAGACGGGGTTTCACCGTGGTCTCGATCTCCTGACCTCGTGATCCACCCACCTCGGCCTCCCAAAGTGCTGGGATTACAGGCGTGAGCCACCGCACCCGGCCTGTGCCAGCCTTCTTAACAAAATTACTGATGACTGAGACACTGACTCCACTTGCAGTGATTTCCTGTTCAGAACCTACTCCAGACAGAGCTCGTGTTTTTCTGAGCTGTATGGCTATTGCATGGTGTTTGGGGGAGTTTTATGTTTGTTTCTATTTTTCCTGATAGCCACTGACCCACACAAGAAAGTCAATTGCAGGCTTATCTACAATATTAGCACCATATGTTTATATAACATAGTAAGGTTTCAAAGCATACAATTTTAAGCTGAAGCTGAGTTTTCGTTTACCTTGGAGCTTTTTTATCCTTTGGGAGAGAAATATAAAACGTTTAAATTTTAAAATTTGCCTTTTTTTTTTGAGACGGAGTCTTGCTGTGACTCCCAGGCCAGAGTGCAGTGGCATGATCTCGGCTCACTGCAACCTCCGCCTCCCAAGTTCAAGTGATTCTCCTGCCTCAGCCTCCTGAGTAGCTGGGACTACAGGCACGCACCACCACACCCAGCTAATTTTTGTATTTTTAGCAGAGACAGGGTTTCACCATATCGGCCAGGCTGGTCTGGAACTCCTGATCTCATGATCCACCTGCCTCAGCCTCCCAAAGTGCTGGGATTACAGGCGTGAGCCACCACGCCCGGCCTACCCATTTTTTTAAAAAACACAGATGTATACATGTTTTAGGTTAGGAATATAAAACATTATAATTTCTAGCTACGAGAGCAATGGGACCATAGAGTAAAGGCGAGAGGAAAGGAAAGAAGAGATCGGTAGTGAGGGGAGGAGGTGAGAAGAGGGTACGGAGGAGACAGACTGTCAGGGGGAAAGAAGATGGTGCATGGCATCAAGAGTGGCCAACAACCCAGAAATATGACGGCTTTCATGGAACAAAAGTGCACTTGTTTTGGTTTTTGCTAGGTTTGGTTTTGCTTTTTTCTTCTTCATTCACACTGAGTTTATTGCTTCCATCTCTGGCGCTTCTGCATCAGTAGGTACATTTACATGGGCAAAGCCAAACAGGATGGAAATCAAGCCCAGCCATTACATGCTTCTTCCAGGAAGTGACACGTATCACTTCCTCTCCATTTCATTGGCCAGAGCAAGTCACATGACCACACTTCACCTCAAGGGGGCTGGGAAGTCTAATCCTTCAGTTTGTCCAGAAGTCCCAGAGAAGGAGATGTTGGAAATACCTCCCCCAAGTAGACGAATGAGTGAGACTGTTGGAGGGAGAGGAAGGAGACTATTTATCCTTCCAGCTCCTGATGTTCTCATCCCCTTGTTATGAAGTATTCCCTTCCTGATGATCCAGGGTGTCACTTCACCTGTTGTTGCTGACCACTAGCATCCCCTCCTTCTCTTCAGCCCTCCATACCCCAGAGATGCACTTTGCAGCTGCAGCTACTTGCTGCAAACCTACTTCCAACAGTCTGCCCAGACTAGCACAGCATCTCCTGATCTCTCTCTGCGTGTGCCTGCTCCAAGTGAGCACAGACTGGAAACACCCTACACCTCACCTGAGAACTCCTTCAGAAAAGGGCAGGCATTGTGGATATTGGTCTTAGTGGTAGCAGTAGAGCTTCCGGTAGACATTTAATTTTTAAAATTTTTATGGATTACCATGTAATCCAAGAAACAGGAATTGCCACTGCTGTGATATTAGTTCTCAGGTCAATTTAAAGCTAGCCTTGAGCAGACAGGGGATTAAATAACGTGTCCGTTTCAGTGACCTTTCATTCTTTGTGAGATCACCATCCCTTGAAGTTGGCAAAATGAGAACCTAGACTGCTGAAGCCTGCCTCTAATGAGCCACTGTAGGTAGGTATATCTTGGGAGTTCTCCATGGCCAGGGGCCTGAGCTCATGTCCAAGTGCTTACAGTCTCATAGGACTGTCCATAGCGTGAACTGGTACAATTTGTTTTTTCCTCAGCTTTCCCCACCATGGTATGGGGTAAGAAGTGCTGCTTTGTTGACTTAGATAGAAATATCCTTCTGTCCACTTCACAGGTTTAAACTGGACCCATCTAAGTTCAGCTCTGAGGCTCAAATTTGGACTGAATGACTTTACGTAATTCAATGTTTTTCAGATGTACAACTGAAGAGACTATAAAGCTTTAGAACTAGCTTCTGTTTAATCCCCACCATTACTGAGTGACAGGCAAAAACGTAGGAGTATTTAACACAGAACTATGATGTAACCCTAATCCACTCTTCCTTCCTTCCTTCCTTCCTTCCTTCCTTCCTTCCTTCCTTCCTTCTTCCTTCCTTCCTTCCTTCCTTCCTTCCTTCCTTCCTTCCTTCCTTCCAGGTTCTGGCTGGTGTAGTTTAATTTATTTCCTATCAAAATGTCTTACCCTAAATGGGTAAGAAAATAATTGTATAACTTGTTAGCTTGCAAGTAGGGAACACTTTTTTCTTTTTTTTGAGACAGAGTCTTGCTCTGTCACCTAGGCTGGAGTACAGTGGTGCGACCTTGGCTCACTGCAACCTCCACCTCCTGGGTTCAGGTGATTCTCTTGCCTTAGCCTCCCAAGTAGCTGGTATTACAGGCGCCCACCACCACACCGGGCTAATTTTTGTATTTTTAGTAGAGATGGGGTTTTGCCGTGTTGTCCAGACTGGTCTCGAACTCCTGACCTCAGGTGATCCGCCCACCTTGGCCTCCCAAAGTGCTGGGATTACAGGCGTGAGCCATCACGCCCGGCCAAAATTTTAAAAAGAAAAGAATTGTAAAAGACTTTTAAAATGAAGAGTTTATTAGATGTGCTTCCCAAAACTGGCTCTGTAAATCCATTATAGAGAACTTTTGATAGCATCCACCTTCTTGCTTCATTCCCCTTTAGGGATTTACTACTTACTTCTACCAGGATCTCTTTCTACACAGATAACACTCTGACACCAAATGTGTAGGTTTCTTACACCAAAAAATTCAGTTCTCTGCAGACACCAGCTGGATGTCCTACGATTTAGTTCAATTCTGACACTACCTGGAGTTAGGGCAGAGCCCACAGGTTAAGGGCTCTGTCCCACAGGAGTGCCTCACACTTCAGACACCAATCACAAGTAGTGGTTCTCCAGATTACCCACACTTCTGTCCAACTTGGCTACAAATCAGGGCTCCCACAACCCCTTCCTCAGGTTCAATAATTTGCTGTAATGGTTCATGAAACTCCGAGAAGCACTTTACTCACTATTACTGGTGATTTTAAAGGTTATTATAAGGGCACAGGTGACCATCCAAGGTGACGATGTACATAGGGCAAGTTCCAGAAGGGTCCAGGAGCTTCAGTCCCCATGGAGTTGGGGTATATACCACCTCCTGGCATACAGACATGCTCACCAACCGGAAGCTCTCTGAACCCCTCTGTTAGGGTTTTTATGGAGGTTCCATTATGTATGCGTGATTGATTCATTCATTGGCCATTGGTGATTAACTCAATCTTCAGCCCCTCTCCCCTCCCCAAGGCCTGGTGGAAGGGGCTGAAAGTTTCAACTCTCTAATAATGCCTTGGTCTTTCTGGCAACCAGTCCCCATCCTGAAGCTATCCAAGATTCCCGAAGCCCAGTCATGTCATTAGCATGCAAAAGACACGCATATCACTCTGGAGATTCCACGGGTTTTAGAAGCTCTGGTCCAGCCTGGCCAACATAGTGAAACCTCATCTCTATTAAAAATACAAAAATTAGCCGGTCATGGTAGCATGCACTCGTAGTCCCAGCTACTCGGGAGGCTGAGGCAGGAGAATCGCTTGAACCTGGGAGGCGGATGTTGCAGTGAGCCAAGATCATGCCACTGCACTCCAGCCTGAGCAACGGAGCGAGACTCTCTCAAAAAAAAAAAAAAAGAAGCTCTTGTGCCAGGAACCTGGGATGGAGACCAAATATATATTGGTTATATCATAGTATCACAGGGTTACTTTGGCATTTGGGAAACTTGAGAGAAATGGGCAATAACTGTCACTTTAAAAGCTTGGGTGCCGTGATTCTGCCTTCAGCCTCAGCCACTTTTGTGGTGCTTTGAGTGGCATCAGTACCTCCACTGACATTCTTCTGTCTTTCCTCTCTCCCTTCCCCCCTCCTTCCCTTCTCTTTTCTCAGATCTAAGGGTTATAATGAGGGGCAAACTGCCTGGCTATTTCAGATAAGGCTTCACCGTGTGACTGTTCAGCCCATGATTTACCCCTGCAGTTTAACAGGCTCAGGAATTAGGTTGCATCAGTTGAGTGCAGGTCAGTTAAGCCTATGATCATCATCAGACAGTGATTAAAGGACCATGTCTGCCTTTTTCACTATTATATCCCCTGCCTCTAGCCTAGCCTGCCATACAGTAGATACTCAATAAATATTTGCTGAATGATAACCAATATTAATCAATTTTATAAGATTTTGACTGATTGTATGAATTAATAATTGTATTAATTATAAGGGACATAACTAGTTCACATACCTATAGCAGTGATTTTGCTCAAGGCACTCCCAGATAGATCCATTCAGGAGACTAAATTATAGCTCAGAAATATCCTTTATCAAAAGGAATCTGGGCCGGGCATGGTGGCTCACGACTGTAATCCCAGCACTTTGGGAGCCCAAGGCAGATGAATCACGAGGTCAGGAGATCGAGACCATCTGGCTAACACAGTGAAACCCCATCTCTACTAAAAATAGAAAAAATTAGCCGGGCATGGTGGTGCGCCTGTAGTCCCAGCTACTCGGGAGGCTGAGGCAGGAGAATGGCGTGAACCCAGGAGGTGGAGCTTACAGTGAGCCAAGATCCCGCCACTGCACTCTGCACTCCAGCCGACAGAGCGAGACTCCGTCTCAAAAAAAAAAAACAAAAAAACAAAAAACTACCATCGGAGTGAACAGGCAACATACAGAATGGGAGAAAATTTTTGCAATCTACTCATCTGACAAATGGCTAATATCCAGAATCTACAAAGAACTCAAACAAATTTACAAGAAAAGAAAATAACCACATCAAAAAGTGGGCGAAGGATCTGAACAGACACTTCTCTGAAGAAGACGTTTATGCAGCCAACAGACACATGAAAAAATGCTCATCATCACTGGTCACCAGAGAAATGCAAATCAAACCACAATGAGATATCATCTCACACCAGTTAGAATGGCGATCATTAAAAAGTCAGGAAGCAACAGGTGCTGGAGAGGATGTGGAGAAATGGGAACACTTTTACACTGTTGGTGGGACTGTAAACTAGTTCAACCATCGTGGAAGACAGTGTGGCGATTCCTCAAGGGTCTATAACTGGAAATACCATTTGACCCAGCCATCCCATTGCTGGGTATATACCCAAAGGACTATAAATCATGCTGCTATAAAGACACATGCACATGTATGTGTATTGCGGCACTCTTCACAATAGCAAAGACTTAGAACCAACCCAAATGCCCATCAGTGATAGACTGGATTAAGAAAATATAGCACATATACACCATGGAATACTATGCAGCCATAAAAAAGGATGAGTTCGTGTCCTTTGTAGGGACATGGATGAAGCTGGAAACCATCATTATCAGCAAACTATCGCAAGGACAAAAAACCAAACACCGCATGTTCTCACTCATAGGTGGGAATTGAACAATGAGAACACTTGGACACAGGAAGGGGAACATCACACACTGGGGCCTGTCGTGGGGTCGGGGGAGCAGGGAGGGATAGCATTAGGAGATATACCTAATGTAAATGACGAGTTAGCGGGTGCAGCACACCAACATGGCACATATATACATATGTAACAAACCTGCACGTTGTGCACATGTACCCTAGAACTTAAAGTATAAAAAAAAGGTGTCTGATTTCCCAAGAAAGCAAATAATGAAAATAATTTTTTTAAAAAGGAATCTGAAAAAATTTTGTTACGAAAAAAATACAAACACCAAGCTGATTAGTATTATTATTAATTATTAATATTGTTATTTCTGTCTAAAGAAAATACACTGATACATGGCATAAAAATCACCTTATCTTTTAAAGATAATAATCTATAAAATGCATGATATCTATAGTTATTTGCACCATTTGAAAATATTTTAAATATTGCTCAGTAAAAGCCCAGTGCTTACAGCCAGAAATATGGTCGTAAGATTCATCAGCATGTTACAGAGGGACACTAGGGTCACCACAGACTGATTAGGTCCCTACTGGCAATGGTGTTTATGACCATTGGTGCACTTGAGCTATGGGCTGCTCTGGTCTCGATCAAACAGTATCCTAATCCTAGTCTGGAAAGAGTTCAGATGTACCAGTTCATTTTAGGAACATTTTAGGGTTCCATTTTTCCCAGTGACTCAGTGCACCATAAAATTTCACTGCTGGATCTCTAATACCACATTCACTGAGCTATCCAAGGAAAGGGGTTCTGTTTATTCATGAAGGATATGTTTCTTCCAACATTTATCTGATCTTTCCTATTAGAAGTTAATTAATAATGATCATCCGGCTTAAAGACTTAAAAAAACTTTATATACGTTTCATAGAACATTTTATATAATGATCATCAGGCTTAAAGACTGTAACTTTAGACAGTAAAAGTTATGTAAGGATAGGAAGCTCCTTCAGGGTGGCCTTGGCCCAGCTTAGGTAGTGGGCCAGTGGTCCAAAGGGTAATATACCTGGCACTCTGAAAATAATGTAATTAGTGGAATCTTGGGGAATTGGCTAAGAGAACATTGCCACACTTGGGACCTTTCCTTTTACTTCAGTGAGTTTGGCTATCACGTGGGATCTTGCCGTCATGCCCTATCTGATTTCCAAGACCCAGACAAATATCCACCTACAGCTATACCAAAGAGAGCATGGTTTGGCCTGGCTCCAGGAAGCCCCCATTTGTGATCACAGCTCTACCAAATATACCTCAAAGGAAGGGCACTTAATGTTTAGTTAGCAATGGTCGACCCACAAGGGCTCACATAAACCTCATGAATACTAACTTTGTAAGTTTAAGAGAAAGTACTTTCAAAAAAACAAACCTACACAGCAAGAAAAAGAAACCTCCTCTTTGGCCATTAAAGAGATTATTGGTGAACCCCTTGATGTTAGCATGCCTCATGGGTCACGTTCCCTTCTTAGCCTTTGGATACAGTATCACTGGGAAGCGATTCAGATTCACATGCTTCTGCAATCTTCTGGGCTCCCTGGCCCTTAATCCTCCGAAATAGAAGCCTGAATCTACTTCCCAAAAGGCAAAGGATTGCCATTCATTTATTTATTTAGCAGTGTTTTACTATATATGTTCAAGACATTGAGCCTGGCCTGTTGGAGGATAAAAAGAGAAATTGTACACAAATACCACCATCAAATAGTCTGAAAGTTATTTCATGGTTGACATGATACCCTAAATGCAGAAACACAAGCCAGGGTCAGTGGTATCCTGGGCCTCAGGCACCACTGCGGCCCTCCTAAGTTGGCAAACTATACAGATGTCTGTTGGTAAATGAGGATCGCTGTGCTATACATAGGACTCTCCCACAAACCTTTATCCTGGGTCGCAGTCCCAGGATATGTGCATAGACTGCCTGCTACTGCTAGCTCCCTCCCACACATGGCCTCGCAAGAGTCAGCAGGGTGTATTCATCCATCGGTCCTGGCACCTGTACTCACCGTAGGGACCTGGCAGTTTGTTGTTATTTTTTTTCCAAAAAGAGGAAATATCACTACAATACCAAAAATAGGTTTGGTTTTTCTTTTTTTTTTGAAACGGAGTTTCACTCTTCTTGCCTAGTCTGGAGTACAATGGCGTGATCTCAGTTCACTGCAACCTCTGCCTCCCAAGTTCAAGTGATTCTCCTGCCTCAGCCTACCAAGTAGCTGGGATTACAGGCGCACGCCACCACGCCCGGCTAATCTTTGTATTTTTAGTAGAGATGGGGTTTCGCCATGTTGGCCAGGCTGGTCTCAAACTCCTGACCTCAGGTGATCTGCCTGCCTCGACCTCCCAAAGTGCTGGGATTACAGCCATGAGCCACCACGCCCAGCTATGATTTTTCTTTATGATCAAGTATAAGTCTATTTGAGCCCAAAGCTTGAGGATGGCCTCCCAGGAGCAAAGATTCAAATTGCCCTGAATATACATTCTGATTAGCAGCAGTTACAGTGGGTTTAAAAAAAAAATGAAAAGGCAGTTCCTAAGTTGTCTACCAAGAACTTACATTAAAGTAACATAAGCAGGGCACATGTTCTCAGGATCTCCTGAGGGTTGTGTCACAGGCCAGATAAGTTTTAAAAAAATAATAACATAAGCTATTGATTATCTGTACATTGTTCTTTTTATCGCACATCCCAGGAACATGAAGCTAATGAGTGAAGCAGCTAGTCAGTAACAAAATGCCTTTAAACCATTGCCCCCCCGCCCCGTCATGGCAGAGTGGCGTGACTGAAGCCCCATACCTGTGTCTCTCGGGACCTGATAAAGTTTGAATACCTCATATAATTCAGACTTCCCCGAGTTATTTTTGTTCTCATTTCCCCTCTTTTCATCAAGATCTTTCTAGGAAAGCATCATAGATGAACAAAAATGGTTTTGGTTTCTTTTATGTTCAGGAACTTAGTCTTGCATAGCCAGAAGGTTCATTTCCAGATGGTCCTGTCTTGCGTGGTGGGGATGGGGGATGGGTGTTTGTATTTCACTCCCCCAAAACTCCCTGAGCACCTAAGAAGAGTCCGAGGATACAAGAGAAAAGTAGCTTTGGGGTGTATGCCACACCCCCCAATATTTTTCATCACTCATCAATGTCAGGCTGAGAGATTTCCTTACCTACTTCCTAAATTTCCCTCCTGTACTATACTTCTGTCTTTTCCTCTCCTGACCAGAATGCACACAGCATATGAAAGCCATCCTTCAGGGCCTCCAAAAAAATTATCTCCTCAGCCAACTGGAGAAATTCTTCCACTGGAAGAATATTGAATTCCTAGGACACACTGCCTCCCGCAGAATACTACAGACTGAATCTCAGCAAAGCATTAACAGAAAAGGATGAAGAAAAAATGATTTGTAGGCTTGGAGCCTGAGAATCTAGGGAAATGATGGGTGTCATTTACTGAACAAGTGAAAATAGAGATATGATCTGGATTAGGAGGGAACTTTGATCTGATTTTGGACATGCTATTATGTTCCATAGCCAGGCAGTCAAGCAAAAAGATCTGCTAGGTATTTGGACATGTGCAACTGAAATTTCAATGGGAAAACAGGGCTAGCAACGTAGACTTGGAACCCTTCAACACAAAATGAGGATTGAAACCATAAACGTGAGCCTTAGGGAAAACCCATAGTAGACAAAAAGAAGAAGAAGGAGGCAGGAGAAGGACCTTCAGTTCTCTTGGAAGCCCAGATAGTTGCAAGAAGGAGGAAGTTAGTGAGACAATAAGACAAGGAAGCCCGTGAATTTGACAATAAGGAAGTTATCAGCAACTTGGGAAAGAAAATGTTAAATAGAGTAGTAAAGTGCACTCAACTCTGAAAAGTGGGCTTTGTCCTGTCCAACCCCCTCGGCACCACCTCCTGTCAAATAATGTCACCCCACTGAAAAAAGATGTAAATCTTAAATCTGTGAATTACAAGTGAATGGACTGCCCTTCTCACTAATCGAGTCTTGCTGGCTAAATCCCATTTCTTTTTCATCTAAACAAGCACGTAACCTTTACAAACCTCATTTTCCTCATCGGTAAACTTCCAGCTCCACAATTCTTGGATCCTTTCATCATTGTACCAGTTGGTACTCTGGAGAAAGGCTATAAACCTAGAAGGGTCTGTAGAGATCTATTTGGCTTCTGGCCTATAGAGGAATGAATGAATGAATGAATGAATGAATGAAATCCAGTTGGGTTTATTTCAGTGATTTCTCCTTTCCTGACTTTGAAATCCTGTGGCCCTTAGTTCATTGTCTGGGTTTTCTTTCAATAACTTCTTCCCCAAGGTTTATTCATGCCAGCCTCCCACCTGCCACTTTTCCAGACACAAGAAAATATCCTAAGAAAACATCAGCTGCATCCCTGATGCCCTTCTCCTGTGGCTCACCTGCCTGATTCTTGGCCATGTCTCCAGCAGGACAGGTTTCCCTGGCATTCTTCCTCTCTGTTGTGCCTCACCCCAGCATCTTCTCTCAGCATGGGATTGTCTCCATAACTTCACTCTGAGAGCATCTGGAGGCATTTCGTCAAATCATGAAGCTGTACCAGTCTCTAGGGTAACAGGTTTTATAGCTGACCCTCAGGTTGGTTCTGATGTTCCATAGTAACGATAATGCTAAGGTTTGGAGCGTCCTTCATGGAAAAGAACATCTGCTTAGTTTCAGCTAAAAGATGCATGTTATAACAAGTTCCATAGACTCTTACACTCTTCTCCATTTACTGCTAATCATAGTTTAGCAGTATGCATTTGGAGCTGCAATATAGATGCCCTGATGTTTAAAAAAAGAAAAGTAGAAGGCTATTTTATAAAATTACAGGCAATGCAGTTAACTGCAGCTAAAGTTGTGCTTTTTTTTTTTTTTTTTTGAGACGGAGTCTCACTCTGGTGTCCAGGCTGGAGTGCAGTGGTGTGATCTTGGCTCACTGCAACCTCCATCTCCTGGGTTCCAGTGAATCTCCTGCCTCAGCCTCCTGAGTAGCTGGGAGTACAGGTGCGCGTCACCACACCCAACTAATTTTTGTTGGTTTTTGGGGGGAGATAGAGATGGGATTTCATTATGTTGGCCAAGCTGGTCTTGAACTTTTTTTTTTTTGGAGACAGAGTCTTGCTCTTGTTGCCCAGGTGCCCAGGCTGGAGTGCAATGGCACGATCTCGGCTCACCACAGCCTCCACCTCCCAGCTTCAAGTGATTCTCCTGCCTCAGCCTCCCAAGTAACTGGAATTACAGGCATGCACCACCACACCCAGCTAATTTTTTTGTATTTTTAGTAGAGACGGGGTTTCTCTATGTTGGTCAGGCTAGTCTCGAACTCCTGACCTCAGGTGATCTGCCTGCCTCAGCCTCCCAAAGTGCTGGGATTACAGGTGTGAGCCACAGCACCTGCCCAGTCTCAAACTCTTGACTTCAAGTGATCCGCCTGCCTCAGCCTCCCAAAGTGTTGCTACCATGCTCGGCCAAGTGGTACTTTGTTAAATATTTTTTTTTATTACAACAGCTTTTGGGGTACAAGTGGTTTTTGGTTACATGGATGAGTGATTTAGTGGTGAATTCTGACATTTTGGTGCACCCGTCACCCAACTAGTGTACAGTGCACCCAATATGTAGTTTTTTATCCTTCACCCCCCTTCCAACCTCTCCCTTCTGAGTCTCCATAGTCCATTATATCACTCTGTGTGTTTTTGCATACTCATAGCTTAGCTCCCACTTATAAGTGAGAACACACAGCATTTGGTTTTCCATTCCTGAGCTACCCCACTTAGAAAAGTAGCCTCCAGGTCCATTCAGGTTGCTGCAAAAGATATTCCATTCCTTTTTATGGCTGAGTAGTATTCCACGGTGTATATATACTACCACGTTTTCTTTATCCACTCATTGGTCGATGGGCACTTAGGTTGGTTCTTTATCTTTGCAGTTGTGAATTGGGCTGCAATAAACATATGTGTGCATGTGTCTTTTTCATATAATGACTTCTTTTCCTTTGGGTAGATACCCGGTAGTGGGATTGCTGGATCAAATGGTAGGTCTACTTTTGGTTCTTCAAAGAATCTCCATCCTATTTTCCATAGTGGTTGTACTAATTTACTTTCCCACTAGCAGTGTATAAGCATTCCCTTTTCACCACATCCATGTCAAAGTATATTGCTTTTGGATATTTCAATAATGACGATTCTTGCAGGGGTAAGGTGATATCTCATTGTGGTTTTGATTTGCATTTCCCTGGTGGTTAGTGATGTTGAGCATTTTTTCATATGTTTGTTGGCCATTTGTATATCTTCTTTTGAGAAATGTCATGTCATTTGCTAAAGTGGTACTTTTATTATAATAAGGATCCATGCCAGCTCACCACTGCTCTGCACAGATGGCTAACCATAAACCCTTCAGTACTTTTATTATTATGTATTATTAATTTAAATGTATATACAATTCTCTATTAATTGCTTTCACATTGGAAATTTCAACTCCAATTTTTAACCTGCCCAGACCTCAGAAAATCAAGAGAGATTCTAGGAGACTGTCAGATCTGTAGCCACCCCAGGACATCCCAACTGTGCAGAAGATACAGCAGTCTATTCTTGGGCCCTTTGAAGGTCTAACTAACCTGAGGATGCTGGCTGCCTACCCTTCTTTCCACAGCAGCTCACCACCCAGGAAAATAGCCCTGGGCAGACCATCCTCTGTAGGACCTCATGACTAAGTCACCCTCAGCCGTCCTTCTCATTCTCAGCATTAGTGACATTCGGGGCCAGATAACTCTTTTTGCAAGTAGTTGTTATATGTGTTATAGAAAAACATAAGTGTTTTTTTGGTAGAGATGGGATTTCATTATGTTGGCCAATGTTGGCCAAGCTGGTCTCAAACTCTTTTTTTTTTTTTTTTTTTTTGAGACACAGTTTCACTCTTGTTGCCCAGGCTGGAGTGCAATGGCACCATCTCGGCTCACCGCAACCTCTGCCTCCCAGGTTCAAGCGATTCTCCTGCCTCAGCCTCCCAAGCAGCTGGAATTATAGGCATGCACCACCACACCTGGCTAATTTTTTTTGTATTTTTAGTAGAGACAGGGTTTCTCCATGTTGGTCAGGCTGTTAAGGATGTTTAGCAGCATCCTTAACTTTACCCACTAAGCACCAGTAGTAGCCTCTACTCTCAGGCCCCTAGCAGGTAAAATTGCCTCCTTGTTAATTGGAAGCCCTGCTCTGAGTCCAGAGAACCTTTCCCTGTGATCCAAATATGCGCCTCCACGGCGTTCTCAGAACCCATTATCCTGAGGTTTGGCTACGAGAAGGGTGGGACCCCACAGATCCCTCCTCTGCACGTATTTCCTGCTTCTGTTGATGCCGTTATCAGCACCCACCATATCCCTGCCAGCCATCACCAGCCTCCTGCTCTTCCCTCTCAGTTGCCAACTTCAAGTCCATTTTTTCTCCCAAAAGTTGCTCTCCCTCTTTCTATTCCTATACCTCATTCCAGCCTCCATTATCTGTCACCTGGTTTTGGAAAAGCCACTTTATTGATAGAACCCCTGTCTCCTGTCTCTCGTTTCTCAGTCCCTCCATGCCATTGCCCAGAGCTTGATTCCTGAGCACAGACCAGACTGGCCACATCCCTCCCCTCCTTAGAAACCTTCACCGGCTCCTCTTGCCTTTGCCTGTAGCAGGAGTCAGCAGGCATTTTCTTAAAATATTAGAGAGTACATATTTCAGGCTTTCCAGGCCAAACCAGATATTATGTAGGTACTATATAACCATTTAAAATGTAACCATTAAAAAATGTAAAAATCATTCTTGGCTCATGGTCTGTTAAAAAAAAAACAACAAAAAAACAAAAAACAAAAAGCAAAACTGGTGGTGGAAAAAAAATAGAACATTTTATTTATTTATTTAGAGATGGAGTCTTGCTCTGTTGCCCAGGCTGGACTGCAGTGGCACAATCTCGGCTCTCTGCAACCTCCATTTCCCAGTTCGAGTGATTCTCCTGCCTCAGCCTCCCGAGTAGCTGGGATTACAGGCGCCCACAGCCACACCCAGTTAATTTTTGTATTTTTAGTAGAGATGGGGTTTCACCATGTTGGTCAGGCTGGTCTTGAACTCCTGACCTCAAGTGATCTGCCTGCCTCAGCCTCCCAAAGTGCCGGAATTACAGGCATGAGCCACCACACCCAGCCAGAACATTTTATTTTTAATGGTGGTTAGTTGGGCCAGGCATGGTAGCTCACGCCTATAATCCCAGCACTTTGAGAAGCCGAGGCAGATGGATCACTTGAGCCCAGGCATTTGAAATCAGCCTGGGCAACATGGCAAAATTTCATCTCTACAAAAAATACAGTAATTAGCCAGGCATGGTGTCAGCTACCCGGGAGGCTGAGGTGGGAGGATCACTTGAGCCCAGGAGGTCAAGGCTGTGGTGAGCCATGATCTTGCCACTGCACTCCAGCCTGAGTGCACTCCAGACAGAGCAACACTCTTGTCTCAAAAAATAAGAAACAAAAAAATAATAATGTTGGTGAGTTGGATTTTCCACGGATTGTGTAGTTTTCCTATCTGTGGCCTATTATTTTTTAGTTTTTGAGACAGAGTTTCACTCTTGTCACCCAGGCTGGAGTGCAGTGGCACGATCTCGGCTCACTGCAACCTCTGTCTGCCAGGTTCAAGCGATCGTCCTACCTCAGCCTCCCGAGTAGCTGGGATTACAGTTGCGTGCCACCATGCCTGGCTAATTTTTGTATTTTTAGTAGAGATGGGGTTTCACCATGTTGGCCAGGCTGGTCTTGAACTCCTGATTGCAGATGATCCACCCACCTCAGCCTCCCAAAGTGTTAGGATTACAGGTGTGACCCACCGTGCCCAGCCCTTATCTGTGGCCTATTAAATAAACTCTGCAGCTGCTCATTTACAGCTCTGGCTGCTCACCACCGACATTTCTCCTTTCCTGCTACAGGTCTTCCCTGCTCCCCACACTCCAGCTTCACCGCCCCGTCTCACCCCCAATACAGCCTCCTCTCCAACCCAGTGCTTCGGTCATGCACTTTCCCCCGCCTGGTTTGCCCTTCCCAAGCCTCTTCTGCCCATTGCAGTTGTACCCCTCGAGATACTCTCAGCTGCTACCTGTTCTACCACACTTAACCCTGTTCCATAACGTCAGGCCAGGCTGCTTTTCCTCTGTTTCTCTGCTGTGGCACCTGTTACATCCCGTTTGGTGTGCTGGTTGCATACGTACCTGACTCCCTTGGGATAGGCCTGCTGAGAGTGGAGACATTGCCTCAGCTGCATAGCCCCCTACCCCTAGCACCTTTCAAAGTAGAAGAACAATAGGTGTCACTCTATGGAGCCAAGTGTGTGGGGTGTTTCCTGTTCATCCTCACCAACCTGTGAGGTAGATATTGTTATCCCCACTGTACATATGAAGAACCTTAGGTGCAGAGAGGTTAGGTAAGTTGCCCAAGATCACACAGCTAGTAAATGGCAGCCGGAATCCAAACTAGGTTCATCTAGGCTGGGCACAGTGGCACACGCCTGTAATCCCAGCTACAAGGGAGGCTGACGTGGGAGGATTGCTTGAGGCCAGGAGTTTAAGACCAACCTGGGCAACATAGCAAGACCCCATCTCAAAAAAAAAAAAAAACTAGTTTTATCCAACTGCAAAGCCTGGACTCTAACCACTGTGTTACATATAACAGGGACTTAACAAAGTGCCGAGTGTCACTGTTGAATAAGGGTGCCATACCTCACCACACAAATTTGGCTCACCCATAAGTAACATTTAAATTAGACTCATTGAATTTTAAAACCCCACTGATAGGTCCCAGCTGCCTTCCTGCTAATAGATTTAGCTGTCTGAATAAGGACCACATCCTCCTGAGAACCTAGCCTAGTTTTTGTTTCTATTATGCAATCTGAGTGTTCGGCATTCATTGTATAGATATTTTTCCCTTGGTTGGTGAGGTCTCTCATCATTTTGCAGAGAACTGGCTTTGAAATCTTGCAGTGAAGACTAGTGGGATACGGGCCAGGCACGGTGGCTCACGCCTGTAATCCAGCACTTTAGGAGGCCGAGGCAGGTGGATCACTTGAGGTCAGGAGTTCGAGACCACCCTGGCCAACATGGTGAAACCCCGTCTCTACTAAAAATACAAAAATTAGCCAAGTGTGGTGGCGGGCACCCATAATCCCAGCTATTCTGGAGGCTGAGGCACAAGAATCGCTTGAACCCAGGAGGTGGAGTTTGCAGTGAGCCGAGATTGCACACTGCACTCCAGCCTGGGTGACAGAGCGAGACTCTGTCTCAAAAAAAAAGACTAGTGGGATACCATTTTCAAATAGGGCTAGGCAAACTGGGAGAAACAAACAGGAGGTAATTCTGGTCTTGGAATTTATGAGTTTCTCTATCTAAAAGTTTACATTCCAACTTTCTTTTTATCTACAGGTTTATCTTGAGTTTTAATACGTTGTTCTTTGTCCCAGAAATTTAATACACCTTATTCCTTCTACTAAGAAAGATAATTGTACACCTTGCCCTCACTCTTTAATTCTTAGCATAAGCTTTGTCTTCTTTATAATTTAGTGTAACTTGAATAGGGACAGAATCATGAAGATTGAGAACCGTAACTTTCTGTCATGGGCAACACCGTGATCACAAATCATCCAGCAGTCGTAGAACAGCTGCTTCCTGTCTTATTGCAACTTGCCTCACCAGCCGTCACAGTGTGTGACCGTTTATGCATGAGCCCTGAGGTTCCTGACATGTTATGGAAACAAACAGGTGTCACCCCTCTGCAGAGAGACCCCATGGCAGACTTTCTGGTGGCCTCATCCTTCCAACAGACACATGATAGGTAAATGTGTGTTAATGGTGGTAAGAGAGACTTCATAAAACTCTTCAGCCCCTCTCTCCAGTGTCTAGAAGCCAAGTTCATCTTTAAAAGACACCACTTTCATGCTGACCAGGGGCGTTGAAAAAAATAGAAAATAAAAATAAATAAAAGACTCCGCAGCACTTAAGCTTGCAGGTGGGCGCCTCTGCTAAGCAGGGAAGGAGTCCAGGCACATTCATTGCCTGCTTCCTTGCTCACGGCCATTTGGTTGCCTCTCTCCTTCACCCTCATTCTCCATTCTCTGAGTGCTTCCATTGCCAGTCCTAACTCCCAATAGTCTTAACTCTTGTCGTGTGAGGCAATGATTTCCAGCTCTCACAGCAGGACACAGTGCAGCATCAGATAGCCCCATCACCTCTCCCTCGTTTCACTTCCACTTTGAAGAGACAGCTGCATCTTCCTAGCACAGTCACCACCAGCACCAGCTCAAAATAGTTATGTGGGGTTTTTAACTTTTTCTTGAAGAAAAAAATGTACAAAAGCTGTTCTCTACATATCCCAGTTCTCTATACCTTCACAGTTGCCTAAATTTCAGACTTGCAGCAACTCTCTCCCATCATTGTTTTTTGTTTCTCTGAGAGGGCCTCTGAAAATCGGCAGCAAAGAGGCCACTTTGTTTAATTTAAATACACTGCAGCAAAATGAAGGTAATTGTCCACACAGGCCATCTGCTACCTGGCAGGTGTCCATGAGTCAGGGAGCTAGAAATGGAGACTAAAGTGTCTTCCATTCTGTTACCATGATAACAGCTTAGCTCCAAGTTTTAGATGCGTGTGCGTGTGGAGGGGGATGCAGTTATGAATGCTCTGCAGGGGGCATTAACTCTTAAAGTCAGGCTTTTTGCCACAAGTCTCTCTGGCCTTGTTTACCTGACTATAATGTGTGCCAGGAGGATTAAAAATTCTTCCCTGTTCCATGAGGAAAAAGAAAGAAGGGAAGTCCTATTTTTAGAGCCCCTACTAAGTGCCAGGCATCATGCTGGGGCCACCCAAGCATGGCCAAGAACAGTGCAGTATCATTTTCCTACTAAAGACACCGCCTTTCTCTCTGTGCAGCTGGTCTCCTGGCCAGTTCTCTCTGCCACAGCATGTGAGTCCCTGCCTCTGTGCTCAGATGCAGAGCTGGTGAAGGATCCCCGTGTCCTCAGGGCACCTTCTCTGGCATTTTCTGTACCTGTTTTGGCTCCAACATGAGATTGTTTTTATACATAAGAGATTCTCATAATCCCTGTATTCTCGTTTCTCACATTTCCTTACTGGGAATGAAATTGACTATCCCCTGGAAAATCATGGTTAGTGTCAGTCGTCAGAAGTCTTGACTGATCCATGTTCCTTTTAGTCTCAGAAACGTTGTGCTGTGATCCCAATATGCTTAGTTTTCTCCTAGCAGTTTAAGGCAATTAGCAGACCCAGGGACCAGTCCTAGCCTATCTACTGATTTTGTGTGTGACCTTGTGACCTCTCTTAACCTCAGCCTCTTCAAATGAATGTTGGACTAAAACAAGCTAGTTTGCTGGGGTCATGAACCCTCTGAATTTGTAATTTCTGAACACTTTTCTTGGAACATGATGCAGAGCTTTCTCGGGTTCTCAGGGTCTTTGCTGATTTGAAAATGAAGAGCCAGCAGTCTCGAGAGCTTATCAGATTGTAATGTTTCACTGGCTCTACGTTTGCAACAGAACTGTTTCCAACTGTTATACAAGGGACCTCTGTATTGAGAGAACCTGAGTCACAGGGCATTTACTGTGTTTAGTTATTGGTTAGACCCATGATTGGCCTGTGCTGGACTCAAGCCTTTGTTACAGCTTGTACTACAACAAGATTCCACTGTCCTTATATCAGAAAACCTTAAAACACTGAGTAGCACGTTGCAGAGCTTCCCTTGCTTCTCCAGGCGAATTGCCCTCTCCTGGCAGCTGAAACCTAGAGGCACAAGAGTCTTTTGTGCCCATCATTGGACAGCATATCCCCATCCTTGGAGCCACCTGACTAGTTCCTCTACCTTCGCAGATTTCTAGGTGTTTCTCAGGTTTCCCATAATCTCAGGGTGCCAACTGTGATGCCTCCCCCTCCCCAAGTCTCCCACTGTGCCGCGTATTCTAGACTGGTTCGCATTGAGCTCAGTGTTCAGCAGTCTCCATGGAGAAGGGCCTGCCTCTCTGAACATAAAGCCCATCTGTGCTTTGAGACGAGGTGCATTTGCACAGTGCGGTGCCCCATCTTGATTTTTAATATGTTCTGTCTGGCCTGTGCCTATCAAGTAAACAGAATGAACAAACTCCAGCCAGATTCAGAGGTGATTGTCAGCATGTCAGGAATGTTGCTGTGCACAGAAGGCTTCTCAGACTGCATGTGCGCCACACACTCCAGTTTGTACTTATTTAGTTAGAAGGACCTTACTTCAGACTCTTTCCTGAGATAGTTCCATCTTATACAGAGTATCCTGCTCCCTACACCTCCTCATCAGCATCATCTGCACAAGGCCTAAGTGGCCAGCAGCTATGGTACTGACTCCACTCGTGAGAAAGGAAAGTTAGAAGCAGAACATGCCATGACGGGACCGAGATGCTGCTGGGACCCCAGAAGAGCATTCCTCACTGACAGAATGGTCAGAACTGAAGCAAAGTGTTGGTTCTTGCCATGTCTGAGACGAGGTTAACTTAGCGAAGATCATAGGTCACAGAATTTTATATCTGAAAAATACAGTTTTTATCCAGTTGAGTTCCCTCAGTTTACAAATAAGACTGAGCCCCAGAAAACTTAAAATGCATGTGCTACAGAATCAAAAGAAGAGCCCAGGTCTCCCAACATCTCACTCTGTGCCCTTTTCACTGAAGCACGCTGCCTCCTCAGTGCTCACCTGGGAGGTGGTAAGAGCCAGAGAGCCTGCATCTTTCCCTATTCTTCAGGGTCATTGAGTTTGCAGCTGAGAAATGCCTCTAGGCCCTGGTCATGATTGACAAAGTGAAGAGGTTGAGTCTTTCGGTGACAGCCTGATGTACTCGGGGCCCTCTGCATGCTCCCAAATCAGGGAAGTTTTTTTCTCGACTGTGTGTCCCTGCCTCTTGCCTCATCTGGAGGCCTCTTTCCTGGGCTCTTTGGCCTGTTCCTCTGAGAGCCTCTGGTCCTGGTCTCGCAAATGTCAGAATTCATCCACCTTCTCTCTGTTCACCAAATGTCATCATATGGGATTGATCTAATGTATTTTTTAAAATTAACCTTAGCATATGAGTTAGCTGTTGCTGCACAACAACGTACCCCAAAACGTAGCTGCTTCGGAGAACACATGTTTACTAATAAATAACAAGTATAGATTACCTCACAGCAACTCAGCTGCTGTCTTCCCGGACCCCTCAGTTCAGTGCCTCTCACAAGGCTGCCATCAAGGCGTTGTCACCTCAAGGCCCAGCAGCACGTGGCTCTTGGCAGGACTCAGATCCTCATGGTTCCTTGGACTCAGGGCCTCAGTTTGGTGCTGGCTGATGGCTGAAAGCCACCGTTGGTCCCTGCCACAGGGCCCATCCCCAGGGCAGCTCACAGAATGGCAGCTGGCTTCACCAGGACAAGGAAGCAGGAGAGAGTGAGAGCAAGGAAGAGAGTCAAGAGTCTTCTATAACCCCTCCTTGGAAGTGATATCCCACTTGTCTGATTCATTAGCAGCAAGTCACTAAGCCTAGCCCACATTGAAAGGCAGGAGACTCCACACGGATATGAATGCAGGGGAGGGTCCCTTGGGGCCATCTCAGAGGTCTGGTGACCACATTTGCTTATCTAGTTAAAGTATCTCACATAAAGACTCACTGGTTGGCTGGGCCCAGCACTCCTGTAATCCCAACACTTTGGGAGGCCGAGATGGGCAGATCACATGAGGACAGGAGTTCAAGACCAGCCTGGCCAACATGGCAAAACTCCGTCTCTACTGAAAATACAAAAATTAGCCAAATGTGGTGGTGCATGTCTGTAACCCCAGCTACTCAGGAGGCTGAGGCACGAGAATCACTTGAACCCAGGAGGTGGAGGTTGCAGTGAGCCGAGATCACACCACTGCACTCTAGCCTGGGAAACAGAGCAAGATCCTGTCCCAAAAAAAAAAAAAAAAAGGTCGAGGCGATGGCTCACGCCTGTAATCCCAGCGCTTTGGGAGGCCAAGGCGGGTGGATCATGAAGCCAAGAGATTGAGACTATCCTGGCCAACATGGTGAAACCCCATCTCTACTAAAAATACAAAAATTAGCTGGGCGTGGTGGCGCACGCCTGTAGTCCCAGCTACTCAGGAGGCTGAGGCAGGAGAATCATTTGAACCCAGGAGGCTGAGGTTGCAGTGAGCCGAGATCGCGCCACTGCACTCCAGCCTGGTGACAGAGTGAGATTCCGTCTCAAAAAAGAAAAGATTCACTGATGACTGATAGATGTATTACTCCCTGGAGATTACTACCTGCTCTAGCACTTTTCCTGCTCTTTTCCACTTTTCATTACAGAAGAAAAAGGGCCAAAAATATGATGCACTTCATTGTCATTTAACAAGTGTTTATTAAGAATTTACCTGTGCTAAGCAGAGGGATTCAGAGGATGGAATTTAAGAAGTGAGATAGTGCTGTGATGGAGACACACAAGGTTCCGTGGGAGTATCTCAGAAAGACATTGTCTCATCCTAGAGGAGATGGTAGTGAGACTGATGCCCAGGGGACCAGCAGGAGCCAGTCAGACAGCATGGGGGAGAGTAGCGCTCCCAGCAGAGGGAATGGCAAGAGAGAGCAGAGTCCCATCAACAGAGTCAGGTGTGGATAGGCCCACACTTTTGCTTTTTTGTCAAAACCACCAAGGAGCAGAGTTGGTCGACATCCCTTGCGTGATGTATATCTCATCCAAGATCAGCTCCGGTCTCCAGGCTTCCTGAACCCTGAGCCTCAGGCCTGGCGAAAGCCCATGCATATTGGTGAGCTGTGCCTCTGACCCACCCAGGATTGCAAACTGGTATTACCCTACGCAAACCAGAATTCACGGAGGGCTCTGACAGCTCTGTCCTGGCTTCATTTTCATCCAATATGATCCTAACGCCAAGGGCTGGGGCATAAGACCCATGGAGAAATAACACCTGCCCAGGAGTCATAGCTTTTCTCTTTCAACTGCTCTGAACAAACACAACTTCTAGAATCTGGTTTTTATCTTCCTCAGAAGGCATGCCCTAGGTGATGATCCCAGGAAGAGGGTCTGATTATTTCCAGGCTGATGGTGGGCAGGAGGTTTCACTTCCGGATACTAGAGCTTTAGACACATGTGGCTGGCCACCCTGCCTACCCCTCATCTCATCCCCCATCATCATTTCAATATCAAAGTATTTGCAAAGGTTCAGTGTCATGCTGTTATGAAGCAGCCTGGATGTTCACCTGAGTCCCATGACTGACGTGCGGTCCTCAGGCCATGGTGCCTGGCCCAGATCATACAGAGGGAGATTCCTGAGTCCTCGCCATATGTTTAATGCTGGCTGGGCCATCTGTCTTACAGTGAAGTGTGTTAGCATTTCAGAGGTCATTCTTTTTTTTTTTTTTTTAAGATAGAGTCTTGCTCTGTCGCCCAGGCTGGAGGGCAGCGGCAGGATTTCGGCTCACTGCAAGCTCCACCTCCTGGGTTCAAGCGATTCTCCTGTGTCAGCCTTCCGAGTAGCTGGGATTATAGGCATGCGCCACCATGCCCAGCTAATTTTTGTATTTTTAGTAGAGACAGGTTTCGCCATGTTGGCCAGGCTGGTCTCAAACTCCTCACCTTAGGTGATGCACCTGCCTCGGCCTCCCAAAGTGCTGGGATTACAGGCATGAGCCACCGGGCCCGTCCCATTTTTGTTCTTTAAGTGGATTTAATTTCCATCTTGAGTTCCCACTCTGTCTGAACTGGTGACTTAATCTAGGCATTTCCAGGCAAACTCAAAACCAGCCCTCAGAGATTCTTTTCCTGTGCCCTGAGATTTGCCTATTCTGGACATTTTATATAAATGGAATCATACAATATGTGGTCTTCTGTGACTGGCTTCTTGCACGTAGCGTAATGTTTTCTTTCTTTTTTTTTTTTTTTTTTTGTTTTTGTTTTGAGACGGAGTCTCTTTCTGTCATCCAGGCTGGAGTGCAGTGGCGCGATCTCAGCTCACTGCAACCCCTGCCTCCCAGATTCAAGCAATTCTTCTCCCTTGGCTTCCCGAATTGATGGACATTTGAATTGTTTTTACTTTTTGGCTATGTCGAATAACGCTGCTATGAACATTTGGGTTCAGATTTTTGTGTGGACATGTTTTCATGTCTCATGGATATATACCTGGGAATGGAATTGCTGCCAGTCTGTCCAAAGCAGCTGCACTATTTTACTTTTTGTGGGGGGGGGCGGTGGGGGTGCAGGGGTGGTATTTGGTCTTTATTCCATAGATGGCTTAAAGAAATTCAGTTATCTAAAATCTCAGGACAAATTTATCCCTTTTATCTTATATTCAATTCAGAAATTGTTGAGATTTTCCTAGAATCACAGTCTGCAAATACATGACAGTGAAGGATTGGAAGGTGGTAATAGGAAAAGTAGCTGGGGAGACAAAACAGTGCCCAGAATGAGGTTTTAATGTTAGGAAAAAAGAACATTAATGATACTGCAGAACAGTCACAAGAGCTATCCCTAGCACCAGTCTTTTTTTTTTTTTTTTTGCGTTCCTTTTATTAATTTCAATAGGTTTTGGGGGAAGATGGAGTGTGGGGGGATTTGGTTACATGGATAAGTTCTTTAGTGATTTCTGAGATTTTGGTGCACCCGTCACCCAAGCAGTGTACACTGTACCCAATGTGTAGTCTTTTATCCCTCACCCCCCTCCCACCCTTTCCCTGAAGTCCCAAAAGTCCAGCGTATCATTCTTTTTTTTTTCTTTTTTTTTTTTTTCTCCTGAGACAGGGTCTTGCTCTGTCACCTAGGCTGGAGTGCAGTGACACAATCTCAGTTCACTACACCATCCGCCTCCTGGGTTCAAGCGATTCCCCTGCCTCAGCCTCCCAAGTAGCTGAGATTACAGACATGAACCACCACATCTGGCTAATTTTTGTACTTTTAGTAGAGATGGGGTTTCACCATGTTGGCCAGGCTGGTCTCGAACTCCTGTCCTCAAGTGATCCGCCCATCTCGGCCTCCCAAAGTGCTGGGATTGCAGACCAGTGTATCATTCTTACGCCTTTGCATTCTCATAGCTTAGCTCCCACTTACGGATAAGAACAACGATGTTTGGTTTTCCATTCCTGAGTCACTTCACTTAGAATAATGGTCTCCAGTTCCATCCAGGTTGCTATGAATGCCATTGTTTTGTTCCTTTTTATGACTGAATAGTATTCCATGGTATGCATTTACCACATTTTCTTTATCCACTCGTTGATTGATGGGCATTTGGGCTGGTTCCGTATTTTTGCAATTGTGAATTGTCCTAGCACCAGTCTTCAAGAGGGAGGGAGGGAATATTTAATTACGGCTTCTTATATGTAATTCTGGGCTACATTTTTTAACTTATGTTGTCTATTAATCCTTTTATAATATTCCATATTATGTAAGAGAAAACTAAGATTCGGTAGGATTAATTTATTTACTCAAAATGCTGAAATAAGAATGCGAATTCCATCTCTAGTGCTTTCTTCACAACATAAATTTTTATCTAGCTTCCTTGCTCACTGGAAGTACCTTTATCAATTACATGAGAAATACCTACAAATCAGTTGCAGTGATTTATTCATGTATTAATTTATTTAATCATGATTTTGTCACATAGATTTTGAATATTTGCTATTGCTAGAAACTCTGATGCTGATGTGGTTAGAGAGACGTATATAAATATTTAAATATACATAAATATATTTATGTATATTTATTTATATTTATGTATATATCGTGATTTATATATTTATGTACATAAATATACATGTATATTATGTAATTGGTATATTTATGTGTATTTATGTATTTATAAATATGTATAATGTGATTTATATATTTATACATATTATGTGATACATAAACTTTTTAAAATTTTTTAATTTTTTTATTTCAATAGGTTTTTGGGGGACAGGTAGTATTTGGTTACATGAATAAGTTTGTTAGTGGTGATTTCTGAGATTTTGGTGCACCCATCATCCAAGCAGTGTACACTGTACCCAGTGTGTAGTCTTTTATCCCTTTCCACACCCCACCCTTTCCCCAAGCCCCCAAAGTCCAATATATCATTCTTAGGCCTTTGTGTCCTCATAGCTTAGCTCCCACATGTGAGTGAGAATGTACAATGTTTGGTTTTCCATTCCTGAGTTACTTCACTTAGAAAAATAGTCTCCAATTCCATCCAGGTTGCTGTGAATGCCATTATTTCATTCCTTTTTATGACTGAGTAGTATTCCGTGGTGTATCTATCCCATTTTTTTTTTACCCACTCATTGATTGATGGGCATTTGGGCTGGTTCCATATTTTTGCAATTGCAAATTGTGCTGCTATAAACATGCGTATGCAAGTATCTTTTTTGTATAATGACTTACTTCCCTGTGGGTAGATACCTAGTAATGGGATTGCTGGATCAAACGGTAGATCTACTTTAAGGAATCACCACACTGTTTTTCATAGTAGTTGTACTAGTTTACATTCCCACCAACAGTGTAAAAGTGTTCCTTTTTCACTGCATCCACACCAACATCTATTATTTTTTGAGTTTTTTATTGCCATTCTGGTAAGAGTAAGGTGCTATCGCATTGTAATTTTGATTTGCATTTCCCTGATAATTAGTAATTTGAGCATTTTTCCATATATTTGTTGGCCATTTGTATATCATCTTTTGAGAATTTTCTATTCATGTCCTTAGCCCACTTTTTTACGGGATTATTTTTTTCTTGCTGATTTGTTTTCTTTGTAGATTCTGGATATTAGTCCTGTGTCAGATGTATAGTTTGTGAAGACTTTCTTCCACTCTGTGGGTTGTTTGTTAACTCTGCTGATTATTTCTGTTGCTGTGCAGAAGCTATTTAGTTTAATTAAGTCCCATCTATTTATCTTTGTTGCATTTGCTTTTGGGTTCTTGGTCATGGAGTCTTTGCCTAAGCCAATGTCTAGAAGGGTTTTTCCGATGTTATCTTCTAGAATCTTTATGGTTTCAGGTCTTAGATTTAAGTCTTTGATCCATCCTGAGTTGATTTTTGTATAAGGTGAGAGATGAGGATCCAGTTTCATTCTTCTGTGTGTCTTGCCAATTATCTCAGCATCATTTGTTAAGTAGGGTATCCTTTCCTCATTTTTTGTTTTTGTTTGCTTTGTCAAAGATCAGTTGGGTGTAAGTATTTGCCTTTATTTCTGGGTTCCCTATTGTGTTCCATTGGTGTATGTGCCTATTTTTATACCAGTACCATGCTGTTGGTGGTGACTGAGGCCTTATAGCATAGTTTGAAGTTGAGTAATGTGATGCCTCCAGATTTATTCTTTTTGCTTAGTCTTGCTGTGGCTATGTGGGCTCTTTTTTGGTTCCATATGAATTTAAGGATTGTTTTTTCTAGTTCTGTGAGGAATGATGGTGGTATTTTGATGGGAATTGCATTGAATTTGTAGATTGCTTTTGGCAGTATGATTATTTTCACAATATTGACTCTACCCATCCATGAGCATGGGATGTGTTTCCATTTCTTTGTGTCATCTATGATTTCTTTCAGCAGTGTTTTATAGTTTTCCTTATAGAGGTCTTTCATATTCTTGGTTAGGTATATTCGTAAGTATTTTATTTTATTTTATTTTTTGCAGGTATTCTGAAAGGGGTTGAGTTCTTGATTGGATTCTCAGCTTGGTCGCTGTTGATATATAGCAGAGCTACTGATTTGTGTACAATAATTTTGTATCCTGAAACTTTACTGAATTCATTTACCAGTTCTAGGAGCTTTTTGGATGAGTCTTTAGAATTTTCTAGGTATACAATCATATAATCAGCAAACAGTGACAGTTTGACTTCCTCTTTACCAATTTGGATGCCCTTTCTTTCTTTCTCTTGTCTGATTGCTCTGGCTAGGACTTCCAGTACTATATTGAATAGAAGTGGTGAAAGTGAGCATCCTTGTCTTGTTCCAGTTCTCAGGGGGAATGCTCTCAACTTTTCCCTGTTCAGTATAATATTGGCTCTGGGTTTGTCATAGATGGCTTTTATTACATTAAGGTATGTCCCTTCTATGCAGTTTTGCTGAGGGTTTTAGTCATAAAGCGATGCTGGATTTTGTCTAATGCTTTTTCTGCATTTATTGGATCACGTGATTTTTGTTTTTAATTCTGTTTATGTGGTATATCACATTTATTGACTTACATATGTTAAACCATCCCTGTGTCCCTGGTATGAAACCCACTTGATCATGGTGGATTATCTTTTTGATATGCTGTTGGATTTGGTTCACTAGTATTTTTTTTGAGGATTTGTGCGTCAGGGATATTGGTCTGTAGCTTTCTTGTTTTGTTATGTCCTTCCCTGGTTTTGGTATTAGGGTTATACTGGCTTCATGGAATGATTTACGCAGGATTCCCTCTTTTTCTGTCTTTTGGAATAGTGTCAGTAGGATTGGTACCAATTCTTCTTTGAATGTCTGATAGAGTTCAGCTGTGAATCCATCTGGTCCTCCACTGTTGTTTGTTGGCAATTTTTTTTATTACCATTTCAGTCTCGCTGCTTGTTATTGGTCTATTCAGATATTTTGTATCTTCCTGGTTTAATCTAGGAGGATCGTATATTTCCAGGAATTTATCCATTTCCTCTAGGTTTTCTAGTTTATGCATGTAAAGGTGTTCATGGTAGCTTTAAATCTTTTGTATTTCTGTGGTATCAGTAGTAGTATCTCTCGTTTCGTTTCTATTTGAGCTTATTTGGATCTTCTCTCTTCTTTTCTTGGTTAATCTTGCTAATGGTCTATCAATTTTATTTATCTTTTCAAAGAACCGGCTTTTGCTTTCATTCACTCATTCATTCATTCATTCATTCATTCATTTTTGAGATGGAGTCTCACTCTGTTGCCCAGGCTGGTGTACAGTGGTGTGATCTCAGCTCACTGCAGCCTCCACCTCCCGGGTTCAAGAGATTCTCCTGCCTCAGCCTCCCGAGTAGCTGGGATTACAGGTGCGTGCCACCACACCCTGCTAATTTTTATTTTTTCAGTGGAGATGGGGTTTCACCATGTTGCCCAGGCTGGTCTCGAACTCCTGACCTCAAGTGATCCACCCACCTTGGCCTCCCAAAGTGCTGGGATTACAGGCGTGAGCCACCGTGCCTGGCCTGTTTCATTTATCTTTTGTATTGTTTTGTGTGTATGTGTTTCAGTTTCATTTAGTTCTGCTCTGATCTTCGTTATTTCTCTTCTGCTGGGTTTGGGCTTGGATTGTTCTTGTTTCTCCAGTTCTGTGAGATGTGACCTTAGATTGTGCTCTTTCAGACTTTTTGATGTAGGCATTTAATGCTATGAACTTTCCTCTTAGCATCACTTTTTCCGTATCCCAAAGGTTTTGATAGATTCTGTCACTATTATTCAGTTCACAGAATTTTTAAATTTCCATCTTGATTTCATTGTTGATCCAACCATCATTCAGGAGCAGATTATTTAATTTCCATGTATTTAAATGATTTTGAGGGTTCCTTTTGGAGTTGCTTTCCAATTTTATTCTAATGTCATCTGATAGAGTACTTGATACCATTTTGGTTTTCTTAAATTTACTGACACTTGTTTTGTGGCCTATCCTATGGCCATTTTACATTTCTATCAGCAGTATATTAGGGTTCTAATTTCTCCATATCCTTGCCAACACTTGTTATTACCTGTCTTTTTTATTACAGTCATCCTTGTGGGTGTGCAGTGGTGTCTCATTGTAGTTTTGATTGGCATTTCCCTAATAATGCTGAGCATCTTTCCATGTACTTACTGGACATTTATATATCTTTGGAGGAATGTCTATTCAGATCCTTTGCCCATTTTAAAATATTATTTGTCCTTTTATTATTGAGTTGTAAGAGTTCTTTATATATTTTATATATAGATCGTGTATCATATATAATTTGCAAACATTTTCTCCCTTTCTGGGGGTTGACTTTCACTTTCTTGATGGTATTCTTCAAAGCACAAAAGTTTTACTTTTGATAATATTCAGTGAATCTAGTTTTTCTTTCATAGCTTGGGCTTTTGATGTCATATCTAAAAAGTCATTGCCTAGGCCGGGCGCGGTGGCTGACACCTGTAATCCCAGCACTTTGGGAGGCCGAGGCAGGTGGATCACAAGGTCAGGAGATCGAAACCATCCTGGCTAACATGGCGAAACCCTATCTCTACAAAAAAATACAAAATATTAGCCGGGAGTCGTGGCAGGCGCCTGTAGTCCCAGCTACTCAAGAGGCTGAGGCAGGAGAATGGCATGAACCCAGGAGGCGGAACTTGCAGTGAGCCGAGATTGCGCCACTGCACTCCAGCCTGGGCAACAGAGCAAGACTCCATCTCAAAAAAAAAAAGTCATTACCTAATCCAAGATTATAAAGCCTTCCCCCTACGTTTTCTCTAAGAATGTTTTCATTTCAGCTCCTATGTTTAAGTTATTGATTAATTCTGAATTGATTTGTCCATATGTTTTTTAATGATATCTTTTGAAAAGCAGAAGTTTGGTTGGGCTCAGTGGCTCACACCTGTAATCCTTGCACTTTGGGAGGCCGAGGTGGGTGGATCACCTGAGGTCAGGAGTTTGAGGCCAGCCTGGCCAAGATGGCGAAACCCCATCTCTACTAAAAATACAAGAAAAGCCAGGCATGGTGGCACGCACGCACCTGTAATCCCAGCTACTCTGGAGGCTGAGGCAGGAGAACTGATTAAACCCAGGGGACGGAGGTTGCACTGAGCCAAAATCGCACCACTTCACTCCAGCCTGGGTGAAAGAGTGAAACTCCATCTCAAAAAAAAAAAAGAAGAAGAAAAGGAAAAAAAGTTTAAAATTTCAATGAAAGCCAGTTTATCTGTTTTGTTTTGTTTTTACATATCATGGTTTGGGTGTTTTCTTAGAGAAATTTTATAGTTTTAGCCCTTATAGTTACTATGATCCACTTTAGTTTTAGCTCTTATAGTTACTGTGATCCATTTTGATTTAGTTCATATTTATTTGTGTCATGGAAAGATCTCAGAAAGCATGCTAAGTGATTAAATTTAGCAAATTGCAAAGTGATATGAGCAGTACAATACCATTCATGCAAAATTTAAAAGCATGAAATACCATTTATTATTCATAGCTATATATGCACATATAGGTTAAAAGTTTCCCAGCAAAATTTTGATAGGGGTTGCCTCTGAAGGGAGGAGAGGAAAGAACTGGAACAGGAAATAACTGGTGGTCAAAGCAGTCTTCAGATTTTTCTGCAATATCTTTAGATTGAAATACATTTGACACAATATGAAGTCACCAATTTGGGGTGGTTAATTATGTTGTACTTTTTAGTTTTCTGTATTTTTTTTTAACTTCTCAAAATACACACACATACACACACACACACACACACACACACACACACACACACACAAATGATTCAAAGTAAGAACCACAGAAAACAATCCATTTCTGTTGAGTTTGGTGGCCACACGGTTGAAGCACTGCAGTGGGGTGTTGTGCGTCCAGCCTGTCCACCTGTTCGGGGCCAATTCTGTTTGTATATGGGGTTTCTGAGCTAGATCCCCAGAAGGATAACTATCTTCATTTGAATTCACTCTCACACTTTGGCTTATGTTTTTTCCAGTTTTGCTTCCACAGGAAACCCTAGTCCACCTGCCACACTCAGTTCCTGTTGTGCTGAAGAGCTACAGAGCCCACATCTCAGTGAGCGGCCCCTGATTAGTTTTCTCCTTTTATTTATTTTATCCCATTGCTCCAAACTTTCTCCACAACTATACCAGGGCCTCCCAAGGAAAGTTTGGTTTCTGTTTACCATGTGTCCTTTCTTACCTCGTCCCTGCAGGGCGGCCCCGGACAGCCTTGCTGTGTGTGTGCAGTGCATGTGGCGTGACTGGCCCCATGGCCCCGCTTGCAGCCTGCAGCCAAGCTCCCCACATGCTCAGAGCATGCCCTTGGGGGGAGTGGGGTCGCAGCCTGCAGAGTGCACACTGCCACCCTTGGAGTCAAGGGGTTGTTCCCGTGCCTCCCACTGGCAAGCTGTGTGGCCTGACACAACGCTCTCTTTCCATTCTTCTTCTTTTATAAAATGGATATAAAAATATACACCCTGGCTTGGTGTGGTGGCTCACACCTGTAATCCTAGCACTTTGGGAGGCAAAGGTGAGCAGATTGCCTGAGCTCAGGAGTTAAAGACCAACCTGGGCAACATGTTGAAACCCCGTGTCTACTAAAAATACAAAAAATTAGCCCAGTGTGGTGGAGCACGCCTGTAGTTCCAGCTACTCAGGAGGCTAAAGCAGGAGAATCTCTTGAACCTGGGAGGTGGAGGTTACAGTGAGCTGAGATCGCACCACTGCGCTCCACCTGGGCAACCAAGCAAGACTCTGTCTCCAAAAAAGATATATATACATATATAAATATATACATACATACACACATACACACACACACACACACACACACACACACACACGTATGTCCTTTCCACTCACAGGTTGCTGGCAGCGGGTGGCGGGGAGGGGTCTAAATGAGAACATGTACATGAATGTGTTTGCAAACAAAATGAAAGCTGTTTGCATGTTACTTCCTGCCCTGCAAGCCAAGCCCTTCTAGAACCCTGGCCCAGCTACGCAGCTCACTCTGTCTTCCTGAGAGTCCTCCACCACTCTGTGCCAGCCTCTTCTTTCCCTCCCATTCTTGGTCTTGTTCTTATGATGTTCTCTCTCTCTGCCCTGCACGCCCCCTTCCTTTTTTCCTTTTCTTCCTCTCTCCAGTCTTGGAAGCAGCCTGACTCCTTCCTTTCAAGTATGATCCACCACTGAACTGAGGCCCGCTGGCTGGCTCTGGTTGATGGAGAAAAAGTACTTTCTTCCTTTCTCAAAGAGGTCAGGTACTTGAGATAACGTATTTTCTCTCTTTGAATCTCCAGGCTCAGGCCACAGGGTCACCACATACATCGCCCACCCATGGAGGTGGCCGGCCGATGCCCATGCCAGTGCGCTCCACGTCTGCCGGCTCCACCCCCACCCACTGTCCGCAGGACTCGCTGAGCGGAGTCGGGGGAGACGTGCAGGAGGCCTTCGCACAAGGTGAGTTTCTGGAGCAGTGTTCGGCGGGGAGTTGAAGGGATCTGCAAACACGGACAAGATTCCTGCTGAGGTTTTTTCCATTTCTGTTTTGTGCTCTTAGCTTGGAATGATCAGATGTTGACAGACAGTGTAAATAAGTCAGGTGCTGGCCCCTTCTCATGAGACGGGCTGGTCTCCAGCGGGAAGGCTGCAGGCTTCCTATGTGTGCCAAGAACAGGCCTCCTGGGGTTCTCTGCCCTTTTTTCTGGATTATTGAAAGTGCTTTGTCCCTTGGGCTTTGTCTCCTCCAGAGGAATTGGATGGAATAATTCCCTGGCCTAGAAGGGACTGCAACAGGCACTGTAACTGGGACCGTGCTGAAAGCACAGTGTGCACGCCATTGCCACAGTCATCGGAGGAGCTGCTGACCAGCAGTATTAAATAGTTGGGTGGGGATTCAGAGGGAAGTCCTGCTGGGGCTGGAGGTGAGAAGGGGAGGTGGTGGTGGTGGTGGTGGTGGTTGTGGAGAGTAGAGCCCCACCCCCACAAGGCTGAGGAAGACCTCGGTGGAATGCTTATTCTGGAACCCAGCTCTGGATTGTGTGGTGGCAGCAAAGCGTGGAATTGACAGGATGCTGCTCCCTAGGTAGAGAGGGCAGAGGGAGAGGGACCAGTGGGCTGGTGCCTCCTGCCCCCGGTGTGCCTGGGAATGGCTGGAGCTGCTGTGGCCCCATCTCCCCTTAGGTATTCCACACCTGTGTCCTCGGGCCTGGCAGAACTGAGGCGTTTGCTCAGCCATCTCTTCTCCATGCTCACCCACCCTGGCATCCCCATCTGCTCTGCCTCTCCTCAGGTACGAGGAGAAACCTCCGCAATGACCTGCTGGTGGCAGCTGACTCCATCACCAACACCATGTCATCCCTGGTGAAGGAGCTCCATTCAGGTGAAACCCAGAGCTCCCAGCCAGCTTCCTGGCCTCCCCTGCCTTGCCCGCGCCCTTCTCACTTCCTCGCCAGCGCTGGCAGAACCTCACCACCCAGCTTGCACCACCCCATCTCATCACCTAACTTTGCCTTCTAGGAACACACTGGATGTCTCCACTCAGAGAGCCTCTGTCACACAGGATCGCGTAGGGGCGGTTTCACATTCAGGCCTATCTCAGGAGTGCATCTTGCGGAGCAAGCTGAATGTAGAGAAATTCAGACCTTTGAGTGCAGGCAGGCCCCTTCCTCACTTACCTCGTCTTCCATCTGTACTTCGTCCACAGCCGCTCTCTCCCTAGGCCTGACTGACCACCTCATTCTGAAACTTCCCTAGAGATCTGGAGCCGAATCAGCCAGGAAAGCTCTGGACTTTCCCCTGCTGCCTTTCTGCTCTCTCCTGTTTGACTTGGTTTTGAAACCTATTCCCTCCTTTTGTCCGTGACCAGGCTCTGATTTCACCTGAAGTTCATGACCTGAGTCTGTCGCCTCTTCTGCTCCTTGTGTTCAGCTCATCTGTGACTTCTTTCTCGGTCTCTCCATCACCTCACCAATTCAGTGACTTCCCAAAGACCTTTACCTCGTGACATTTCACCTTACATAAAACCCAGGAAAGAGAGAAAATAAAAGGCCATTCACGTATCCTCCTATCTCCAGGAATCCCCATGACTCTGCCAGTTACGTAGGGTCCAGAGAGTCACTAATGATTTCACAGCAGTGGGGTCTCCATGTTTTTTGTTAAACTAATGGTTTCCCTTCCTAAGCACTATAGGTCACTCACACTGATGGCTCTCCTTTGTTTCTTTCCACCTAATGTAGTGCTTTTAAATACCTTGAAGTAGCTTAACAGGATTATTAAATAAAAAGATAAAGCAGTTTTTCCACGGACCATTCAAACACATACACTTATTCAAACACTCTTAGGGAAGGCAAGCCTTGGGTATTTTTCAGCCCTTCGTAGGAGAAAGCTCACATGTTTAGGGTTGTCATGGGACTGGACAGAGCCCCCAGCTCTGCTCTCAAGTCTGCCTGTTTTCATACAGACCAAAGTGAGTGTATAGCCCAGCCTGGTCTTTCCAGTCAGTTAAGGTCAGACGCTGCCTCTCTTGTTTGATGGTGCCACCCTCTCCATTCTAGCACTGTTTCTCAACCCCCATCAGAAGCACGGCCCCGCTCTGTACACATAAACAGAAGAGGTGACAGCCTTCAGGATGACCTCACAGGTGATTAGAAGGCACTTTCCCTAATACAGCTCCCCTAATACAGCTCCCCACAGATGTCAGAAATCCCACTTTTAGAGGAAATTTCTCAGGGAATTTCGGGCCATGGGAATTAACTACACTTGTACTTCATGGCCACTTATTAGAGTTTATGCAAAATAAGTGGCTTCTGCATTCATCGTGCTAGGGTGAGAGGTCATTAAATACCATTAAGCAGAAAGCACATAGAGACCAAATAGCTTCACAAAAATGTAAAGTTTATAGGAATCCTCAGCAGTGTCTCATAGTAGGAAAGGATGGTTTCAATAAAATTATGTAGTGTAATTTGGAAGGTGCCTTAGAGAGCACATTGTCCAGTCCCTTACTTTAGAAATGTAGCATGTGCTTGTCAGAAAAGTGGTCTGCCTAAGGTCGTGCAGCTTGAAGGGGGAAAGCTGGTCCTAGAACTTGGGTCTTCAGAGCATTAAACCAGAGATTGTACTCCCCTCCGGGACAAGATATCAAACCCAGAGTCCCAGAGGCCCCTTTCCCTGATGCTGTCCTCTCAGTCACTGAAGCCTGTAGGTAGACGTGGACCAAAGCCACACATGGCATGGTATCCCTCTAACATGCAGACATAAACTCCCTTTACATGTGAGGGTGCCAATTTCTCAATGAATAGAATAGCTTTGCCCATCACCAACACGTTTTTACTGTCTCCTTGACAGTGACTTGACAGGTTTTTGTTCCAATGAGAGGACATACTCAGATTATCTTTACATATATTCTATACAGTGTATACATACCGTATATACATAGCTTGTACTCCTCATCTTTATAAAGTTTTTTCACAGATAATCAAATCCTAGAATTGGAAAGGATCGAGGTCAGGCACAGTGGCTCACACCTGTAATCCCAGCACTTTGGGAGGCTGAGGCAGGTGGATCACCTAAGGTCAGGAGTTCGAGACCAGCCTGACCAACATGGTGAAACCCCATCTCTACTAAAAATACAAAATTAGCCTGGCATGGTGGTGCATGCCTGTAATCCCAGCTACTCGGGAGGCTGAGGCAGGAGAATCGCTTGAACCTGGGATGCAGAGGTTGCAGTGAGCCGAGATTGCGCCGCTGTAGTCCAGCCTGGGCAACAAGAACAAAACTCCATCTCAAAAAAAAAAAAAAAAGAAAAGAAAAGAAAAAAATTGTAAAGGATGTTAGAAGTCATTTAATCCAACTTGCCACCCAATAAAACAGTCCTCTGAATATTTCCAGCGAGCTCATTCATGATCAACTCTAATCACTGGAAATTTCTTCCTCAGTGGAGAGCCAAAATCTAACTTTCTGTAACTGATTTATCCCTGTCCTCTAAAGCTAACCAGGATAAGCTCAGTCCCTCCTCTGCAGGCTCGCCTTTCACGGGTTGGATGGCAAATGACAACCCTTCCTAGTTTTCTCCTCTGTAGACTGCTACACCCAATTCCTTCAACCTTTCCAAACGTGACATGGTTTTCTCTTACCAGCCCGCTTGACCATGCCAGGATGTGGCCATTTTCCAAGGCTGCTATTCGAAGTACATGCCCAGGGCCCATCACCCTGCTCTCCATCACAGGGGATCTTGTCCCTGCAGAGCACAAGGCATCTGTGACCCTCTTGAGTGGCCCCTGGAAAAGCACCTTAGACAGCATTAGCGCTTCCCACATGGCCACTTTGCACTGTGCGGTCATTTTAAGTTTATCATCAGCTAAAACATACAGATTTTTTTTTTTTAACAGAACCCCGTGTTAATCTAGGTATTCCCCCACCATATATTATATGGTCACTTTCTTAAACCTGAATGCAAGACATTAGATGTTTCCATGGTCGTCACCACCTGAGGGCAGACAGGCATAGAACAGAGGCACGCAACCCCACACCGCATGCCCCCCGCCCTAGTCAGGAAAGTGAGCGATGTGACTGCAGTGCTCCTTTTGGGCTGTGGGCTTATGGGCTCCTATTCAGCAGTGCTGGGGCATGGGCCACACAAGTGCAGACTGGTGAGCTGAAGCACCCTCAGAGGCCTACAGCCAGGAGCTGTTAGCTAGAGTTTCCTCCCAAGCCTCAGCAGTTGCTTTGTTCACCCTCCTTCTGTACTTGTCCTGTGCTGAAGGGTCACTGGCCTCCTTGGACTTGTTTTCACAGCAGAGGAAGGTGCAGAGGAAGAAGAAGAGAAGATGCAGAATGGGAAAGACAGAGGTAAAGGCAGCTCAACAGGACTGCGAGTTTAAATGGAGAGCCAGAGCTCATGGATCAACCGCCCCCCACTTTGTTTCTGCATTCCTCCCTGCCACCACCTTTCCCAAAGCTTTTGGACCCGAGTTCCCTGTACCTACTTTTCCCATCTGACAGTCAGGTTTTACCTTCCAGGTGGCAAGGTCAGTCGATCACCAAGAGCTTCCTCATTTCCTGATCCTGGGATAGGTAGTTAGGATACAGGAAGTAGATACAAGTAGAACACAAAAGATGACCCTTTGACTGGAGAAGTTTATGATCTAGTTAAGAAAGCAAGACCAGGCCAGGCGCAGTGGCTCACGCTTGTAATCCCAGCACTTTGGGAGGCTGAGGCGGGTGGATCACGAGGTCAGGAATTCAAGACCAGCAGGCTGGCCAACATAGTGATACCTTGGCTCTACTAAAAATACAAAAAATTAGCCAGGTGTGGTGGCAGGCGCCTGTAGTCCCAGCTATTTGGGGAGAATGAGGCAGGAGAATCACTTGAACCTGGGAGGCGGAGATTGCAGTGAGCCGACATCGCGCCACTGCACGCCAGCCTGGGCAACAAGAGTGAAACTCCAGCTCAAAAAAAAAAAAAAAAAAAGACCAAAAATGCAAAATAAATAGGAGATCAAATGAAGTGGCAGAAAAAGCTAATCATAAAACTTTCAGCATATAAGTATAATAAGGGTTTCTGAAAAGGAAGAGATTATTGTGGGCTAGAATAGCCAAATGGTTTTGTGGCTTTGTGGAAGAATAAAAGCAAGAAGGGAAGGTGACAGCAAAGGACAGTAGTGCCTTCCTAGTTTCATTATACATCAAACCTGCTTAACACATGACATCTGGGAAGAGCTACACGGAATGATTTTCACGTATGATGATCTCATCTAATCCTTAACAACACTGTGAGACAGATTTGAATATCCCCATTTTACCCATGAGGAAATAGGCTCAGAGAGATGTTTCATGTAGCTGTTAAATGGCAGAGATTAGGCCAGGCGTGGTGGCTCACGCCTGTAATCCCAGCACTTTGGAAGGCCAAGGCAGGCGGATCACTTGAGGCCAAGAATTCGAGACCAGCCTGGCCAACATGGTGAAACCCTGTCTCTACTAAAAATACAAAAATTAGCCAGGTGTGGTGGTGCATGCCTGTAATCGCAGCTACTCGGGAGGCTGAAGGCAGGAGAATCCCTTGAACTCAGGAGGCAGAGGTTGCAGTGAGCCAAGATCATGCGACTGCACTCCAGCCTGGGCAACAGAGAGAGATTCTGTCCCCCCAAAAAAAAAAAAAAAAAAAAAAAAGAGAACTGGGTCTTTCTGACTCCAAACTTCATGCTCTTAATCTTCATCCTCCTATGTTATACTGAACAGAAGACAGAATTTTCTTTGGACATTTGAGGGTGAGCTGTTCTTTCTGTCGTGCATTAATGTGTTAGTTGCTGGATTCCTCTTAAACATCAGCTCCTCAAGGCAGAGATTTTAGTCTGTTTTGTTCATGTTGTGTTCCAGTGCCTGGTGCTTGGTAGGAGGTCAATAAATGAACAAATCAAAGGAAATAAATGGGGTGATTAGATAGAGAGTACCTTATCGGGGAGAGAAATGCAATGGCTGGTCACCCCAAGGAGGTGAAGGTAGGGAGAGCAGGAAGGATGAGGAGCCAGCAGCACCCTCCCAGGGAGGAATTCTGAACAAGGCTCGGGGGAGTGAAAGAACCTGCCAGGTGATAAATGGCGCAGCCTGAGTTCAACTCCAATGCCCGTGGTTTAGTCTGAGCAGAACTGGTAGACTAAGGGAAGTGGAGTGGTCTTACTTAAGGAAGGGTGGAAGTCAAGTGGGAGATACAAGTAAGGAAGCTGTGACAAGAGAGGGAAACCAACCTATGGGACAGTGGGTCTGGAGCGTTCTTGGCCCATAGGGGCTGGTGTGGCTAAGACAGGGTGGTCTTTAGAGTCTCAGGGGGCAAGGAATTTGTGAGCAAGGGCCCTGAAATTGCTGAGGAAGAAACTGGGAGAAGAGGAAGAAGATTCTGCAGATTCTGAAATCATCTAGTGAGTCTGAGCTAGGCCTGGGAGGAAGTGGACAGCAGTGCCAATGAGTTGATGAGAATGACATATGTGGCATGGACGCCAAAAGGTCAGACTAGGCTGGGCATAGTGGTTCACGCCTGTAATCCCAGCACTTTAGGAGGCTGAGGCAGGGGGATCACTTGATGCCAGGAGTTTGAGACCAGCATAGGCAACATAGCAAGACCCCATCTCTACAAAAAATAAATTAGCCAGATGTGGTAGTGCACACCTGTAGTCCCAGCTGCTTTGGAGGCAGAGGCGGGAGGATTGCTTGAGCCCAGGAGTTTAAGGCTGCAGTGAGCCATAGTCACGCCACTGCATTCCAGCCTGGGTAACAGGGCAAAGCCCTATCTAAAAAATAAAAATAAAAGGTCACATTAGAGAGCAGTAGTGTTTCAGACATCCAGGAATGCTTCATAGAAATGTAGAAACAATTGACTTCCCCACACAGACAAGAAAGAAGGCAGGAGAGCAAAAGGTGAAGAGATACACAGAGATAAATTTACACTGGTGTAAACACATGCTCCAAACGCATGCGCACACACACACACACACACACACACGAACACACACACACGCACATGCCAACCAAATCCTAGCATTCATGTGGAATGTTCCTGGCTGAAGACGTAACAGCTGCATCTCTGGCTTCCCTTCACTTGCCCCTCCCTTCCCCAGTAGCTTTTTCCCATGGCCTCTCCTCAGTCCTTTTCACTCCCCCAAAGCAAACCTAGGACTCTGCCCTAGCCACTGAGGCCTTGCCCTGGCCACGAACTCCAGCCCTTATCCTGGTTTGAGTCTGAGTGGGCCATGCCTCACATGGGAATCGGACTGGTTTCCCTTGCCCAGCCCTCCAGGCCCCAGGGTGCTGTCTCTGCACCTGCAATGCCCTGTCCACCTCAAACTGGGTTTCCCTTGCCCAGCCCTCCAGGCCCCAAGGCACTGTCTTTGCACCTGCACTCCCCTGTCCACATCAGACTGGGTTTCCCTCGCCCGGGCCTCCAGGCCCCAGGGCACTGTCTCTGCACCTGCACTGCCCTGTCCACAGCAGACTGGGTTTCCCTCGCCCGGGCCTCCAGGCCCCAGGGCACTGTCTCTGCACCTGCACTGCCCTGTCCGCATCAGACTGGGTTTCCCTCGCCCGGGCCTCCAGGCCCCAGGGCACTGTCTCTGCACCTGCACTGCCCTGTCCGCATCAGACTGGGTTTCCCTCACCCGGGCCTCCAGGCCCCAAGGCACTGTCTTTACACCTGCACTGCCCTGTCTGCATCTCTTCTTTCTGTGCCTCTTGCCTTTAGAGCTCCTTGTCTTTCAGTGCATATACCAGAATGTCTGTATGTCTATGTGAAATCTTTTTGTGGGAATGCCTGAATTTTTACTTATGTGGCTTTCTGGTGTCATCCCTAAGGCCAAGTGTTAAGAGTTGGGGTGAGAGATGGTAGAGTTTTTTATGTTTGGCTCTCCACATGATATAGGTCCTAGGATATGTATGTCCCTGAAACTACAATGTAGCTCATACATGGGCATTTTTATAAGACTAAGTGTTTTTATGGGTGGACCTCCTGATTCTCTGCCATGAGCTACGCCTGAAATTTTACAGACCTAGAACTCACTGCAGCCACCTGGACACCAGAGATCTGTAACTGTCAACTGTAAAGAGAGAGAGTATATTTGCTGCTTTGGGGTTGAAACCATGCTGACGTAATATAAACAGAATTTGGTCAGCACTGTCAGGCAAACATAGTCTGCTCGATAGGGAAACCGTGAGAGTCAAATGGAACCTTTGAAGAATCTAGACCAAGCTGAACTTCCCTGCCATATTCACCCCTGCCTCACGCCTCTCCCTGTTTGCCCCTAGCTGGCTGGCTGCATCCTGGGGAATGCTTCTGCTCCATCGGGGTACCCTGCCTCCTCCGCATCTCCTCAGAGAAGTGTAACCAAGACACATAGAAGAAGCACACACTAACACACCTTCCCCCATAGTACATCATCTCCACACTCCAGAGCCTCATGTTATGCTCCTGTGTCCTTCCGCATCTCCCCTCCCATACCCTGCCATCCCAGCATGGGGGCTGTGAATCCAGTTTGCATCCATAAAGAGCCCTGGTGCAAGGCTGGACAGCAGTGGCCCTCAGAGAGCAGAACAGGCTGGGGAGGGGCCGGGCAGTGCTCGAGCCTCGGGGGGGCAAGCGCATGGCTTTTCAGCGCAGACCATCTGCAGGAGGGGGACTGCCCTCACCCAAGGCGCAGTCATGTTCCCCTGGGGAACTTTCAGAGCTGAGTGGGCTTTGCCCCCCTCATGTAACTGCTCCCTGGATTTAAGGAGCTTTGATTCCATTTTTTAATGATTTCCCTTCTCCTGAGAAGCATGTGTCTCCATGGCTGCCTCGGGTTGGCTACAGTAGTAGAAAGTATGACTCCACCCTGCTGTCATACCCAGGTGGGAAAAGTCAACAAATGAGTAACAGGGGAGAAGCAAGGAAGCCCCTGGGGTGGGTGGGTCAGGGAAGCCCCTTTGAGATAGTCTGGGGCATGAGAAGACCAGGCCATGACCTCAGTGTGTTGTTTCTGCCCGTGCTGCCACAGGTTAGCAGAGGAGCCAGACACAGGAAGCTCAGGTGAGTACAAAGAGTCCTCTGCCTCCCCACGGCCCCTCCCTCCTTCCTCAGCATCTTCCCTTCCTCTCCCTTTCTGCAGTCACAGATCCCTAGCCAGGGCAGTCCTAACAGGTGAAGATGCAAGAGCCCAACTGTCCCTTCCCTTTGCCCACCCCGGCCATGTGCCCTCCTTGCCCTGTTTCTAGGCTGTGCCCTATCTTGCACAGCACTGTCTGCAGGCCTGGTCCTTGGGCATGGCCTGGTGTCCTCTGTGTTGGGATGGCATTGGCAGCCCCAACACTGCTGGCTGAAACAGGGCGTGCTGAGCAAGGCCACCTCCCTGGGGAGCACTGCCTCCCATGCTCCTTTCCCACAGCCACTGCCTACTTCCTTCCTGGGATCCAAACCACAGCCAGTGCGTCCCTGGATTTTGTCACCCAGCACTGCACCGAATCACAGTCCCTGACCCACAGACATGTGATTCATGCAGGATCACACTGACTACAGGGCTGACCAAGCTGCTTCCCATGGTGCCCGGCCAAGCTGCACGTTCTCACTTCCTGAAGAAGCAATGCAGGAAAGTACGGACTGCTCCAGTGGCAGATGCTCATTGCCTTTAGGAATTAGTCATTCCCATTTTCCAGCTCAACACCTTAACTCTTTCTAGTCCCAGCACCAAGATACCAGAATTCTCCATTTTAAAATCTTGTCTTCCCTCCCCCGCACTCCCCCACTTCTTATATTTAAAAATTAGGCATCTTCCTCGGATGAAAAAGCCAGGGCCCTAGCCCCACAACCCAGAAAAGGGGTTTTTTCAGACCCTCCCAAGTCGTGTCATCCTGGAATAGCCTCTGGCCCTCAGCCCTCTCTGCCCAACCGTGCCAGGCCATTGAAGGGCTCTCTCTGCTCCCCCAGGACCCCTGCAGCCTCGGCCTGTGCTGACTCAGGATTGTGTGAGCTGAGGGATGGGTAGCACCTGGGCCATGCACATTCTCTCGCTGCCCTGGAAATCACAGCGCCCCAGGGGCTTGGAGAGAGGCTTCTCCCTAAACTCACTGTGCACATTCAGGCAAGGCCCTTTCCCAAGCAAGCCTAGGCCGTGGCAGCCGAGGAGGGAAATCAGGAACTGACTCACCCTGCAGGAGCCTGCCAGAGCCCCTCTCTCCCTGGGGCAGAAGGAACTGGGGTGCAAGAGAACGTGGCAGAGCCATGTGCCCCCACCGTCTTGTTGCACATGGAGGAAACCAAAGCCCCACACCAGAAGCTCCATGCCAGAAGCAGAATTGGAGCTGGGTCTTCTGCCTCCTAATCCTGCCCTCTCTGACCCACATCAGGAGTGATGAGAAACACGAACAGCCAAGAGTTAAACTAAAAACATGAAACTTGGGTGCCTCGGTTTCATGGATGCCCAGGCCTGTGCTCTGCTGGCCTGGTGCTGAGGCTTCCTCCCTTTCCTCTTAGTATTCGTCGGCACACCTCAGTCCTCCCTGCCCTTCTCCTGGGCCGCAATCCTCCCCAAGAAATCACCCCATTCCAAGCCTTGCATTGTGAACCCAGTTCTTTCTTCCACGGAAACACTTCCTGACCCTTAGGAATGATGGCAGAGGACCCTAGGTACCACCCTTCAGCCCAACGTTTGAAAGGCACCCAGCATCCTAGCAGCCCCTCCCTGCAGGGCCTCCTATTCACAGTAGATGTTAGCAGCTTTTGTCCTGAACCCTCAACAGTGCCCGTGACTAACGGTGAGCGTGTCTTGCACAGGCACAGAGGACGAGGAGCAAGCTGGCGCCGACATGGCGAAGGCAAGGTCTTCCCCCAGAGGCACATTCCTCTCCATCTTTCCACCGCACACCTGGACCAGGCTTGCAGGCTGCCAGACGTCACTCCACCCGCCAGGGAGAGGGGAGCCAGAGCCGGTGGGAAGCGGGGAGGGGCTGCGTGGCACAGCTGGTGGGCCTTCCCCTGCACAGCCCTGCATGTACTAGCACCTTCATCACTCCCCTCAGGGCATGGTCTCATCTCCGCATCGGGAATTCACTTGGAGGTTGAAAAGAGAAAAGAAAAAGCACTAAGCTCTTGTGTGTTTGTGACCTGATGAAACTCTTCCTGGCGTCTGGCCAGCACGTGGGGTGCTCCCGAACGTGGGGGCACAAGTTTCCTTATCTTTGACCTTTAAAAACCAACAGGTTTCTTCCAGCGTGCAAAGAAAGCGTCAGGCCTTGCTCGGCTCTGTAGACATTCACACCCTGGCCACGGTGCTAAAAATAGTCTCACACTGGTTAGGCTTCCGCCCGCCCCGTGTGATGCCGCCGCCTGCAGCCCGGGAGGGAGGGGCGGAGACCCAGCCGCGTGCCGCAGCCGGGCTGAGCCTCCTCGGAGAGGGCGGGAGGGACTCTTCGCCGAGGACTCCGTGGCCGCCAGGGGGCGCGCCGCAGGGGGCGCTGCTCGCAGCCTCTCCCCTTAGGGGTCGATTGGGCTCGGTCACACGTGATCAAGTCCCGTTCCCGGTGATTTTCATTTATTTTTTCCTCCTCCTTGGGCTCCAGGATGTTATTTTTAGCAGAAGAACTGCTATAAATATTTATAAAGGGCAGTGACTGTAATGAAGCGAGAAGCCCCACAGCTGGCTCCCCAGCATCCCCCACCCACCTCTGCAGACCCCTACCCTTGGCTTTGAGGAGGTCTGTGCAGAGACGGTGGGATCAACACCTGGCCGCACACGGATGGAGTCCCAGGGAAGCCTGCCAAGGCCCAGTCAGGGTAAAATAGAAGGGGTGGGTGTTCACTCCTTCCATCCTTTCCTCTCTGTCTCTTCTCTCCCATAGCTCATCTTCCCATTGGTTGGCACTGTGTCCCCACGAGCTTTCCACGGGGTTCCGCTCACCGTGGCCCCTCTCTGGCCCTTCAGGCAAGCAGGGCTCCCTGTTTCCAAGGGCGTGGGGCGCTCTTCTCTGCCCGATCCGCTGCTGACTCTCTGTGTCCTCAGCTCTGAGGCCAGCACTCAGATACCAGGTGCACTCTGGTGATACCGGTTCTTGCTAAGGTTTATTTCTTGTAGAGCTAGAAAACCCGCCATTACCTAAGCCCCGAGCTCCCTCATGACTGTTGGCATCTGCTTTAGGACCCACATCCCTGTCAGACGTTTGGAACTGGGTCCCTTTCCTCAGTACTGTCGAGGAACACAGGTGGTCATCACAGAAGGAAGATGGGCACTTCCATCTTAATTGCTCTGTGACCACAGAGCAGCCTAATTTAACCTAGGTAGACGGTCTTTTGAGAGACTGCAGCATCACTGACTCCTGGGTGAGCCAGGCTGCTGTGCAGCACCACAGCCTGGGCTGGCACTGTTTTGCAGTGCTGGAGGACCCCGGGAGGGCTACCAAATGCATCGTGGGTCTTGAGGAAGCAACAGCTCCAGCGAGTTCTTGTCCATAAGTCCCAGCCACCTTGAGCTTCCTCTTCCTTTCGCAGACCCTCTCATCTGCTGGTGAGGCTTCATCCACTGGCAGACGTGCTCCTCTTCGGGCTGCTTACTGTGCTCCTGCAGCCCGTAAGCGCTTCGGAGGGGTGCAGTTGCTATGGCAATGCCTACAGCCATCTGACTTCCTGCTGCACTTTCTGGAAGAAAAGAGCTTATGAAGAAGCATCCGGTGGATTCCCAGTCTGGCCTCTGGCCTCTGCACTGTCAGGAGTCAGCTGATGGTTTACATGCTGGACGCGTGGGAGGTAGGTAGCCTGCCTTGGGAAGACACTCTCTGTACCCGCAAGCCTTGTGCGCCCGGACGGGTTCTCCTTGTGTGGATCAGAAAACTAAATGAGGTGTCCTACTCAGGGCCCCTAGGTAATATACTGCACCAGTGGTTCTCAGACTTAAGCTTGCCCGTGAATCCCCTGGAGGGCTTGTTAAAATACAGATAGCGCAGCCATGCCTCCAGAGTCTCAGATTCAGCAGGTCTTGGGTAGAACCAGAGAATTTGCAGTCAACAAGCTCGCAGGTGATGGTGGTGCCGTTGGTCCAAAGACCTCTGAGATTCACAGGACAACACTTGGATAAAGAAGAAAACAAAGCAGTGCAGGAAGCCATCGCCCGTCAGTGAAGAAGGGCCAGAGTCAGCCGTCTATTTTAAATGAAGAAAGGGCCCTGGGCATGTGTGCTGGAACTGGGATCCCTAGTCTAAGTTGGTTTTGGTCCCCAGCAATCAATGAAGACTCTCCCAGACATGAAGGTGGGCAGCATTGAGGCAGGCCTGTAAGTTACAGAAGACCAACATCATGGAGGCCCAGTGATGGGGTTACTTCTCAGTCTAGAGTCTCAGTGGTAGGGGGTGCTGAAGGCCTGCCTGGCTCAGGAGGGTTGACAGGGGAGAGGGGATGTTGCAGGCACCTAACCCCCACAGCCAGAGCCTCAACACCAAGATGCTTTCCCCAGGATGCAAATACCATCTTCCACACGAAACAACATCCAGGCCCAGATGGGCTGCTTCAGCCTACCGGAAGCTCCGTCTCCCCTGGGCATTTTCTTTTCAGAGGGAAAATGATTACTAGAGAACCTAGTAATTCGATGTTACAGGCCTCCCCAGTTAAAGTAGCAGATCCCAGGGACTCTGGTGCCTTCTCTGCACTTAACCTCACTTGAGAAGCCAGGACTCTGTAGGTAGTGGGCTTGGAGTCTCTCCTGCCTCCTGCACAGGCGCGTCTGCAAACAGGTAGAGGACACTGGCTCCGTCTTCCCTCTGCCTCCTACTTCCAAGGGGGGACAGCTGGGGTAGGACCATGGCATAAAAGAAATGCGCATCAAATCCTTTCAGCAGTTCCAGAAAGCAATACGAGTCTACTAGTTCTGTGATAGTTTGAATGGGTTGTGAGTGCTTTCATGTTGAAAATTTAAAATCTCTAAGGGAGATCATGAGAACTAGAACTTGCTGGGAATGGGGATGGGAGGCAGGTGTTGAAGACGAAAACAACAGGTAGCCATCCTTGTATTTCTGAAGTAAATGGAGCCTGTCACTGCTAACGGTGGAGATTCAGAAGGGACTCACAGGCTAGAGGTGGGACTATTGTTTATTCAGGAAGATGCTTCACAGGCACCAACTGTGTGCTGGGCACGAAGCCGCTTCCTCAGGCCTTCAGGCCTCACTGGCTCCAGGGTCTTAGAGCTTAAGGTTGGAATCTGGTCTGGGTTTGCAACTGTACAGTGAAGGGTGGGCTTGGAGGAACGGGCTGCCCTATGAACACATCAGACTCAGGACAGTGGGTGCAAAGTGAGGCCACCCTGGGGAGGAAAAGGCTGTGGTCCCTACTCATTGTCTGTTCTAGGTGCTGAGAAGGATGGGTCCTTGGGCTCAGGGGTGGGATGGGAGACTGGGAGGAGTGGGACCCGAGGAACCCAGGGGTGTGTCCTTGAGTTCAAAAGTCACAGCAAACATACAGAGACCTTACAGCCCCCTGGGACCCAGCTCACTGCGGGCTCAAAAAGAGTCCGTTACCACGCAGTCAGTGATGGCCTCGGTCAGCCCCAGCAAGTCCTCAACCAGGTGGCAAAAACACCTGTCCGAAGCTTGGCCTACAGCCATGGCCACATTCCCAGGCAGAGTTCATAGGCCTGAAGCCAGGGGTAGTGGCACAGGCAGATAATCTCACCCATTTTGGCAAGGGGCACAGAGAGTCCTCAGAGCACAAGCGTGGCCACGGGCACACCCTGGCGGGCCCCTGGCTTGAACGGTGCAGGCCGCAGGTGCTGCCGTTCTCCCCGGGAGAGCAGCCTGTGCTGGAGCCCAGGAAAGCAAGGCCTCTGGCTCAGCGCCTGACTCAGGACTGGGGCAGCTGTCCACCCCGCCCCCCGCCTTCCGGCCTGAAGGGCACCTGTACCCATCAGGCTTTTTGTTCAGGCCTCAGCGCGTGAGCCACACTGTCTCCACCACCATGGCGTGGTCCCAAGACCTTAGTCACTTTGTCTCTTTCCCTCCCCGCCTGGAAAGGCCTCCTGTGCCAGGCACCCATGGCCCTCACTGAGGAGATTCAGCCTGGGCTCCACGTCTGAAGTGTCTAGAAGTCCTCCCCACAGCTCCTCCCAATCCCAGGCCTCTTCATTTCCTTCAGACGAGGCCCTGTGGCTCCTCCTTCCTCCTCCACAAAACCTACTGGCCATGGGTGCCGACAAGAAGCAGCAGGTCCTCTGCTTCCCAGCCAGAAACAGCAGGGAGCTGCCCTGGTGAGGACCCTGCCCTCCTTGGCCTTGCTCGTGTGCCCTCTTAGGGGTGCCCTGATGGGCTGGTCTTTTGGAAAAAGGAATATGCCCTGGGCCTGCTGAGAAGGAGGCCACGCAGCGAGGAGGCAGGTGGCCCAGGAATCGCTCTGGCCCAAGGGCCTGGCGCAAATGTCTGCTGTGAGGGAGCCAGGCGGGAGCTCCTGCAGAGATGCTCGAGCTTCCTTCTGGACCGGCTCCTGGGGATGAGCCAGGCTGGGGACAGTGGGGCTGAGGGTTAGCAAGGAGGTCTCCAGGCTGGGCTGGGACACAGTCCCCTCCTCCGTGGGCTCCTGTTTTCTCCTGACTGCTGGTTGGTGTTTGTCCTACTTTCCTCATTGCCTAGGCAACCATTCCGGGTTCACCCTTTGCCACCCAGCCTACCCCGGGAGCCCAGAGCCCAGCTCTTCCCACTCCCGGAGGAGAACAAAGAAACGAGGCATACCGAGAACAGCAGGGTGACGCCAGGGACACGTGGGCTGAAGAACCAGGGGCAAGGAGAGGGAAAGAGAACGAAAGGGATGAGAAGAGAGGCAGAGCTGGAGCTGACGGGGAGCCATGGACACTGGGATACAGTGGCCGCACGGCAGGTCTGAGGCCAGGGAAGGTAGAGGAAGGAAGCCAGGAAGGGCCCTGGGGGAGAAAAGCTGAGAAGGAGGCCGATTTGAGGTGGACTCTCCGAGCCGCATCCTGGGCTTGTGGGAATCATTCCTTTGTCCCGTTGTTGCCACAGCTCATTAGCCCTGGATTTTACCCTAATTAGATCCCCATTTGCTTTCCACCAGAATATCCCATTAGCCAGGGCCAGGGCTGCAGATGACCTTCCGCTGGGATCCTGCCCCCTAGCCCGGCCCCTGCCCCACGCGCAGGCCCTGACCTCACTGGCTGCCTCCTCCACCCCAGAAGGCTCTTATCTCCCCAGCCCCGCCCTTCTCCCCACATCCCACCCTTACCCTAGCCCGGTCTACAGTGCTCAAGGCGGGTGATGGAATTTCCCTGGGGGGTGTCGGCTTCAAGGAGTCCAGCTTATCTTCCTGCCTTCCACCATCACTGTTGAGTCGAGAGGAATGAGATTGGGGTCATTGGGAGGCCTCTGGAGCCGAACTGCAAACCATGGGGTTTAAAGCCAGGGTGGAGCTGGGAGAGGCCCTTGTTCCATTCTGTTTACTGAGGCCCCTACCCTGACGGCCCACGCCCCCTCGCCTAACTGCTCTTTACCTGCCCCCATTTTATGATAGAGCCTAGGTCTTTATTCTTCCGCATGCTGTGTTAAGGGGAGACTAGGCTCCCTGGACTAGGTCACTCCCTCGCTGTGTTGTGCACACACAGTTCCCCGCAAAAAAAAAAAAAAAAAAAAAAAATGCCTTTCGACTCAGCACACTCAGGCACACCCAAGGCGGGAACTCACTTCCAGCAGGGGTCTGGGGGATCTTAGAAGCTCAGAAACCACAGCCAGCCCCAACCACAGCTAGAGAGCACCATCCAGGCATGTGGAGAGGTACCGAGAAAATGGAACTCTGCTTGGGGAAACCAGAGAGCAGAGCTGCTTAAAGACACCTAGGAGGCAGTGCATAAAGGAAAACACTAGAACCGAAAGAATAGCGAGATCATGACACACAGGATCGCGCGTGGCGGTTCTGTAAGCTGCACGCACGTTGGGCTTCTGAGTCACTGGTGACCAGATCCAGGTGGGTTTCTTCAAGAGGGCTTGGCTCTAAAGGGAAGGGAACAAGTGCATGTGAAGTGCCTACTGTGTGCCAGGTGTGGTCACCTGTGTGATCTTAGTGTCATCTGCTCAGCAAAACTGTGATGTGATGTTATCGATTCCTAGGGGAACAGGGCCTGAAGAGATCGGCGTCCTCATGTAGTTAGAAAGGAGAAACCCCATCTGTCTGTTGGGCTCTGATGCTCCATCACTTCCCACTGTCGACGAAGAGTCAAACTCTGTGAAATATTTGAAGAGATTTATTCTGAGCCAAATATGAGTGACCATGACCCGTGACACAGCCCTCAGGAGGTCCTGAGAACATGTGCCCAAGGGGGTCGAGGCGCAGCTTGGTTTTATACATTTTAGAGAGACAAGAGACTTCAATCAAATACATTTAAGAAATACGTTGGTTTGGTCCAGAAAGGCGGGACAACTCAAAGGTGGGGGAGGGGGGAGGGGTGGGGGGGGCAGTGGTTCCAGGCTATAGGTGAATTTAAACATCTTCTGGTTGACAATTGGTTGAGTTTGTCTAAAGACCTGGGATTCATAGAAAGAGAATGTTCAGGTTAAGGTAAAGATTGTGGGAAAAGTTCTTTTGAAGTCTAATAGTGGCTGCCCTTAGAGACAACAGATGACAAAAGTTTCCTATTCAGATCTTAGTTCATCTCTTTAGGATTGGCAGGGTCAGGAAGAAAAAGATCTAGCTACGATAATAGAGATTCTTTGCAGATGCAGATTTTCCCCCCACAAAAAACAGCTTTGTGCAGGGCCATTTCAAAATATGGCAAAGAAACATGTTTTGGGGTAAAATATTTTTATTTTCTTCCTTGTCTCATAACATTATGCAAGCCAGAGTCAGGCTGGAAAGTAAGTCACAATATATAGGGTTAAATAAAACCCATCTGATGAGAATTTATGATTTGTAGGGCATGACTCCCCAGACCCCTTAGATAGGAATTTGGGCAAGATAAAAAAAAAATCAGAGTTTAGTCCTCACCACAGTGTCAGCTTGCTAATGTGATGGAATGGCAGCAAGATTTCAAAGAAGATTTTGGGGGAGAGAGCAGGGAGTGGCTCAGGGAAAGAAGTGGAGTGTTGAGTCAGTTGGCTTAATGGGAACCTAGTTTGCCCGTTTTGAAAACCACAGTGGAGAAATAATCACCCAGATCTGCTATTTTTTCACCTTAAAACATCCTGGGGCCCGTCATCTTGCACCCTGGCTCTGCAGGGCAGGATTGGAAGGTCTTTGGGGGGCCCCGCTCCTCTGAAGGATCACCCGCCCCACCTGTCACATTCCTCCCTGGCCAGGCCTCACACTAAAGAGACTCGCCGGACTCCACCAACACCCACTCCAGACTCTGTAGGGGGGGAATCAACAGATATGGAATCTTTAGCCCCACAGAGAGGCTGTGACATTCCCGCTGCCACTTAAGGGTTAGGGCTAGTCAGAAAATCATAGAACGTTAAAGTGTGAAGGAATCATCAGGACAGCTCAAGAAGCCGAAGCCAAGCAAATCAGATGGCCCAGGGCCACACAGGGAGGGAGTGGAGGGGTCCCTGCGGGGTGTGCTGCCCCTTCCAGGCCTCCTCTGTCACCAGAGGAGCTGGTCCTGCTGCCTAGAGTCATATTAAACCTTTGGATGGGGTGTGTAAGGACACTTTCCCCTGGAAAAATGCTACATCACTCACTTTATATCCTGGCCTTAGGCCAACTGAGCCTTCACCCCACCCTCCCTGCCTAAGTCACCTCACCAAGCATCCTCTGGCACTGACGACGATGCTTTTGGCCTGGTTACCAAGCTTTCCTGACCACCTGATGGTAGGGCCCCTCCACATGGGCTATTCATCCTCCCAGAAGCAGGTCCTCCAGTGACTGGTCTGCACTAATGTGGCCAAACAGAGGGCATCCTCCTCCTCTCTCTGCTTCTTTTCTTTGCAAAATTAGTGGGACAAATAGGTACAAGTTGCATGAAAATGAGATACAGTTCTTCATTTGCCATCCACACCAGGAGCGCCAGGTCCCTGAGCCCAGCTGTGCATTAGATGTTATCTCTGCAGCGCAAGGTAGGAGGCTGCAGGATGTACCTGAGAAACACGATCGCACAAAGCAATTGTTCAGCACCAAATATGGGGGACAGAAGAGTGCTAAGGGAAGAAGACTCCAACCATAAATAAATAAAATGGCAGCAAATTAGGAAATAACAGAAACCATACTGTCTCATGACGTCCATTCACTTGCTCATCGCAGCCTATCCAAGGCTGCTTTCAGAGTTTCAGTGAGTTCTTCACTGTTCCCTACTCTTGTAAGCTCTTAAATATGCCTGGTCAGCTCCTCTTGCTTCTTTGTTTTTTAAAAACATACTAAAGGAACTATTTTTACAGCAAAACCTTCCTCCTCGGATAAAACTTTGCTTCACTGGCTCTGGCTTTTGAAGCCAGGCTTTCCCTCCTCTGAGCCAGCGCGCCTCCTCTGAGGTCCCTTTCAGTCTGGAGGCCTGTGGTGATGTCAGTGTGTCTCAGCTGTTTTCAATTAAACCCCTCGAGCTGAGCTGAATAAATGGCTTCAGCAAGCTGATTTTCCAAAGGGTCCACCTTATTTTGAACCAACGTGTCAAAACAAAATCAATTCAACCTGAAACACATACAGTCCAAATAAATACATCTCTTCACAGATTTACCTTAAAAATTACAAGGGCAGGCTGGGCACGGTGGCTCACGCCTGTAATCCCAGCACTTTGGGAGGCTGGGGCCGGTGGATCACTTAAGGTCAGGAGTTCGAGACCAGCCTGGCCAACATGGTGAAACTCCATCTCTACTAAAAAATACAAAAATTAGCCAGGTGTGGTGGCAGGCGCCTGTAATCCCAGCTACTTGGGAGGCTAAGGCAGGGAGAATTGCTTGAACCTGGGAAGTGGAGTTTGCAGTAAGCCAAGATCATGCCACTGCACTCCAGCCTGGATGACAGAATAAGACTCTGTCTTAAAAAAAAAAAAATTACAAGGGCAAAGCAAGATGCGAGGGCCTCTCCAGTCCCAGCCCCACAGCTCCCCTGAGGTGAGAAGGAGGGAGATTTGATTTCAGTGTTCTCGAAGAAGGAGGCAAAGAAATGACAGCATAGCCCCATGTCCTGGCCTCGGCATGGCTAAGACTGCTCCTGCCTGCCTCCTGCCCACCTCGGGCCCAGGACTAGGCCAGTTGAGGAGGAAGCATCACTTCACCTGCTGCCGCCTGTCTCCTTGGCCTGGCCCACCACAGCCACCGGCCTGGTAGGTGCCCGTCCCTAAAGGAAGTCAGCTGCGGAGGCTAGAAGGGTGATACCTCTCAGCCCTGCACCAGGCTGAAATCCCCGCTCCCTGCCAAGTGTGGAGGCCCCCACACTGACGCTGGCACTTGCTCCTGCCCCGTTTCATTTGCCAGCTTTGCTCTCTGGGAAGGGGCACTCTGAGGGGAACCCTACCCGAGGGGCCAGGCCAGGATGGTTTGGACTAAGAGGTGGACGTTTTGGGTCTAAATTGGAGGGCAAAACAGAGGGCGGCCCAAAGTCTTATTTTGTTCAGCCCAGGAGGTGTTTTTAAAACAATTTAATGGGTTGCAAATGGTGAAATATCAGAAGATTTAACAGAAAAACCCAGATTTACAGTATCTCTGGAAAAGTTAGACTACCTGGCTCTACTGGTCCCACAATTCCCCCATGGCAACATGTCTGCTGAGACCCTCAGTCTCCCCCCACCGCCTGCAATCGCTAGCCATGCCTGTGTCAGGCAGCTGCTCCAGGGCGGCCATGGAACTGGCACTTTCCCAGCTCTGTGTGGGCATCGTTACATCCTCTGAAGCCCTGGCCGGAGAAAGCCTTCCTGGGCCATTCTCAGGCAGCAGGCGGCCTCCCTCTGACTCTAGAGAAGAATTAAGAACTGAGACAACTGGCCGGGCGTGATGGCTCCTGCCTGTAATCCTAGCACTTTGAGAGGCTGAGGCGGGTGGATCACTTGAGGTCAGGAGTTCCAAACCAGCTGGCCAACATGGCAAAACCCCATCTCTACTTAAAATACAAAAATTAGCCAGGTGAGGTGGTGGGCACCTGTGATCCCAGCTACTCGGGAGGCCGAGGCCGGAGAATCACTTGAACCCAGGAGGCAGAGGTTGCAGTGAGCCGAGATCGTGCCGTTGCACTCTAGCCTGGGCTACAGAGCAAGACTCCATCTCAAAAAAAAAAAAAAAAAAAAAGACAACTGAATTTCTGGGGAGCACAGATTTGTGTGAAAATGTCCACACTTAAAATTATCCCATCCCCTTTTACCTTATGGCTTCTGTGCAAAGCCACAGTTTTAGGACAGAAGATCCAGAGAGGGACCTCACTGCCGAGTCAGAGACGGTCCCCTAGGCCCCAGCCAGCTGCTTCCAATGTCTGCTGTCACTGTGCCTCTGCTCCCATCATTCAAGGCCGGGGGAACTCCAGTGGCAAAAGCCGCACACCCCCAATCTACATGTGGGTTACATTATTTTGCTCATCACTGGTCAGTGCAAAATTTGCATAGGTAATTCTCAAGTGCTGGTATTCCTGGCAGATGTGACACTGGGCCACCCCATAGTGATGGTGGGCCTGCCAATGACTGTCCAGGATGGCCCGGGGCTGTAAGTAGGAAAGGAGAAGTTTTAGAGAAACAAGGAACTGAGGCAGAGTAGAGAGAAGCCCCTTCAACATAGGCAGAGTCATGAAATTAGTACCCAACCAACCCAGTCACACAGGGCCTTGAACCCAAGAGTTGTTTTTTTGGTTTTTTTTTTTTTTTTTTTTTTTTGAGACAGCATCTTGCTCTGTTGCCCAGGCTCGAGTGCAGTGGCGTGATCATGGCTCACTGCAGCCTTGACTTCCCGGACTCAAGCAATCTTCCCATCTCAGCCTCCCAAGTATTAATAGCTGGGACTGTAAGCAAATGCCACCATGTCTGGCTAGCTTTTTTTTTCTTTTTTTTTTTTTTGAGATGGAGTCCAAAATCAGGACTCTAACAGCTGGATTTTTTTGAGATCCAGCCCAGGCTGGAGTGCAGCGGCACGATCTTGGCTCACTGCAACCTCTGCCTCCTGGGTTTTAGCGATTCTTCTGCCTCAGCCTCCTGAGTAGCTGGGACTACAGGTGTGCGTCACCATGCCCAGCTAATTTTTGTATTTTTAGTAGAGATGGGGTTTCACCATATTGGCCAGGCTGGTCTCAAACTCCTGACCTGGTGATCTACCTGCCTCGGCCTCCCAAAGTGCTAGGATTACAGGCCTGAGCGACTGCGCCCAGCCTTTTTTTTTTTTCTTTCTTTCTTTCTTTTTTTTTTTTTTTTAAATAGAGACAGGGTTTTGCCATATTGCCCAGGCTGAGCTCAAGTAAGGGGCTTGTCTCAAACTCTTGGGCCCACCTTGGCCTCCCAGACTGCTGGGATTACAGTTGAGCCTCCGCACCTGGCTCCTCTGAGCTTTTTAACGTGCTCTTCTTGTCTTCCTGAACCAACTGTAAGGTCCCTGAAGTCAGGGATAGTGATACACACCTTCAGGTCTCTCAAAATATGCGAATACTATGTTCTCCAAGATCCCTGGTAACTAAAATGAGTGCTGTGGACAAATACCTAACACACAAATGATTTACTAAATATATAGAGAGATAATGCAGGTAATTAAATTTCTGCCTGTTAACCAACACACACGAAATGCTAGGATAGTGTCTCAACAAAGTTTACAAATAATAGTCCTATTTTATTGCTTTAAAAAATCCACCTGTCTTCCTGAATGATGCACCACCCACCCCACCCCAGCCCAAAGCTAAAGCATCCTGGACAAGTTCTTATGCAAAGGAGCGGGCCTGTCTCAGGCCTCTAGAAGAGTCAGCTCCTGCCTGGAGGCACTTCCTGGCTAGGTGGGAGACAGTCCAATCACCCTGGCCCACAGGAAGCAATAGTTCACTCTGTGCCAGTTACCGCTGAGGGTACTCCCACTCGGGAACACCCAAATGAGGTATAAACTTTCCCCCAGACACTTGAAACCTGAAAACTTCCCACCAACCTGAAACATGGGAGCAGGAGCTAGAAGACAGGGTGCCGGGCACACGGTGGGTGCCAGTTCCCACCAGCCTGAAACATGGGAGAAGGAGCTAGAAGACAGTGCTGGCACACAATGGGTGCCAATTCTGAATGGCAGATGACTAATGTATTGTGACCCGGAGGGTGTGCTGGCCTGGAAATGAAGCTTATGTTAGAACCTAATGATTGTGCAGACTGGCCCTGGAATGGGGAAAAGACTGCTTTTTAGTGTGGTTAATGAATATGTGTTTTAAGGCGATGCCGAGGGTGTCCATCTGTAGAGAAAACTCGGAGAGGCTAACGAGGATGGGAAAGCTTGCACAGTTGCTAAGAGGGGAGCTGAGGTGTGGGTCCAGGACCCATGATTGTCTGGTGTGCCCGCTGCCCACCCAGCTGCCTGGGAAAGACTGGGCGGCTGTGTCCCAGCCTCTGGTCGTTGTCTGAGGGCTCCCAACCCCGCTCCAACTCCCACGTCCTGCTTGTCTCCTGCTCAGTTCTGTCTGTGCTCCACCCTCAGCTCATCTGCCCATTGACGTGACCTGCCCAGCTCCTGGGAGCATTTACATGTGTGACTCCTGCCCTCTGCTCCAACCTTGGCCCCTAGGTCATCCAGTCCTGCTGGGGTGCCTCCAGCTGCCCTGGGCTTCCTCCATGATCTCCCTAGACCTGGTCTAAATCTGTCACCTCCTGCCTCAATTTGCCCTTTTGAATCTTCTCCCTTTCCTCTTCCTGTGAGTCTGCACCCTGCTGGCCCCTTGCTAAATCTCCTCCTTCTGTCCCCGTCTTTGCTCCCAAGGGTCCTCACCAGCGAGGGTTCTGCCTTCTTCTCTGGAGTTGTCTCATCCTCCCTGTTTCTTGGAGGCCTGTTTGGGGCCCTGCTTCTCAGGGAGGTCCCTGCGGGTTCCTGGGATCCCTGGGGACCATGCCTTCCTGGACAGCTATAGGGTTCAATGGAAAAGCATGGGTTCTGGAGGGCAGGCACACCTTCATTTGAATCCTGACGCTGCTCCTTTCTCGAGTGACTTCAGGTCACTGCCTTATTCTCTGCATCTATAAAATGAAGATAATTCCAACCTATTTAGTTGTTCTAAGGATTATATTAAAACGTGTAAGACACCTGGAGCAGGGCTGAGCACATAGCAAATGAGTAATAATGGTTGCTTTCCTTTCTTCCTCTGACACTAGTGTCTGCACCATCCACTGGGCACTGTGGGTCAAGCCACACTGAGCCGCACTAGCCAGACCCTACCTGGACTCATAGGCGAGAGGCTACAGTGATGGGGACGAGGGAACCTGGTGCTGCCAGGGCCCAAGCCCCACACCCGGTGCCAGGTGGCTGAGGATCTCCCCAGGCCTGGCACGGGTACTCAGGCTTGGGGCGCTGATTTGTCTCCCCTGCCCAGACACGTAAAGGGCCACTTAAAGAGGTCAAAGGGTGGAGTGCAGGGCCCTGCACCAAATCTCTGCCCAGACTGTAGCCCTGAAGTCATGGGAAAATCTGCTTCTGGGGTGGAGGCTGGTCTTGGAATGGCAGGTAAGGACCAGGACAGGATGGGGAGGACCACCTCGCAGATCTCACTCTCACCACCAGGTATACACACACTTGCAACTTGCTTGCCCCCTCAGTGGGTGGGCAGTTTTTTCAAGCCCTTGAAACACCAAGGTCTTGTCACAATTTTCTCCCGGGGCAAAGGAGCTACTTTCCCCTACACTAAAGAGAGCCCTCTCCGAACAAATTATCCTTTGCCAGAGATATTGGGCTCTGTGCAGGCTCCTAGAGGGAGCTTTCTCGACCAATCGAGAAGCATCTGCTTCCCTTATTCACTTAGCAAATATTTCTTTTTTTTTTTTTCGACAGAGTCTCACTTTGTCACCCAGGCTGGAGTACAGTAGTGTGATCGGCTCACCACAACCTCTGCCTCCCAGATTCAAGCCATTCTCCTGCCTCAGCCTCCCAAGTAGCTGGGATTACAGGCGCCCGCCACCATACCCAGCTAATTTTTATATTTTGAGTAGAGACGAGGTTTCACCATGTTGGCCAGGCTGGTCTTGAACTCCTGACCTCGTGATCCACCCGCCTCAGCCTCCCAAAGTGCTAAAATTACAGTCGTGAGCCACCACGCCTGGCCCCAGAGATGGCTTTCTATCCGGAAGCAAGAAGGAAATATTCTGGAAGTTACACTCTCCAATGCTTTCCTCCCCACCAACCGGACAAAAGGCCAGGGGCCCACTCCAGGTGCCCTAGGGAATCCCCCAACATCTCACCTCTCCTTAGCTCCTCTGGGCTTCTGCGATGACATCAATGTGACTTCAGCACTGCGCTTTTTGAGCTAGCGGCTCTGCTCCGCTGCCCTCGGGCCCCACTTCCTCTAAATTCCCCGCTCCTCTCCCTGTGGCTCCACTTCTTCTTCGGTGCTTATGGCAGAGTTCTTAAGTGTTCCGCGTGCACAGCCTGGATCCTGTCTGCCGCCTGTCCTACCTGTCCACCAGCTCCCCCTCTTTTTTTCCTCACTCTTGACTCAGAGAAACCCCACCCAATGCCTGCCAGATAGCGGAAGCTTAACAGTCAGTTGTTAGATTTTATGTGCAAATAAAATACAGCCACAGATAGTTATATTGGTAACACACACACAACATTCAGAGACCAAGAAAACGAAAAAGGGAGGTCTAGAAGGTCCTCACCTTCGTTCTTTTGTAAATAAACGATGTCTTTATTATCAACAGGTCCCACCAAGGATTTTTCCTGGTGTGTAAATTTATGAGATGTCTTATAAAGGAATGATAAATGGAAAACACAATTATACACTTAACAAATTGCCTTTATTAAAAAAGAAACAAAAACCAGGAAATCAAGATTGTCCTTGAGGAGTGAACACACCCGGGGGCCATGCCACAAATGTTCTCTTTCTGTGTCAAGTGAGCCAACCCCGTCCCCTATGTCCCCCTCCCACACACACGTTTCCTCTTGCGCAGCTCAGGCACCGGGGCTGGGTCCCCTCCCTAGCCCTGCCAGGAAGGCGAAAAGAAAGCGAGACTGAGCCCAGCCATTCAACAGTCAGCATTTCTGAAGCTCCGCCCCCAATGCAAATACGCGCTCCGCCCCCGCTAGCGCCACCTGGAGGTTGAAGAGCGAAATGCGACGCCTGCGCTGGGTCCTCGGCTTGGTGGAGCCGCCCACTCCGCTGGTTTTTGCAGCTGGTGGAGGGTCTCCACCCGGCCTCCGCTCCGAAACCTGCCCACCGCGGTGGGGTTATTCGGAGCGGAGCCGCCGAGGGGCTGTCGAGCGCTTTTGAATCTGTTTACTCAAAATGACTTTCCCCACAACTTTCCCTGATTTCTATTCCCACTTGACCAAAAGAATGAGTTTGATGTGGAAAAGTGGCCAGAAAAGTGACAATAGTTGTGTTAGATGCTCAATAGCATCTCTTTGGGCTCAACCCCCATTAAGCAAAGTAGATGCCTGGGGTGGGGAGGTGGCACCCTTTTTCCGGATCCCCAGTCAGTGGGGCAGGGGCTTCGGGCACTGTCCCCACAGCTGGACTAGTGGCCCAGAGATCCTAGAAGGGACCCAGCCTTCCCGCGCTGCACCCAGACCTCAGGGGTGTGACCGCCAAGCTGTCCTGGCTCCTCTGCTCAGTGGCCTGATGGGGGTCTCAGTCCCACACTCCCTCGTGGGGCCGGGGCACTAAAACAATCATTTTTTCAGGCCATGCTCCTGGTTCCTAATTTAAAAGGCGGCCTGGCCAGACGCGGTGGCTCATATCTGTAACTCCAGCACAGAGTTGGAGGGCCAAGGCGGGCGGATCACCTGAGATAAGGAGTTTGAGACCAGCCTGGCCAACATGGTGAGACCCCCGTCTCTACTAAAAATAGAAAAATCACCCGGGTGTGGTGGCACGTGCCTGTAGTCCCAGCTACTTGGCAGGCTGAGGCAGGAGAATCGCTTGAACCCGGGAGGCGGAGGTTGCAGTAAGCCGAGATCATGCCACTGCACTCCAGCCTAGGCAACAGAGTGAGACTCTGTCTAAAAAAACTTAAAAATTAAAAAAAATAATTAGCTGGGTATGATGGTGCAGTCTGTAATCCCAGATACTCGGGAGGCTGAGGCAGGAGAATCGCTTGAACCTGGGAGGCAGAGGTTACAGTAAGCTGAGATCACACCACTGCACTCCAGCCTGGGTGACACAGCAAGACTCTGAGACTCCGTCTCAAAAAAAAAAAAAAAAAAAAAAAAAAAGGAGGCCTGGGAAGGATCCCCTCTGAGGCATGGAAGACTTGCTTTGCTCAAGGTGGGTTTTTTCCTTGAGTCCCTCAGTAGCCCTCAGGACAGTCCCTCAGGTGCCACCTGCCCTCCCCTGCAGGAGAGGTTTGTTCTGGGAGGAGAAGCCCAGATAGGCACGGGTGGCAGGAGGGCAGGTGGGCATCTGCCCCCAACAGGCCTCTCTGCTTTGGGAAGCCCAGGTGCCCTCGGGACGCTTGAGAAAGGAAAGGTGGGGAGAGAGAGGAGGGCAGGATGAGTTTCCTTTTATTGACCACCTACTATACGCCATATGCTATTTAGATTTCTGACCACGACAGTGGCCTCCTCACGAAGGCCCAAGAAAGCTGGCTTTAAAATTACATTTACATACCCTTGAATAGCATATATTAATTTTACACAAAGGAGAATATGCCTTTAGGCTCTTTTCCTTTTTCTTTCTTTTCTGTGGCCAAAAAAAAAAAAAAAATGTGGGAGTGGGGGTTGATGGGCTTAGGACAGAAAGGAAGAGGTATGCCACCAAAATCACCTGAGAAGAGAAGGGGTGGGGTGGTCTGAGGGAAGGACAGACCCTGGCCTCTCCCAGTGGATGAGGAAGAATCTTGCTCTAGCAACTTCAAGATGGTTTGCCTGGTCAAGGAGGGGAATGGACAGGGCGAGTCCATGGGCCCTGCTCAGGGCTAGCTGCTGGGAAAGGAGGGTCTGTGTCAGTCACAGAATCCAGGAAATCTGCCAAGTTAAGGCTCAAGGGGGATGGGGGAGCCACCTTCTCTAGGGACACTATAGGTGGTCTTGGGGCCCTCAGAGGACCTGCTTCTTGGGCACCTGAGTTAGATCTGGCAGGACCAGCAGACACCCTAGGACCTAGACAGGCCCTCCCTGCCACTCTGTGGGCAAGAGCCCCAAGCCCATATCTCCAGGGTCTGTGCGGAGGGCACTGCTGGGCCCCTGAGAAGTGCGGAAGGCCAGCCTTTCCTGCCCTGGCATAGCAAAACACCCAGCCTCCATCTCCCCCGTTGTTCCCTTGTCCTCACACGACCACGCTAGCCCCAGTTCTGCTCAGGAAAATCAGCCCCCGCAGCCCAGGTTCTTGCACCCTCCTGTCCTGAACTTCTTTGTCCCTGTCTACTCCTCTCCCCACTGTTCACGGCCCCCAACCACCCGGGGGCCCACATTCGGCTCCTGAAATTCATTAAGTGTGGCAAGGAAAGGTCGCCACTCAAGAGATTTCAAGCTGTCTGGGGACAGGCAGGTTTTCCAAATGACCCTGGATGCCGGGTGCTTGGGACACGTGAGAGGGACGGGACAGCAAGGGGAGGACTGGGTTAGATCTGCTCAGGGACAGAGCTGTGAGCCAGCACCCAGCCTGGCAGCAGGTGAGCTGGGTGACAAGCCCTCGGCCTCAGCCAATCTCTAGCACAAGAGAGCCCTGGGCCCCCTGGGAAATTCTGTGTGGAGAGAGGGTGAGGTGAGAGCCCAGGTCTGGCCCTGGCTCTGCCGCTGACTTGCTCAGAGACCCCCTCGGGACCTCAGCAGCCTCATCCTTAAAATGGACAAAACAAGGGCTGGGGCCGGGTGCAGTTGCTCACACCTGTAATCCCAGCACTTTGGGAGGCTGAGGCTGGCGGATCATGAGGTCAGGAGTTCCAGACCAGCCCCATCAACACGATGAAACCCCGTCTCTACTAAAAATACAAAAGATCAGCCGGGCATGATGGAGCGTGTCTAATCCCAGCTACTCGGGAGGCTGAGGCATGAGAATCGCTTGAACACAGGAGGCGGAGGTTTTAGTGAGCCGAGATTGCACTATTGCACTCCAGCCTGGGCAACAGCACAAGACTCCATCTAAAAAAAAAAAAAAAAACAAGGGCTGGCCTGTCTGCCTCCGGGTTTGTGATTAGGATCTCATGAGAGCTCTGTCTGAAAGGGGAATTTCCCCTCTCTTCTGTGAAAGGAGGAATGGAGAGAAGCAGGGAAGGCAGGCAGTTCACAAGGGTCGTGTCAGCTAAGGCTGTGAAGTACTCATTACGTGTAGGCTCAGTACCAAGGCTGTGGAGTACTCGCTATGTGCGGGCTCAGTACCAGGCACTCAGCACCTTCTCCTTTAATTCTCCCAACAACCCCGCAAGCCAGGCATGATCATCACTCCCAGTATTAATACACTCAAGAGCACAGCATCTGGCGAGTGAGCGAGCTAGCACGAGAATCTACAACTCCCAATGCGAAGCCCCTGCCCTTTACCCAGTGCCACTCTGGGACAGATGTTCCCCTGAAGGACACCCTCTGGGGTGGGGAAAATGCCCTCACTGGAAGCCTGGAAGTTTAGTGCTCAGCCCCAGCTGGCTGAGTGGACGTAGGGAACTGACTTAACGCTCTGCCCTCCGTGCTGTCCTTTGTCTAAGAGGAGGTTTACTCTCTGGGAGTCACTTTTATGATCCCAGCCCTGATCCTTTGTTGGGTTAGAAAAGGAATGAAAATGCAAATGGGCGTTAGACCTGGAGCCAGGGGCCAGGGCCTGGCATGGGCCTCAGGACTGTTGCCGTGCTTTGAGCATCCCTACATGTAGCCTGGGCCTAGCCACCCCAGGAGAGAGGCAGGAGCCTGTTACAAGCCCATGTGTCAGAAAACTAAGGTCAACTGAAGAAACATGACTTCTCAGGGTCCAAGAGCAAATTAAAGGCACAGCCAGGGTTGGAATCCAGGTCTTCCAGCTCTTAGCCCAGCTCCACGGCTCAGGCCCCAGCTTGGAACAGAGGAGGAAGAACAGGAAAAGGGAGTTGCAACAAGGCTGTGGCCCTCTCTGAAAGCTCTAGGGGAGGACCAATGTCCTTGCCTTTGCCAGCTTCTAGAAGCACCCACATTCCTTGGCTTGTGGCTCCTCCTCCATCTTCAAAGCCAGACACAATGCGTTGAGGCCTTCTCATGTTGCGTTACCCTGACACTGACTCTTCCATCTCCCTCTCCCACTTTTTTTTTTTTTTTTTTTTCCTGAGATGGAGCCTTGCTCTGTTGCCCAGGCTGGAGTGCAGTGGTGTGATCTCAGCTCACTGCAACTTCCACCTCCCTGGTTCAAGCGATTCTCTTGCCCCAGCCTCCTGAGTAGCTGGGATTACAGGCATACGCCACCATACCTGGCTAATTTTTGTATTTTTAGTAGAGATGGGGTTTTGCCATGTTGACCAGGCTGGTCTCAAACTCCTGACCTCATGTGATCCACCTGCCTCGGCCTCCAAAGTGCTGGGATTACAGGCATGAGCCACTGCGCCCGGCCCTCCCTCTCCCACTTCTAAGGATGCTTGTGATGACATTGGACACACCCTGATAATCCAGAATAATCTCCCCAACTCTAGGTCAGCTATTAGCAACCTTAATTCCATCTGCAACCTTAATTCCCCTTGCCATGTGACCTGACATATTCACAAGTTCCAGCAGTTTGGACATGGACATCTTTCAGGTGCCACTATTCTGTCTACCGTATGCCCCTCGTCCCAAAGGGGATATATTAGGTTGTTCTGATATTGCTATAAAGAAATACTTGGCCAGGGTCAGGTGCAGTGGCTCACGCCTGTAATCACAGCGCTTTGGGAGGCCAAAGCGGGCAGATCACGAGGTCAGGCGATAGAGACCATCCTGGCGAACCCTGTGAAACCCCGTCTCTACTAAAAATACAGAAAAATTAGCCGGGTGTGGTGGCAGGCGCCTCGGGAGGCTGAGGCAGGAGAATGACATGAACCTAGGGGGTAGAGCTTGCAGTGAGCAGAGATCACGCCACTGCACTCCGGCCGGGGCAACAGAGCGAGACTCTGTCTCAAAGGAAAGAAAGAGAGAGAGAGAGAGACAGAGAGAGAGAGAGAGAGAGAGAGAGAGAGAGAAAGAAAGAAATACTTGGCCAGGCACGGTGGCTCATGCCTGTAATCCCAGCACTTTGGGAATCCAAGGCAGGCAGATCACTTGAGGTCAGAAGTTCGAGACCAGCCTGGTCAACATGGTGAAACCCCGTCTCTACTAAAAATACAAAAATTAGCCAGGCGTGATGGCGGGCACCTGTAATCCCAGCTACTCAGGAGGCTGAGGCAGGAGGATCACTTGAAGCCAGGAGGCAGAGGCTGCAGTGAGCCGAGATCGCGCCATTGCACTCCAGCCTGGGCGACAGAGTGAAACTCCGTCTCAAAAACAAAACAAAACAAAACAAAACAAAAAAACGAGACTGGGTAATTTCTAAAGAAAAGAGTTTTGATGGGCTCATGGTTCTGCAGGCTTTATAGGAAGCATGATGATGGCATCTGCTCAGCTTCCAGGGAGGCCTCAGGAAGTTTCCAATCATGATAGAAGGCAAAGGAAGAGCAGGCACATAGCAAAAGCAGGAACAAGAGAGTGAGAGTGTGCTCCCACACTTTGTGAGAGATGCTATGTGTCACTTTTAAATGACCAAATCTCCCAAGAACTCACTATCACATGGACAGCACCAAGGGGATGGTGTTAAACCATTCACAAGAAATCCACCCCCATGATCCAAGCACCTCCCATACAAAGGATTACAGTTCAACTTGAGATTTGGGCAGAGACAAATATCAGGGGACTTCTAAAAACTGACATCAGGGGACTTCTAAAAACTTGCATGTCTTTTACCTGCTGTGGGTTGAGATTTGTACCTGCCATCCTCCTGTGCTCCTCCCTCAAGTCTCTGTCCAGCCGCAGCCTCAGCCTTTGAGGATTTCCCCTGCATCCCACTTCCTGCCTCCTGAGCACCCCCCGGAAATGATCCCTGGGGAGTGTTGGCTCCTGGTGGGAAGGCCTTTGTGCCCACCTTCCCGGTGCCGCCCTGTCTTTCTGTCCCTCCCACAAGGGGACCCATGGCCCTGCAGCTGCAGGGGGACAGGAGAACAGGCCCAGGGTGCTAGCCAGGCTCAGAGGGGGAGGCCCTCAGGGAAAGGGGAGTCTCCTTCCCCAGATAGGTCCAGGGGGCTGCTGGCTGCTGGCGGGGGCAGCTGAGAGGGGCCCAGAAATGTCTCTGGAATTGCTTCTCCTCCTCCCACGTCCTGAAGAGGCTTCTGTGTCTCGATGGCAGTGCCGGCTGGTGAGATGGGGAAGGTGAGCCGGGCTGTGTACTTGGGCTGCTGGAGGGGCATTTTGCCGCTGTGTATTATTGTTTTATTCCCGGCACTGCTGGGGGTGGTGGGAGTGAACCCGGGCAAATGACTGAGCCAGGCTCTTCTGGGAACCGGCAGGAGGCCCTGAGTGTGTCCATGTCTCCCTGTGGTGCTGGGACAGCTGGGATTCGGGCTGGGATTCTGCCCTCACACTCTCGGACGGTCTGCTCTGGGCTGCCTAGGGTAGTCTTAGGTCGAGCCCAGCCCCCTTGCCTTTGCTCCTGTGGTGGGCAGCTTCTAAAATGGCTTCCTGGTATCTGGATCCTTGTAATCCCCTCCACTTGAGTGTGGGCTGGTTCTAGTGACTGGCTATTAACGGAGAGAACAGCGCAAATGCCTCCAAGATTTGGTTATGAAAGTTCGTCTCTTCGCTTGCCACACACTCTCTCGCTCTCTCCTCCTTCCTCTCTGGTGAGGCCAGCTGCCATTTTGGGAGCCGTCCTGTGGAGAGACCCACGTGGCAAGGAGCTAAGGGCAGCCTCTGGCCAGTAGCCAGCACTGAATTGAAGCCCTCAGTCCACCAACCTGTGAGGAACTAAATTCTGTCAACAACAACCATGTGAGTGAGGCTGGAAGTGGATTCTTCCCCAGACTGCAGTGAGCAGTCTGGCTCATTGCAACCACCGCCTCCCAGGTTCAAGTGATCCTCCTGCCTCAGCCTCCTGAGCAGCTGGGATTACAGGCACCTGCCACCACACTCGGCTTATGTTTTTAATTTTTAGTAGAGACAGGGCTTCACCATGTTGGCCAGGCTGGTCTCAAACTTCTTGAGATGACAGCAGCTGGACACCTTGATTGCAGTCTGTGAGACAGCCTGAGCCTGAGGACCCCAGCAAGCCACTCACAGATTCCTGACCCATGGAAACAGAGAGACAATATGTGTTGTTTCAGCTGCTAAGATATGGGCTAACTTGTTTTGCACTGTAGATAACAAATGCACTCCTTCCTCCCTGACCTCTTGCCTTGGAAATACTAAGTCCCTTTGTCTTTGGCCTTCATTCATTCGTCTGGCTCCCCTTGCCTCCCTGAGCCCCCTTCTCTCTCCTTTATGGTCATCTCTTCCAGCCCCAGGTTGTAGCCTACCCCCGAACCTCTGGTCTCCACACTCCCCGGAGAGCCCATCCCTTCATGGCTGTGGTGTGAGTAGTGTCACACCAATGGCGCTGTTCCTGGAGTTATTCTCCACTCCAGCCGCTCCTCTAAATTCAGTTACACTTGTCCTCTGGCCCCTGAATATACGTTTGATCTGGATGCTCCTAGAACAACGTAAATCGGTTGCTACGTCCCTTCTCAACTGTTTTCAGTCAGCAATAGATGTTCCCTTCGTGGTTTTTTGTTTGTTTGTTTTGAGACAAAGTCTTGCTCTGTCACCCAGGCTGGAGTGCAGTGGCACAATCTTGGCTCACTGCAACCTCCGCCTCCCAGGTTCAGGCGATTCTCCTGTCTCAGCCTCCTGAGTAGCTGGGACTACAGGCGCCCGCCACCATGCTCGGCTAATTTTTTTTTTTTTTTTGTATTTTTAGTAGAGACGGGGTTTCACCATGTTGGCCAGGCTGGTCTCAAACTCCTGACTTCAGATGATCCACCCACCTTGGCCTCCCAAAGTACTGGGATTACAGGCATGAGCCACTGCGCCTGACCAGGTGTTCCCTTTGAAAGGTGGCTTATAGCTTCCCCAAACCCATTGCCAGAGCTGGGTGCAAATCTCCTGGCCTCCCTCCATTTCAGACTCAGCTTCTTACACACGACTTTAAAGGCATCAGATTATCAATGACTTCAAGTTTCCATCTATCCCATTGAATCTGCCTGGTCTGTTTCTCACCTGTCATCCTGTGTGACTCTGGCAAATGTACTGGAGCTGAAATGCCAGCTGTGCCGTATTATGCCTGTGCAGCCTGTGCAGTTGCTTCACTCTCTGGCCTCAGTTTTCTAAGCTGTAGTTGGAAACTAGAAATCCTGCAGATGTCCTTCAACAGGTGAATGTTTACATGCTGGCATAACCATACCATGAACTGTTACCCAGCAATACAGAGGGGTGAACTAGAGACACATGCAACAATCTAGATGAATCTCCAGAGGGTTATGCTTGGTGAAAAGAGCCAGTTCCAAAAGGCTATACGCTGAATGAGTTCATTTCTTTCTTTCTTTTTTTTTTTTTTTTTTGAGATGGAGTCTCGCTCTGTTTCCAAGGCTAGAGTGCAATGGCACGATCTTGGCTCACTGCAACCACTGCCTCCCAGGTTCAAGTGATCCTCCTGCCTCAGCCTCCTGAGTAGCTGGGATTACAGGCGCCTGCCGCCACACTCGGCTTATGTTTATAATTTTTAGTAGAGACGGGGCTTCACCATGTTGGCCAGGCTGGTCTCAAACTCCTCACCTCAAATGATCCACCTGCCTCGGTCTCCCAAAGTGCTGGGATTCCAGGCATGAGGCACTGTGCCCAGCCTTGAATGAGTTCTTTTTTTTTTTTTTTTTTTTTTTGAGACAGAGTCTCACTCTGTCGCCCAGGCTGGAGTGCAGTGGCGCGATCTCGGTTCACTGCAAGCTCCGCCTCCCAGGTTCACGCCATTCTCCTGCCTCAGCCTCCCAAGTAGCTGGGACTACCGGCAACTGCCACCACACCTGGCTATTTTTTTTTTTTTTTGTATTTTTAGTAGAGATGGGGGTTTCACTGTGTTAGCCAGGATGGTCTCGAACTCCTGACCTCGTGATCCGCCCACCTCGGCCTCCCAAAGTGCTGGGATTACAGGCGTGAGCCACTGTGCCTGGCCGAATGAGTTCATTTCTATAACACTATTGAAATGATAAAATTATAGAAAAAGCGAATAGATTAGTCATTGTTCAGGGTTAAGGGGTGGCCAGCTGGAGGGTGGCATGAGGGATGCAGTGGTAATGGAAATGTTCACGTCACTGTCAGTATCTTGGTTGTGACAGCTCACTTCACTGTGAGATGGTATCATCAGGGGAAACTGAGTAAGGATACATGGGATCTCTCTTTAGTGTTTCTCACAACTGCATGAGAATCTAAAATTATCTCCAGAAAATGTTTAACTTTAAAAATGACACCCCCTTTATTGAGTTACACGGAACTCAACTTATAAATTAGGGGGTACATTACCTAATAAAAGAATATGAATGAAAAAAAAAAAACACCACTGCGTTATACTCACTAAAACGTTGGTATCTGAAAGTACATGACCACAGGTTTCTAATCTTTCATCTTGAAACTAACGCACCCCACGGAAAACTGGGTGGATGGTGAGATGTCTCGCTATGCTCCCTGAGACCATGCTCGGTGTAGACGAAGTGAGATTGGGTTCCGTAGATGGCAGCTCCTTCCCTCTTCCCTCTGGAAGAGCAGCAGAAATGGGGGAGAACTCAGAGAGAAGAAGGGAGGGTGCAGAGTTAGGGGTGTATATGTATAAAGAGCTCATAAATTGTATAAAGAGATCATAAAATCAAGAAGAGAAAGACCACAGCCTGATAGATTAACAGTCAACATGCTAATGGTCCTTAGACACATGGAAAGATGCTCAACCCCCTTATAATCAGAGAAATGCAAAAGAAAACATACAGCGAGAACCCAATGCTCACCTATTACACGGGCAAAAATCCAAGAGTTTGACAATGAACTCAGTGAACAAGGCTGTCTCACATATATTTCTGGTGGGAAGGCAAAATGCTATCTTCCTGGGGGTAATTTTTAATTTTGAAACAATCTCAAACTTACAGAAAATTTGCCAATATGGTACAAAGTACTTATTTTGAAGGGGAACCATTTGTGAATAAATTGCCCACAGGACACCCCGTTGCCCTCTCCCCGACAACTTTAGTATATATTTCTTTTTTTTTTTTTTTGAGATGGAGTCTCACTCTGTTGCCAGGCTGGAGTGCAGTGGTGCGATCTTGGATCACTGCAACCTCTGCCTCCCGGGATCAAGCGATTCCCCTGCCTCAGCCTCCTGAGTTGCTGAGACTACAGGTGCCTGCCACCATGCCTGAATAATTTTTTGTATTTTAATAGAGAGGGGTTTCACCATGTTGACCAGGATGGTCTCGATCTCCTGACCTTGTGATCCACCTGCCTTGGCCTCCCAAAGTGCTGGGATTACAGGCGTGAGCCACCGTGCCCAGATTTTAGTATATATTTCTAACAGATAAGGATGTTGTTTTTCTTTTTTTTTTTTTTTTGTTTTTGTTTTTGAGACAGGGTCTCACTCTGTTGCCCAGACTGGAGTGCAGTGGCGTGATCTTGGCTCACTGCAACATCCACCTACCAGGTTCAAGCAATTCTCCTGCCTCAGCCTCCGGAGTACCGGGATTACAGAAATGCGCCAGCATGCACAGCTAATTTTTATATTTTTAGTAGAGATGGGGTTTCATCGTGGTGGCCAGGCTGGTCTTGAACTCCTGACCACAGGTGATCCACCCATCTCGGCCTCCCAGAGTGCTGGGATTACAGGCATCAGCCACCACGCCCAGCCTCAGGATGTTGGTTTTCATAACTACAGGATAGAGACATCAAAATCAGGAAAGCAACCTTGATACATTACTATCTAATCCTCAGACCCCATTCAGTTTTCTCTGGTTGTTCCAATAATGTCCTTTATAGCAAATAAAATCCAGTTCAGAATTGCACATTTAGTTTTCCTATGTCTTTAGTTTCCATCAATACGTAATGGTTCCTCAATCTTTCTTTGACTTTCATGATCTTGACACTTTCGAAAAATGCAAGCCAGTTAATTTGTAAAACAGCTCTCATTTTGGGTTCGTCTGGTGTCTCCTCCAGGTCAGATTCAGGCATGCACCTTTGGCAGGAACATCACAGAAATGATGCCATGTCCTTCTGACTGCATCTTGGTAGGTGGTGCACCATTTGGATTTGCCCAATTACTGACAACATTAACTTTTCTTTCAATCACTTGATTAAAGTGATGTGTTCCAGCCTTTTCCATTGTAAAGCTACTCTGTCGCTTTGTAATTAATAAGTATTTTGTGGGGACGTACTTTGAGACCATGTAAACATCTCATTCCTCACTAAACTTGCTATTTATTCTCTAGTTATTTCTGTCAGTGTGGACTATGGGTTATAATCTATTAATATCTGTCTTAGTCCATTTGCATTGCTAGAAAGGAATACCTGAGACTGAGTAATTTATAAAGAAAAGAAGCTGATTTTGCTCACGGTTCTGCAGGCTGTACAAGAAGCAGGCGGCTAGGCATGGTGGCTCATGTCTGTAATCCCAGCACTTTGGGAGGCCGAGGTGGGTGGATCGCCAGAGGTCAGGAGTTCAAGACCAGCCTGGGCAACATGGTGAAACCCTATCTCTACTAAAAATACAAAAATTAGCCAGGCATAATGACACATGCCTATAATCCCAGCTACTCAGGAGGCTGAGGTGAGAGAATCGCTTGAACCCAGGAGGTGGAGGTTGCAGTGAGCTGAGATCGCACCACTGCATTCCAGCCTGGGCAACACAGAGAGACTCCATTAAAAAAAAGAAGAAGAAGAAGGAAGAAAAATGAAGAAGAAGGAAGAAAAATGAAGAAGAAGGAAGAAGAAGGAAGAAGAGGAAGAAGA